>NC_091120.1:109795808-110125808 GCF_040183065.1 Periplaneta americana | reverse complement strand
GGACGAAAATACAGTTGCAGCATTGTCTGTAAATGATATTACCATATTTCCACAAGCTGATGGACCAGCTATCGACGAGAAAAGTGGTGACGAGACAACCAATGACATCAACCATCTTCAAGGAAGAATACTCAGTTCTACAATTGAAATCAACGTTACTTCTTCCGATGAAGTGTCAATAGATAATGACGAAGGAAATAACTCCGGCTCATTAACAATGACCAGATAATAATGTCTAATTCTTAAATTGGTGAAATAAACACTCAAGTTTCAACAAACAGAAAGAATTTTCCAAATTCAGATCTGAATATACGTGGAAGAAATAATTATGGTCTAAGAAAGACAATACAGTGTCATTCTAATATTTCTCGCGATGAAAGACGATCTATTTCTAGTATTAGCCCGACTCAAGCAGAGAGAAAACAAAAACATTCTACTTCTAATATTTCTTTTCGTAATAAAGGGTGCTTAGACAAAGAAGAAATCTTTACATGTAAATCTGCAAGAAGCGATGTAGATGGAAAATTTGCAGATTATAATGGACCGGACTTACTCCTGTCGAATGTTTCAAGCTCCTGTTTAGTGAAGAAATACTCGCTCTCATGTGTGAAATGTCAAAATTGTATGCCCTCAAAACAAATCATTCTATTGAATTGGACAAAAATGATATAAAAGTTTACATTGACTTTCTCTTACTGATGAGCTACATGTCTCCCCAAAGCATCAGAACGTTTTGGGAAACAAAATCAGAAGTACACAATGAATTTGTTTCGAATATCGTAAGGAGAAGTGGGTTTACAGATATACACCAATATCTACGTTTTCCGGACAATTTCAGTCTTTCTCCTAATGATAACTTTGGTAAATTCCGAAGATACGTCGACATCCTAAATGATAATTTTGGCCAACAGCTTGAAAAGGTATGGTCGAGTCACATATCTATTGATGACATAATGGTTTCCCATCATGGGAGTCATAGTGCCAAGCAGCATATTTATGGAAAACCATTGCGTTTTGGATATAAACTATGGTCAGCAGCGACATGTCTTGGCTAACTCGCTGCATTTGAACCGTGCCAAGGAGGTAAAGGATCTCAACTGACAGGCCAAGCAGAATATGGGTTATGAGCTGCTGTTATGTTGGAACTTGAAAGCAGATTACCAGCAGCTTTTTATTTTTAATTTTACAATCTCTTTAAAAATCTCAAGTTGTCATTTCTTACTGAACACAGAAATAGAGGAATAGGAACCTTTACAGAAAGGGGAAGTGCGTGGTTTAAGTTGCTAAGCAGATGAAAAAGCGCAATCGTAATGCAATAACTCTTACTGTGACACAGGATGTTGCTCTTGTTCGATGGCATGATAATAATATTGTCACTCTTGCTTCAAACTGCCACAGTGTAACTCCAATTTTGAAAGCAGATCGAGTCGGTGTTATTGCAAGGAACCGAAGCAAAATTAAAGTGGATTGTCCATCAGTTTTTGGAAAGTACAACAAATAGTCCTACATGAGAGGGATAAATAGATATGACGAAAATGTTCATTCTTTGAGAGTGAGTTTTCGTGGAAAGAAATGGTGATACCCACTCTTTTGCATTTAGTCTCGATGCAGACTGTCATAATGCGTGCTTACTACCAAGAAGAGTTGGAGTACAAAAGGACTTGACATATTATGAATTCCTGCGAAATGTCGTGCAAGTATTTTGTGGTCTCTATGGGAAAGCTCCATAGAGACAGACATCCAGCCAGCGGTTCAGTCTCATCCAGAGTAACCAATGACGTGAGATTGGGAGGCCAAGTGAGGAGTATGAGAGAGAAAGCCGTTCTCGAAGGAGATGTGTAAAATGTCATCAACGTACGAGATTTATGTGCAACAAATGCAAAGCTGGTGTTCGTGTACATTGTTGGTCTGAATTTCACATCCAGCAAGAATTCAAGTTCAAGTACATTGTAACTGTTTTATATAATTTTCTTCATATGCAAAATTAAATTTCTCATTACTACATGTTTCTTTTGATGTAATGTAATTTTCTGTAAACAATTTCAATTAATGTTGTAATGTGTTATATGAGTATTAAAATTATGGTTATATCATAGTATTATTACATATATGTTGTCTTAAATTATTTATTGAATAAAATGTGAGATATTGCAGTCAATAAATGTGACAATAAGTTTTATTGTCCTATGTCACCTATAGGTGACTCACGGGAAGCCATAACCATCTCACTTCCACACTGGAGGCTATTCTTCACAGGAAATCAAGAGGCCCTTAAATCCAAGAAGGAAGACATCGACCAATCCTAGTCAAGGTCAAACCAACAAGAGAGGTACGGTTTTTCTTCTTTACGTCAAGAACATCACGGACCGCATTAGCAGGATGCTCAAGCACCATAGCGAGGAAACTGTGTTTTTTTTTTTTCCGACCAAACAGACCCTCTATACGGTCGGTTAAGGACACACGTGATTCTCTGTCATCCTCCGGAGTGTGTAGGATTCCTTGGTCGTGCGATTCGGTGTACATCGGCACGACACAACGGAGCGTCAACACCCGAATCACAGAACACAAGAGAAACTGTCGTTAGGTCATATAGACAAATCGGCAGTAGCAGAACACGTGTTCCAAAAAGGCACTTACAACATCCGGTTTGAGAATACTGATATACTGAGCAGTACCTCACACTTCAGCGCTTGGCTACAACGTGAGTTCATGGAAATATATAAACACAGCAACAATTTCAACAGAAAGGAAGAGGGTTTGAGAGTAAATAAGGTGTGGTATCCTGCACTTAGATACACTAACAGAAAACAGGTCTACACCACTGTCCGCAAACAAAACATTGAAACCGCCGGCGCGGACCGCACTGCCAACAACAAAACCCCCGGCGCGGACCGCATTGTCGAAAGCGAGCCACACTCAGTTCCCCCTATAAACCATGACACGCAACCAATACCCGAAGTGAGACAAATGGCCAACACGCTTGGAACTCACCCATTCAGTTTTACACAACCCCCACTTCCTTGCAAGGACGTGTTTTCACGTGCCTTTAATGTTTCTCATCCCATTTCTCTCTCCATTCATTCATTCATTCATTCATTCATTCATTCATTCATTCATTTATTCATTCAATCGTAGCACCAGTATGTTGTCCCTGGCAGGCTGGAGAAAAAACTACGTCCCAGAGTGCATCAGTGATGATGTCTGCCGCAGTTATAGATGAAACGTCTGATAGTAACATCGCCAGTAGACCACGGAATATTAGCTCGAGAAACTCTAACCTTATTAAGAGATGTCCAACTGTTGGTAACTCACTAATCTGACATGACATATTTCAGGTTCGACTTCGGAACCTTCCAGTCAAAACTCGCGACTAATTTTTGGTAAGTGAGCTTCCTATAGGATTTAGATGATTTTAGCAAAATTTTGAGGTTTGTTTCTTAATGAACTCATTGTTAGTTCCCTCTTTTGCAAACATCGCCATATCATCATCAAATCTCACGTACTTTTTTCTTCTTCCTCCATTCGAACCAAAGGTATTTAATTTATAACTTGATATACAGTTTGCCACAAATGATGTTTGGAGTTTGGAACGCAAGTAATTAATGTTTAATGAAACTCAGATATTATACAAAATCGGCATCGATAGAAAGAAATACGCACAGATGTTCAATGCGAGCTCCCCTGATATTTGGGCAAATATTAAGCCTGTAGTAAAATTCCTCCCAGGGACGTTTTACCATAACACAATGGATAGGTGAGATGGTTCCTGTGTTGTGTTCTCCTAGAACAAGCAAGCATGGTCTGTTTGAGCACGGCTGGGCACCAGGAGCGGATTCTATTCTCTCACGGGAAGCCATAACTTCTATTCAACCCCTTTCCTCCTCACCGAACACAGCGCAACGTTGATGCAGTGACGGATGAATATTAAGCGTCCCCGTTTAGAGTTTGGATTTGCTCCTTGTGCCCAGCCCTAGCGTTGAGGAAGGCACGTAGACCATATCTTAAACATAGGGTACAGCGGGATTAATTGTTAATATCAACTTCGTTGAGAATTTTTCCGGAAAATACAGACTGTACAATAATTTCAATTGTAATAATATAGTACTATGGACCTATATATTCCATTTCTCGATATGCAATGGTGATGTAATAAAATCTAAAACTTTATTTAAGTCATCTAGTTATTCAATTTGCCTTCCACATAATAAATACCTAACATTAACCTGGACTATTTGAATAATGGATGGGGCTATTTAGGTAAGTGAAAAAGAAACAATAATTGTGTCATTCTCACGAAACAATTACTAGAAAGCAAGATAAATTTTAAGAAGGAATAGCAATACATAATTATTGGGAAACAATGAAACATGGACATGACTTTCTAAAACATATCTGAGACAAGTTACTTGCAGCGTATACTAAGAAATAGTTAGCGACCTATGCACCCACGGAATATTCGTGATAGTAGGTCTTGCACTTCTGACACTGGATACATTCCTTCTTTTCACTTCCAGATTCTACGTGGGACCATTTTCCCTGACAAAATTCACATTACCATTCAGGAACTTCATGTTCAGAGTCATTCACAGACACAGTGTCATCTAGACCGGCATCATTAAATACCATTGGCCTATTATAAACAATTCATATTCAATTCACTCTAAGGTGTTAGTATATACTATATGCAATTTAATAGGAAAGTATATTAATTGCATTATAAAACTTAATCTTATAGGATACCCTAAAATGATAAATATGTAATATGTAATTTAATCCTGCTGTGAAATATAGGATTGATGAATGAATAAATTATTTATTTATTTATTTATTTATTTATTTATTTATTTATTTATTTATTTATTTATTTATTTATTTATTTATTTATTTATTTATTTATTTATTTATTTATTTATTTATTTATTGCAGTCTTAGATCTCATACAATCATTCCATTTATCCCATTTTATCTAGATTAGAAGTGCTATATGTGTTTAGAAGAAAAATAAGGAAGTAGAGAATATCAGAACATAATTTTGACTATTCTAAAAGCTTCGCTCTCTGTTATTCAAATAGCCCCGTGTGATATATTTAACTCCATGACCACGTAGTTTCCCAAAATGCGAGTTTGCAGTACGAGTCGTAAGGCTAGTGGGGGAAAGATTAATTATTATATCTAAAAGCCATTCAATTTCTATGTATTTCAATGTTCGCTCATAAAGCTTATCGAACATCAAGAGCATTTTACAAGCAATCAATACACCAGAACAACCTACCTTCGATACTTCAAATCAGTCTTGGGGAACCTTCTGAAGTCAGCAATTAAAATAGATTTCTTCACTGCACAGAAAAGACTTCTACTAACAACAACCGCTCACAAAATGGCTTCTCTTTCCTAATTACTTCGCTGCACATGTACAAAAACTTAACATTATTCAAATAGTCCCCTATTCGAATAGCGCCTCTGTACATCAATATCACATGAAAAATTCAAGTGGAGGTCAGGTTTAGGGTACGTGTAGACCAACGAATAAGTTTATTATCATTACGACCAGTACGGCCGTTCTAGCTGTTTGGTAGTTGATCATTGAGTTCACTTTTAACTTTGTTGCGAAATTGTGGGAGTACGCCTTCCTGTTCGGTGATGTAACCGAGAATATCCTGTTCCAGCTGCAGCAAAAACTATTGCTGTAATATGTCCAGGTATTGAATTCCGTTATTATTTTCTCAAAGAAGAACGAGAGACTGTACTGACACGGAATTAAAATTTGAAGCGATGGGAGTCCACCTGTATGTAGACAATAATTTCACAATACTGTCCACAAGTAGCATACTAAATATACTGGGATTCAAGTGTGTTGTAAGCGAAACCTATACAATAAGGGAGATCCAAATTTTATTTCCGTATCCTTACACTACTTTCTCTAGTATTATAGCGCGAACACATTCTTTTTATAAGAGTCCACCCTTATGCTCCAGTTAGGGGTGTGGGTTTTTCGACTTCCTGGTTCTGATGTATAGCCTATATCTGTTCGGTTTATCCGAAGGATGGAAGATGGTTTCATCAGTAAACTGAACAAAATAATCGGTTTGCACGAGAGTTTGCATATCTCGCAGAAAGCACGTCGCAGCACTTTGCCCTTCCGTTTTAAGGCCTATAGTAACTTCTGTACTGATTAAGTCACAACCGATTGAGCAGAACCTTCCAAACAACTCCCTGTTGGTTCTAATGGTAGAGTTTTGGAGGCTATGTGAGAAATTTTTACGTACTACTTACATTTATTCCTCGCCTATTGGCTGGCGTCTGGTTGTTTCTTTTTACAATGTTCCCCGTTACCTTAAAATCGGTATACTACTTGCGAATTATAGGGTGAATCTGCGCCAAACCTTATTCAGAAACGACATGGATACCAACAATAATAGACTGGTTAATATGAAAATGCAGAATATAAAAGAGTCCTTTAGCCTCTAGGGTACCCATTTCCTCTTAGAAAGAACAGTATTATTACAAACCTTAATACCATCTCTGATGAACTACAAAAAAAAAAAAACAATATAAACCAAAAAAATTTTGAGTTTTTCTGTCGGTAACAATTTCTTTATCTGTGTTCATTTTACAGAACTACATGCATTCGAAACCCGAAAGACAATATTTTGTGAGACTTTTTTTATTTTTTATGTCGGTGTGGCCTTGGCCTCCTGCAATTTGGAATTTATGGGCAAACATAAACAAATATCTGTAAAAATCACGATTAACGACACATAAAAACTGGGAAAGTATTTGAGATCATAACAACTTATTGTGAACTAAGTTTAGTACTTTTACTTGGTGATATCTAGGGTTGTAATGTTGGAGACCGATAGTGCATTACTGTGATTTCAAGTTGACTATCCGTTCACCAGTCAGTACTCTAGCATATGTAAACAGTGTACTTGTTGAATACTCCCTTCGCTAATCACTACCGTAGCATGCGTAAACAGTTTACCTGTTGAATAATAATGCAGAAATTGGAATGTTCTCAGGCGCATAATTTTGCAGCGGAATTTGGTGAGTGTTTTGAAGTGAATGACGGGAACATTACAAGTAAATTATGTAATACAAACATACGAGGTTACAAGCGATGTTATATACAGAAACATTATACCACAAGAAAAGGAAGGAGGAAACTCAAACGCACGAATAATTCTATTTTTCTGCACATAACGAAATGAACGTAAAATATATCTTTGTAATGCTATGTAGCTTATATTTACTTTTAGAGCTGTCCAGATTTGTTATGTGCACCTTATTATTCGCGTAATCGATCGCAGAACCAAGTCAATGTTCTCGTACTAGCTCACGTCCTCTGCCTATGCACTATTCTGCAGTCAACTAGTGTAATTGGTCTCCAACATTATAAGCCTAGTGATAGCATAAAATCCGCGTTTTCATTGCTTGAAAAATCTTGAAACATGTAATTTACTTCAACACAGAATTTTGAACACTGTTTCCAAACCAGTGTAATTTAATTTGTGATATTGCAGTTAATTTTTTTAATAACAGCGTAGTCACTATGGGCTTCTAAATTATCCACCTGAGAAAAAACAATTTTCTTATGAATTATCTGCGAGAATATTAAAATAATAATAAATTAATTAATTCATTCATTCATTCATTCATTCATTCATTCATTCATTCATTCATTTTTTCATTCATTCATAGTTTTCTGCCTATACTGCAAACTCAGCATTCTCCAAACTTCTCTATTCTCTGCTTTCCTCTTAGTCTTCGTATATGATCCATATATCTTAATGTCGTCTATCATATGATTTCTTTAAAACGATAATGCTAATGTAAAATATACAATATTAAAATTATCGATGGCTCTTATAAGTTGAAATACGAGTAGAACATATTGTTATAATCAATTTTTGGATTATTATATAAGCGAAATAATGAAATATAAAATTTAAAATCGATTTTAAATATTTGAATAACAACACAATATTACTTGATTTATTTCCAAACTACTGTCGTATACGAATTCCTACTGTAAAACTAAACAATACAATATTACTATTACGAAGGGAATATTAATAGTCAATAATGATATATTAAAATATCTAATACTGTTACATTTTTACGTTATAAAATTTTTAATTGGAGTTCATCAATATTATTACAAATACAATAACAAAACATAAACACATTAAGTTGTCACAGTAGTTGGCCTTACTTTTAAAATTATATTAAAATAACAAATATTATTTAATAAGAGAAGGACTGCATTTAACATGATATAAATCATTTCTTGTTTATTCAATTGTCCAAAGTGTTGGGAACCACATAAGTGAAACCATTAACACTTCACTCATGAAGCAGCTAAGCCTGGAGATAATGGGTAGGGTGGTCAGTTGCTTTCTCCCTCCAATGCATACATCGCTGACTAGTAATATAGTTCATTAATCAGACTTAAGTTGAATGCAACAATAATTGCTGTTTCTCTGAAACATATATAGTGAGAAATAATGTCTTATAATAGATTATTATCAGCACATCCTCAAACATAGGTGAGTGTTCATGAAGTTTCAGAAAATGAAGCTCAAATTGTATAAATAGAATGGCTCGGGTGTAAAACATGGTGACTGGTCATACCGTTTTATTAGTATGGAATTCATAAACATATGAATTCAAATACGAAGGTTCTATACTGATTTTGAGTCTTTATCAGATTATATATATATATATATATATATATATATATATATATATATATATAACGTATAATATGGTGTCTTACTCTCTGTGTCTAATGCAGTAGTTAGTTTTCCAGAATCTCAACAAATGGCGAAGTATAGAGATTTTACTTCCCTGTAACCATAAAAACTGTTGCATGTATAAATTATTTACCTACCTAATAACTTCAAAACACTAAATTGTCATTTACTATGTTTTACTCCCGAACTCTTCAATTAATGTGTCATTATAAATGACAAACAAGCATATGTAGGTGAATTACAGAATTATTAAAACAGGATCAATCTCAGCTTCTGTTTTTCTTAATTTGAGTGTCAACTTCGCTCACGAAAACCAGCATTAATTCCCTATTTTGCCATTTTGCCAAATTTCTTGGCAACGCTCGTAAAAAAATAGTAATTTAAACGGAGAATAACAAAGTCTCTAATTTTTCAGGAACAACATAGATGTTATGGACATGCTGTGCAGGAGAACTCTAACACTATTGTACGTCTATGGTATTGGTAGGTGGTATGATTTATCCATACTCAAATGTAATATTAGCAATGATTTCTTAAAATTGCAATTTTAATAAATTTGTTCGGATTGTTTTTTTACCTCACTTTTCTCAATCCCTTATATACTTATCTTCAAAGTCATACCGTTTTATTAGTATGGAATTCATACACATATGAATTCAAATACGAAGGTTCTATAGTGATTTTGAGTCTTTATCAGATTATATTTAAAATATGTTGAAGATGCCCATGATAAATACAGGCTGTGTCTAATTCGGATCCATTTTCATTATTGATGGGTAATAAATATGTGCAAAATATATTACTATTTTACCTGAATATTTGGACAAAGCATATTTGCCATATCATTATAATGTTAATTTCTGTAGCATCAGCTATTTTTAGTCGCATTGTATCGTCATGAAGTAACAGTTAAGTTGTGCAAGTTATTTTTCATATAGTTAACTTGATCACATTTTTACCAATCAGGATAACTTTGCCTCAGTTCTTGATTCAGTTCCAATTGAATAATGTTACCACTGTAGTATTTTTATAGGAATTAGCAATATATATACATCGTTAAACAAAATTGTAAATTGAGTAAAAACTATCAATGTAAAACGATAGTATCAAACAAGTTCTGTTTCCATAATTAAAATATTGTGTGTATTTTTTTTTCAGTTTTAAATACAAAATTACAATATTCTTATGCACTTATCACAACAATTGTTACAAATTACATGATTTGTAAAAACTTTACAATTTAAATTCAATTTTGCAACCTAATGCACAGTCTTAAAGAGTTTATAAGACTGGCGTGATTTGTAACAATTGTTGTGATAAGTATGTAAGAAAAATTTAAATTTGCAGTTAAAATTGAAAAAAAAAATCTGTACGAAGCAGTTATTAGTGATGGGCGAAGTTGTTCTTTTCCCGGAACAGTTCCGACGGTTCCGGTTCCGAAAAAATACAATGTTCCAAATAACAGTTCCGAAATAACAGTCACCAGTGGTGATGAGTCGGAGTCGTTGAGTCGTTCAAACG
This sequence comes from Periplaneta americana, assembly GCF_040183065.1. Lineage (NCBI taxonomy): Eukaryota > Metazoa > Arthropoda > Insecta > Blattodea > Blattidae > Periplaneta > Periplaneta americana. Next base: position 110,115,534 of record NC_091120.1, on the reverse strand, counting down.
AACGGTACAGTACCCTCCCTCTTCACCATAGACAAATAACACCATGCAGCTCACACTGGAGCACTCATAGGCATGACATAGTACACATTCTTATCTATAGATGGCACTGCAATGCACATTCGAATCGATTTTGGAAAATTGCTGTGCATGCGGACAGAACTCAAAAGCTTAATGTTAGTAATTACACAGCTGTTGACTACAAGGACAGAATACAACACTTTGTTTTCGTACATAAAGTTATAAAGACATGGTAGCCAACTAAAAAAAAATAACATAACATTTAAAACATATGGTATGTAATTTCTGTTCTCTCTATTACATAATAAAAAAAAAAAAAACAAATCATTAATTTTTATTTTTACTTTTCTTAATGCACAGTTATAATAATAATAATAATAATAATAATAATAATAATAATAATAATAATAAATATTACAATTTCATAAATAAAAAAGATATATATTGGCAGTACTGAAACCTGGAAACCCCGCAGTGGGTTAGTAAAATGTTGGAATCGCATCTTTACCAAAGTGTAATTTAAACTTCGCATTAAACCTCGCCCTCCAAATCAGTACTTATATGGGTAGTTTCCAACAAATAATGCTACAACATTTTTGTCGTTCTTTGATAACAGAGAAGATAGCACAAAAACTTGTGCTTGTCAGACTTAACCTCAACAAACGATATACAGACATTGTAACTAAACCACTCATTACCATTTACGACTTTAACCTTTGTATAGAATCAGCTGATCAATGAATTAATAATAGTTTGCGTACTTTATGACTTTGTAGAATGTTTATAAAACAGAATTAGTCAATTAATGGTGAAATAAACCATAAAGCGGGAATCAATATTACAGATTATTGAATACTTACTATAACATTACAGATGATTGGCCAGTCTTACAAATGTTGATATTAAAGTTCGCGCCACCGCAAGGATTTCAATGTCCATGCGCCCCCCTCCAACCACGTGAGAGTTTCAAGTACAGTGTAACTGCAGCTGTCGTTGGTTCATCGGAACAAGCTCCGACGTTCCGACTGTTATCTCGGAGTCGGAACATACCTTGTGCAACGCGGTACTGCGAGCCCGCAACAGCTGGGCAAGTGAGCAGCTCGGAGTCGGAACACTGTTATTTCGGAACAGGAGGTTCCGACCTACTGTTCATTTTTGCAACAGTTCCGAGGGAGTCGGAACATACCTTGTGCCACGCGGTACTGCGAGCCCGCAACAGTTGGCAAGTGAGCAGCTCGGAGTCGGAACACTGTTATTTCGGAACAGGAGGTTCCGACCTACTGTTCATTTTTGCAACAGTTCCGAGACCGGAACAGTTCCAAAATAACTGTTGTGTTATTTTTTACCCATCTCTAGCAGTTATGGGAATAAAACATATTTTTAGCTTCATAATACTAGCTAATCAAAGAAACGATATTTCTGATTAGTTCACTTTCTATTTGTAATATTCCTTTATCATCAAAACTATAGAAAAAAAGTACGAGGGAGAGTCGAAAAGTAACCTTAATAATTATTTTATTAATAGAATATGTACAATAAGACTACAAAACTTCATCACTTCTCAACATAGTCCCCACCATGTTCAATGCAAGTGTTCCTGTTATACAGATGTTATATAGCCTATACAGGGTGTTAGAAATGTAGCCTATCCAATATTTTAGGAAGTGATAGTATGCATCAAAACAAGAAAAAATGTCTAATAAAGATGGGTCCTACAACACATACTTTCTGAGATCTGAACACTTGTTCATAGGAAGTGCTCAATGTGACGTCCATTTATGGCAATCCTTTTTTCTGCCCTATAATACAGCAGACTATCAGATAATCATACTGTAGTTGACATCCCTGGCATGGAATACTGATACGTCGCGAGGAATACTGAAAACAAAAGTTTGGTTGCGGATATGAGCAGGGTTCAGCAGAGAGGTGTTGTGAATTTTCGTAATCATCATGTGTGGGCTGATGAAAATTTCCATGCGGTTGAAGAAATGAGGCATCAACACCGATTCTCAATCAATGTGTGGGCAGGCGTTCTTAGCGATAGATTAAGGGTCATACGTGCTACCACACAGATTAACTGGGGCTCGTTATCAGGACTTTCTTATTAAGGAATTGCTTACCTTGCTGGAGTATGTGTCATGTCAGCAAAGACTACAGATGTAGTCTGTGTGCTCGTGTGTATGTTGGCACACCAGCACATTTTTCCGCAATGAGTGTGAACACCTGACGCTGATATTTCAGGACCGCTGGATTGATTGGAGAGACCCCACACCTTGGACTGCTCGTTCCCCAAACCTAAATCCCCTAGACTTTTGATTATAAAAAACAACCAGGTCAGTTTCAAACAGTGAGAGGAATGTGCTGCCATAAATGGACGTCACATTGAGCACCTCCTATTAACAAGTATTCAGATGTCAGAAAGTATGTGTTGTAGGACCCATGTTTTTAGACATTTTTTCTTGTTTTGATGCATACTATCACCTCCTAAAATATTGGATACTTTTTTTTAACTCCCTGTATGTGTATTACTACGATCTACTATGTGAGTCTGATTTTTATTTATAAATTAAGGTTACTTTTTGACTCAGCCTCATATTTTGCATATAATTTGAAATTAATATATCTTAGAAAATATTGAGAATAGGACCTATGTCTGTATGGAATTTTTTGCTCGGATTATAAGTTTCGTAAGTGGTGATAACTCCTCGTGAAACATTTTGTATTATTATTATTATTATTATTATTATTATTATTATTATTATTATTATTATTATTATTATTATACTGTATATGTGTGTAAAAGCTAATTTGCATAATTATAAATTGTCACTCTGTCATTTTGAATTATAAGCTACGTCAGCTCAGTCCTTATCACATTGACTATTAATTCAAGGCTGCGTTCTGGCCTGAGTTCGAAACTCATTTTGCTTAATTACCTATTTGATTTATTCCAAGGATTTCCCAAGTATAAGACTATATTAGGTAAATTCACAAGGAATGTTCTGCATCTCGCCAAACATAATTTCGCTGTAAACAATAATTTATTCTACGACATTTAGCGTAGTAGTTGATTCAACGTTGCTAAATAACCAAGTTAAGAAATGAAGAATAACATTTACCTAAAATTTTAATATCAAATATTTTATGAGATATATTTTTCTTGTTCCAATCTTATTCTTTTCATAGTTATAATTACCAAATTGTAATATGAACAAAGTTCATTTTTAGATTCTGCCGCCGTCCACATTCGTTCCTTAAGTAAGGGATGACATAGAAAGAGACAATTTATACCAGCCCACAGTGGTTCATTTTCCTAATTTCTTGGCCAAATCCTCTAGAGATGTTTGAATTAATTGAAGCGGTGAGATCAATAACCATTCAAGTATATTTACACAAGTTTTGAGAAAAATGCAAAAAACATTATTTTATTTCTTACTTATTATTTTTTTAATGTAATATTTTTGGTTGTTTTAGAGATCAAGACAAGGTAGTATACCAACTTTTAAAGTCGCAACACTTGTGGAAATATAAAAAATTTAATTTCAAATTTGCAAAAAATTAATGACCAGAAGTGGACTTGAATGGTTTTTGATTTCACTTCTTCAGTTTGAATGTAACAAAGTCCAAACAAATCGTAAAAGTAATGCCATTAAGAATTAAATATCGCGTAAATTCACATAAATACAGCTACAGTAAATGGTTTTTGGCGTGGATGATCATTTCATTCCTTCTTAGAGCATTTTCAAAGTTATATATACAGTACAGTACAGTACAGTACTTCTTTCACTCGCTATTATCAGAGTCTGCGGCCATAAGGGAGTCATCTTCATCAGGGACCACCTAGATGTGTAGATGCATCTGGAGCTGACAGAAGTGATAGCCTATTACATCTGCCGACAAATGATTCACTCTCTTTCTTGGGACTTTCAATATTCTTTATGAAGTATGGTCTAAAAATGCTTGCAGATCAGTTTCAAAAGACTTTTCTCTTATTTTAATGGCTTTGGTATCGGGATAGCATGTCTTTTGTGCTTCTAGGACCATTCTGTATTGCTGGAAAATGTGGGCATTGGATTTTTTAGCCTCGGACCTAATCTCATAATAATGCAATTTTGTTAATTGAACTTGAACTAGAATTGACAATGATTTTCCTCCAGATAAAGGCATACAACGCTCTGAACTTAATTTATAAGCTTTTCTATATTTTGACATACTGGTTGGTCTTGAAAATTATATATATTTTACTGCAGCAGCAGTATCAGTCCCTTTTGCTTCATGAAGATGCATTTGTGTGGCATATGCGAGTTCTGAAGTACCTAAGTTTTGTCTTAATTCCTGTGCTTTTCGTCTTTTGTAACGTTCACCGGTCCACACCTGTGGAGTAACGGTCAGCGTGTCTGGCCACAAAACCAGGTGGCCCGGGTTCGAATCCCGGTCGGGGCAAGTTACCTGGTTGAGGTTTTTTCCGGGGTTTTCCCTCAACCCAATACGAGCAAATGCTGGGTAACTTTCGGTGCTGGACCCCGGACTCATTTCACGGGCATTATCACCTTCATTTCATTCAGACGCTAAATAACCTAGATCTTGATACAGCGCCGTAAAATAAGCCAATAAAAAAACGTTCACCACTTTACTAAATTTACTGATGGACGCTTGACTCTCTTTTGCGTTTCAGTAACGCATATTGGAAAACTCGTAGATTTTCAAGCCATTTCTTTTTCTGTATTAGGAATCTTTCAACTGTCCAATTTGACCACTATCACTTGGTTTTAAAATTATATATTAAATGTTTTAACATATTCTTTAGTTCATCGGATGATGTTGCAGGGGAATCGGTTATGATTCTAATGCGTTCTCTTAAATAATCGCACTTTTCTTCAAAATTAGATGATGAACGTTTCTGGAGTATGAAATAATTAACAAGAAAACTACAGGTTTTACCTATTCTTCGACATTGGAACCAAGTCTCTTGACTCATTTCTCCCATCATGATACCAAATTCAGTACACCTCGTTCATAAAACTTCGTTTTTTGGGGGTATAGCCACCTGCGCAAACTGATTTCACTTCTTTATCCGAACCGAAGCGTTGTCCTCCTAGGAATTTATTAATTGGTACGAAGTGATTGCACCCTTAATGTTGCCTCTGACATTGGGTGGTGTTGCAGCGGTCACTGGTCGGCCGAAACGTGCTTCGTCGGCGGACTCTTTCGAAGAACCTGCACCACCTAGAGATGTTGCTACGGTCCAGACAATCAAGCGCCACACATCTTCAATATTTCCCTTTGTATTTCACTCGAATTTTTCGTTTTTCGCAAAAAACGACTACATCTCACTGTCCTTCACAAGTGATAGATGGTAGAAAACGCGCCATTTTTACTCACTAAATATAGCTTGTTCCGCCAGGGTGACTCCGATCGAATCATTGCTATTTGTAGCTGAAGATTATAACTATCTGCCAAATTTGAACATCCTAACCAAAATAGTATTCCGTTAAATAATTGTCCGTTACTGTCCGATCCTCACAACGCAAAGACGCTTTGCGCACTTCAAAACTAAATTCGAGCTAATGGGCCCAGTGGTAGTTGGAGGCATACTTTCTTTATTAGTACATGAAAAGTATCTCATAGGTATGATTTGTAATGAGAAACTTGACAGGACCTCACAGGACCAATAACTTTTAACCTCCGTGAATCTACCGCTTTCACATTTTCAACCACAATCAACGTGATTATATTATTTAATATGTAAATACCGTTAGTTAACCAGGTAATTAATTAAAACTATTTTCAAATATTCTAGATACCTTCAGGAATCGAACCCATGCTTCAGCGTTTAGTTTCACAGTTATACCACTTATTTATAACACTTCAAAACGACCTTTCTTTCACCACGCAAACTCAGCAACTGCATTGTTCAAGAGAGGCCCATTTTCAGCCATGTGTTTACAAGCACAGGATTGGAGATGGGAGATAAGATATACGTTGTCTACATGCCCTGTCCTTTCTCTTCAACTTGAGACTACAAACAATCCTTCCCTATATGCTTCAATTTTGGAGTTTTGGCCAGGAATTCGGGAAAATGAACCACTGTGCAGCCTAGAGAAAAGTGCGCTATGTTATTTGTAAACAATTCCGAAAAGTTGAAAAAGAAATATTCTCAATACATGGTTTCAAGGCCCAAAATCATTTTCATATATAACTCATAAGTAATTAGAAATCTTACCAAATGTTCTAGTAAAAGAAAAAAGAATAGCCCAATTATTGTGTATATAAGTATTGATTTCTTAAATTTGTTCTGTGTAATGATTGAAAAACGGTCTGTTATATCATGTAATATTAAGTATTTTATAGTTACAGAAATCAGGACTGAGAGAATATGTGCAAACATTTGTAGAACTCCAAGGATAGTCGGAGGGTGTTCCGCGAACATCAAGGAACATCCATATCAGGTACTATAATATTACATTTCGTGATGATATTTCTGTCCTCCACAAACCTATGAACAGAAATTATATGTATATTTCACTAAAATGCTAGAAAGCTAAAGAACTGCAAATGATAGATTAAATGAGGGGGAGGTGCAAAGTGTGGGTGGGATGATAGAGGGAACGGAAGTACCCCAGAAAACCCCTCTGCAACGTTTGCTTTATCCACCACAAATTTCATTGACTGGTATCGAACCCTGACCGCCTACATGGAGACCAGAGTGCTAGAGCTTGAGGCACAGACGCAGTGACTGCAATAAATGGTAGAGTTCTAGACAGCTGTCCGATTAGCTATTCGTGGCGTTCCGATAATATTTACTGAGAACTGTTAGGAATGAGGCGGCCGAAGAAATATACGTACATTATGTACGGCTGTTGCGTCGGCTAGTATGTGAATTTTCTTTTAGGATGTTTGCGTATGATAAGAAGCTATGTGTTAATGTTTGCATCAATGTAATTAGACATTAATAACATGGTGATATAATTGTTTGATAAACAATTAAGGAAAAGACGTGCCACTCATCGTCCTGCTCCATGGATGACTGATAACATACGTAACCTCATGGCGTCACGTGACGCTGCCTACAGGAAGTATAGACACAATAAATCTGAGGAAAATTTTTACAACTATAAAAAAATTAGGAACAGAACAACGCAAAACATTAGAAATGCCAAACCCCGTCATGCTCTCAGTCTTGTCGACTCCTCCATTTCCCCACGGTATCTTTGGAAGCATTTACGTGTCATGGGAATAGGAAGTAAAACTGCAGAAACTGGAATATCAAACATATCACTTGATAAACTTTATCAGTACTTTACTTCACCACCCACCTCACAACCTGATAAAGAACAAAAACTTAACACCATGAATACCCTCTTAGCCATTCCTCTTCCTGTTCGCAAAAAGTGTTTCTTCTCTAATATTACGGACATTGAAGTTAGGCAGGCTCTTAAAAACACTATATCTACAGCGCAAGGCTCTGACAACATAAACATTGTTTTTATTAATAAATTAATTGATATCGTGCTTCCTGTGATAATACATATTTTTAATTCTTCCATCATTACTTCTACCTACCCAAATCTTTGGAAAACGGCTTTAGTGTGTCCAATACCTAAAGTAAACACACCTATATCTCCTAAAGACTATCGGCCAATCTGCATTCTTCCCGTTCTATCAAAGGCTCTTGAACGTATTCTCCATAAGTAATTAAGCAAATATCTGATTGAATTTAATATTATCGACCCTTTCCAATCTGGATTCAGAAGCGGGCATAGTACTTCCACTGCTTAATTGAATTTAACTGAAGACATACGAGAGGCTATGGATAAACGACTAGCAACAATATTAATTTTATTGGATTATAGTATAGCATTTGACTCTGTTGACATGGATCTACTATTAACCAAACTTCGAGTGTTAAATTTTTCTAACAGCGTTATCACCTGGATGCACTCCTACCTCATTGGCCGTCAGCAGCGTGTTGTCTTTAATAATCGGTTCTCCTCCTGGCAGAGAGTAGAGTCAGGATTTCCCCAGGGTTCGATATTGGGTCCATTGCTTTTCTGTCTCTATATTAACGATATCGCCAAGTCATTTAAATATTGCAGATATCATATTTATGCAGATGACGTTCAATTATACATTTCCGCCAGTCCTGATAGACTAAGTGACTGTATTAATAGACTCAATAAAGATCTCGAATCCGTTTCATCTTGGTCTCAACAATTCGTACTTAACTTAAATACAGATAAATCACAGGCTATCTTATTTTCGAATAAAAGATTAATCCCCGATATTAATAAGCTGAACCTTCCTCCTGTGACTCTGAATAAAGCGATCATTCCATTCAGTTCAACTGTAAAAAACCTGGGAGTTGATTTTGAATCTAACCTTACCTGGGACACGCATATCGTCCACATCTGTGGAGTAACGGCTAGCGCGTCTGGCCGCGAAACCAGTTGGCCCGGGTTCGATTCCCGGTCGGGACAAGTTACCTGGTTGAAGTTTTTTCCGGGGTTTTCCCTCAATCCAATATGAGCAAATGCTGGGTAACTTTCGGTGCTGGACTCCGGATTCATTTCACCGGCATTATCACCTTCATCTCATTCAGACGCTAAATAACCTAAGCTGTTGATAAAGCGTCGTAAAATAACCTACTAAAAAAAAAGACACGCATATCAAACAGACATGCAAGAAAGTATTTTCCACTCTTCATTCATTAAATGATTGTACCACTATCCAGCTAAATTAAAGCAGACGCTTGTACAGACTCTTATTATCCCACATTTCGATTATTGTGAAGCTTTATTCAGTGATCTCAGGGTGCATTTATCCCAGAAACTGCAACGTGTTCATAATGTGTGTGTTCGTTTCATTTGTAATGTCCGCTACTACGATCACATTTCGCCTTCTTTCGATAAATTATTGTGGCTCAGGTTAAATGAGAGGAGAAAGTTACATTCCCTTTCTCTCTTATACCGAATTTTGCACACCTCTACTCCCTCTTACATATCTGTACGATTCCACAGTCTTTCTCGGTATCATAACTTAAATACTCGGTCACAATATGATAACACGCTAGAAATACCACTGCATACATCATCTCTTTATTCTTCATCTTCTCGTCACTGGAATTCTCTGCCGCCTGAAGTCAAGGGCTGCCGAACTTTAAATGTAAATGTAAATTAGAAAAATATCTTATGATGAGTTGCCAGATCTAACGCGTTGCAAATATTTAATGGAATGTGTTCCACTGTATTTATTTATTTTTTTGTTTCTTAATTTTTATTATCTAAATCGTGTTTATTTATCATTTAACGCCAATATGTATCCCACTGTGTTGTTGTTTTTTTGTTAATCTTTTTTTTTCTGTACATTTTATTCAATTGTTGGTTTCTGGTTTAATTATATAAATCCTGCTTAATTGTAATCTAATACTAATATGTATACCCATGTGTTTATTTTTATTTTTACTGTGTATATTTTTTTTATTGAATTATCAGCTTCTTTTTTATGTGATTCGTATTTGATTCTAACATTAATATGTATTTCACTATGTTTATTTTTATTTTATGAGGTAAACTTTATGTAACTACCTCTTTTGATCTCATTATGTACCTAAATTGTATCAGTATGTAATTACTTAATTCCGATCCAGTTTTATGTTCAACTGTGTAAGCAAGTTTTAATCCTGGTTGAGTGTAAGAGAAGGCCTTACGGTCTTAACTCTGCCAGGTTAAATAAAGCCATTATTGTTATTATTATTATTATTATTATTATTATTATTATTTAGTAAATTTATTTAAAGCCAAAATCCCAACCTGTTTTGTGCCAGGCTGTAGAAGTGGATATGATAAGAAATAGTCCGCAGGCAACCATTGCTTTGGACCTCATTAAGACAAAGATGACCAGAAAATGAAATTCCAGTGTTTACATGGCTGTTCCTACAATTTTTCAAACTTACCAAAATATTTGAAGAGTCCACTGCAAGAATGATGGATGTCATTTGGAATGCGTTTTGCAGGAGAAGCAATTGAAAGTTTGAAATGCTTAGCGCTCAAAGCTTAATTGTGATTTTCCAGTCATTATTGGGCAATAACTATCAGTGTTAATGTTATGTAACTCTCTATGTACATTCTATATGTCTTAAGCTATGCATTGTCAGTCTTGGTTCATTTCGACACGAAAGTGACATCCATTATTCTTGCAGTGGACTCTTCATTTATCATTGTCTTCTAGAATTCGAAAGTCTCCTACTAAGAGGAAAATTGCCAAGGTCTGTAAGAGTGATGAGAAGAATTTGTACCGGTAACTGTAGCGCCATTTTATTTAAATTGCGATTAAGATAATTTGCCATGTCTCTCTGAAGTAAGCATGTATCTATCAATATAGTTCCGGGTCCCTCAAGTATGACCTCATAACGAAGAAAACAAAAAAATTGAGAATAGTTAAAAGGAAAAGTTGAAAATCGTTACAGAATGTTAATTAGAACAAAAACAACTTTCGATTCAACAGGCAAATATTTTATAATCGAAAGAAAAATTTCCAGTAAAATAATCGAGAAAATGTTAGCAATAGAATTAACACATATCCAGTAAAAACAGAAAATTGTCTTGGGCACCTTGTCTTAGTAGTGTAGTATTTCTAACCAGATGTTTATTAGTTATTCAGAAGAAATTATACTACAAAGTATATTACTAAAAATTAAGACTCCCAAGGGTACAGGCACTAGGGCCTACTTAAAGTACGAATTGCTTCCATTTCATCCAGAGGCAAATTTGTGGAAGTTCTGTAAAGGTTTAAAAACGAAAAGGAAAAATGAAAACGAACGCATCGAGGATTTGACATTTGGCGAAGGAATAAACTGAGGGAATAAATTCAATTCAATGCTTGGTTACTGAATGGAGAAGGTTTTGTAGGTTTCGGTGACCTAAAGCCAGAAAATCAGAAAGATTCTCTAGAGAAACATGCCATAGTATTTATGTTTGTTCCTCCCCATTGCACAAATACAAAATCGGGTACTGTATATGCTTGTAGAAATTCAACTTCTGGAGATAAAAGTCTACTGGAAAAAATTCTAATCCAGGTTATTATTCAGCTAGATCAGGAAGGAGCAAGACAATAATATTCACTTGTGGCAGGAGCCAGTCCAACAAAAAGCGTAAGCTAACCTAGGAATTTGTGGGAACAATAAAATTAATGTTCAATAATTACAAGTCCTCTGGATTAATACAATAAAGTCTGGATGTTGTAAGAAGCTCAATGTCCATAAGAAACGTTTTCCGTAACAAAGTTGAAGTACGAGTATTAGGCCACATACAGGTGAAATTGTAGAATACAATTTTTTTGCCGTGTTTACATAGAATTGAACAAAATCTTTCGCCTGAAAATGATAGACATTGAGATTGTCTGAAGTAACATCAGACCCTATACTTAGACTCTACTTCGTTTCAGTACATGAATATAAGTTAGCATTTCAATATTTAACAACAACATGTCTAGCGTATTGCGCTTCTGCGAAGACATAGACTGTGAAGGTTTCATGAAAAGTGAACCCACGGAAGCCTTCATAAAACATGTTAATTATGTTGCTAATGTTTTAAATGCATATATTTCCAGAAGAAGTCTATATACTCGTAAAGGATCAGATCTTCACAAAATATTGTCCAGGTTTTAGGGTTACCTTGAGTTAGAAAATATTATCTTTGCTTCAGAAAGAAGATTACAATTCCTGCGAGTAGCCATAAAAGCACAATTGAACTGTTGAAATAAGTAATCTAGAAATGTTAGATATATCTAAAGCCCAAAAATTTAGTCAGGACTCTCCAGAACGTAATTGAGCGTATCACTGCACGTTCCCCCAGTTATGACGACCATCCGTGTACCATAGATTTCCTCCAATTACACATGCTTCAGCCTGTTTATGTTTATCTTGGGTAATAGTGGTAACACGTAACTTAAGAGTGAGTCCCCATTTACAATTTTTGTTAGTAAAATTCGAAACATAGCAAAGAAAACTGAGAAAATGATCTAGGGCGTCAAACCTCAGTGGGAGCAAATATTAAAATAAAATGGCTCTGAATTAAATTCCGTTTTCGGAGTGGGAGAATCTAGTTCCTGAAAAGGAGAAGGTTAAGTAAAAATAATACCTAGTGTAACATATGGCAGACTACATTGTTAGGCAGTCGAAGAAATTAACAGGCTATGAAGCCTGTGTTCTGTCACTATTGAGAGAAGGGCGGCTGAAAAATTTTAGTGATGAAAGATTACGGCTCCTGTAGAAACTGTTCAACACAGCTTTCAAAAGGAGTTCATAATATACTTCAAGTTTAAAGTAGGATAGATCTAATGTTGTTGAAAAATATTGTTTTGATCCTGTGCAGTTAAATATTTTTTTGAGTGTTTCGATACTATTAGCCTAATGCGATTGTGATACAACTTAAATTACCTAATGTCGGTTTTTTTCCATAGTCACACTGTGGACATTGTTGCAAAATTAGTGTTCCATTAAAGTACCTATTCTTACTTCCTGGCAATGAAATTCAAATAGAGTTGAAAAGTAGAAAACAACAAAATCGTCCCGAAACCTTTCATAGGTATCACAAAATGTATTACACGTAAACTTTTATTATTATACTAATGTATTTATTTTCAGCACCTTTAATATTTAAAACAACAGTTTATTTTACAACCGATATGGTGTAATAAAAAAATGGTGACTGATTTAAGAAACCGTATCCATATTACTTGAGTTGATATAAGCTATTTGCTTCAGCTGATTTATTCAAGTAACCGCCTACCTCATTAAACTCACAAATTCAAGTAGTGCCACGCGAAGGACCACGTAAACTTCAAGAGAGCACTCACTTTCTATTCTATACGTTATGAACACTATGAAGGACAGTTATTGATCCCTGGTTTTCTGCTTGGGCACTAAGAGAAGTGTCGTATCTGACTTCGCCTTCGACACTGATATCTGCCGAGAGGGCTCACTTCTTTAGGCCTTTGTGTTCCTTTTTGCAGTATTGGTGATTGTGAACGCCACTGCTATACATTTTAAATGTTGACTGGACTGTCCATGCTAACTCCATGACAGCCTTACTTACAATATTGACATTTATTCACAATTAATAACCTTCCCGGAAAAAGGATGTAAAATCAAATTAATTAAATATATGACTTAAGTGGGAAAAGTAATTTTTAAGTAGTCGTTTATAACAATGAATTATTATCCAATTGCTCAATAAACTTGTATCCTTGATTAGTCAAATGCTTCTGATAGTAAATATAGGTCTAACCAAATATGTCTCTAAAATTATTTTTGTTTCTCCTGAGAAATGCTTTATAAATTAATATGCTGTTTACACCCTTATTCCGCGCAGGTCTTCAATTTATCATACATATTTAGTAGTTGAAATAAACAAATTGATACTTCACAGGACTAACGGCTTAAAAGCAGCGTATTTGGTTCTAATGAGTACACTGACAATATAATTATCATGGAGACATGAGACAACTACTCTGCCTGTGATTATACTTCACTTTAGCTCCATGTCTACCTCATTCATTGACTTCTTTTCTGCCTACATCTCCTTTTTCCTTTGTTTCTGTTAGAATAGCCTAATTTTAATATTAATTCAGCATGTAAATTAATTGTATTTCTGCTATTTTATTTCTGATTTCTTGTACCAGTACATCTCACTTCCTGTAAATGTAGTCCATTTTCTTAGCCTTTGTCGTCTGCACATTTCCATCCATGTGAATTGTTTTGGGCTAAAATGTATATATATTTTCGATGAACGAGGAAATGGCCTCGTGCGCTAATCTCCAACTAGCAGAACCCTAAGATTTCTAGACGAACTACTAACTACAAGGTAAAAGTACTGGATTTGGTCCGTCCAGAATGTCTATTCTTGCTCTACTTATCATATCTGGTGAGCATATCCCTATTCGCTACCTGCAGAGTAACCGATAGGTGACCAGTAATTATTCCGAACGGGAAATTATTCAATACAGTGAAATTAATTTTCTTAGATCTCTATCTGTGCTAATACTGCGTAATTTGAAGAGAAATGTGGCCACTAGGTAAACAATTTAGATATTTAGTGTCAGATAAAAATTTAGATAGAAGAATTAACTGACTACATCAACTAAGAACAATATAAGACAATGTGTGTTAGTTTATAAATTTAAGAGAGTGCAAGCTCTCGTGGAAAGCGATTGAATGGAAAAAAAACTAATAGGCCTACTTTGAAGTTTCCTTGCCTGATTTTCTTCAACTGTGACTGATTATTGATGAAATGACATCGCATAAATTAATCTTAACTAAGAAATGATTAAGGCCTTAATATTTAACAACAATGACAGTGTGAGGCTGTGTAATTCTTCTGTTTATTAACTACTCGATACACCATTTCCAGATATCACTAGAACACGTCTACCGAGGGCAATTTTGTAGTGGCTCAATTCTCAACAAGATGTGGGTAGTAACGGCAGCTCACTGTCTAGAAGCGTAAGTAGAGTTTATTTTCAGATTTTTACTCATAGACTGTCATCAATATAGTGGTCATCGCTGTTTGTTTTCAATAAGCTAAACTCGATTTTGATAAAACAAATCCTAACATAAAATACCCTCCAGAACATATGGCTGCTATAATTTTTTGCTTAGTTGGCACAGTGCTGCAGACGGCCGGGCTCTGTGTTGAAATCTCGGCGATGGGAGAGTTTTTTTTAGTGGAAAAGCTAAGGTTGTGATAGTTTTATTGTGGTTTTCCCTTTTTTTCTTCGTCGTTCCACCAACACTCTCCACATTTTTTCTGTTATTACTACCTCCGACTAGTAAGATAAGGCAGTATTTGCGTTTTCGTGACTTATAATACATTGTTTTTTCAACCTTTTCCAACATGTGGCACACTAAAGTTGCAATTTAAAATCCTGCGGCACACTCATATAGTCTAAACCAGGAAGAATTTTTTCATCAAACATGTAAAATACGATAATTTTTAAGGTTTGTCGGTAGTGGAACTTGCTGCGGAAAAAGTCGCAGTTGGCGTTTTTCTCGGGGTTCTCTCATTTCCCCGTATTAGGCATCTACATTATTCCGTCAACATTGCTCCATTCCGTCAACATTCCATGACATTCCCCGAACGCCGGGGACACATGGAGGGGTCTGGCCTAGGGACGAGTGGGGTTACCTCCTCGAAACCTGGGTGAGCAGCGAACCTTATTGTGGTCAACGGTTGTGGATTGGAAATGCGCCTAGCTTGAGGGTTAGAGCAATAGATCTAATAAGGTCACAGTGATGAGTCGTAGTGCCCCCTTCCTTAAATTTAAATTCGAATTCAATTCAATATTCTAACTTTACTGATCTGGAAACACTGGTTGCGACACAGTTATTCTCTTCTCTGCCGCTCGCACAACTACGCTGTGTTTACTGAATGTTGATTTGAACCGCGTTCGCTGAAAGACGGCTATTGCGTGCTCATTTCATTCTACTACTATTTTCACCCTTATTTTCCCAATTTTTGCTCACATCAGCAAATCATTCGCGACACGAAGTGTGACGCGGCACATCTGTTGAAAGTGACTGTCATAATAGATCGTTTGCCATGGTGGATTTTCTCTCAATTTTCCCAGATATTTGAAATAGTAATAGTGGTGAATTATAGAGACTCATAGATCTCCGTAATAGGCACCGGAGCCCTCCAGGGTCTTCCTTTGATGAGTAACGCGTGACGATTCTGTGAGATGCGGCAGACCACCGCCAGACGTATTGGTATACGGATTTGTTGACTTGATAAAAATCTGCGATGAGTGTGACAGTGGAGCTAGGTTAACTGGGCAGCACGATCGACACGCAAGTCATTTCATCACAGGTGCACAAATATCCTATTTATGCCGAAGTTGTTAAGAATGTTCCATGTACCGCCCGGAAAGCATCTCTACCT
Organism: Periplaneta americana; assembly: GCF_040183065.1. Classification (NCBI taxonomy): domain Eukaryota; kingdom Metazoa; phylum Arthropoda; class Insecta; order Blattodea; family Blattidae; genus Periplaneta; species Periplaneta americana. The sequence goes on along the minus strand of NC_091120.1, from coordinate 110,099,581 downwards.
CGTTACTTCAAGAACATTTTGGTGCAGCCTGTAGAGTGAATGAAAGCGAGGACTAGACTAAGGTGAAGATGCAACTATTAAAAACAAGTAGCTCTTATGTCCAAGTTCTCCAACTTTTTATGCCGAAACACGCTGCAGTCTATTGCCTTATTTTTAGAACCTTAGTATTTCCTTTGTGTCTGATATAAATCTCATAATTCCTAGACAACAATCTGTAGTGATATTAGTCGAGACATTGGGCAGAGGAGAATTCTGTCCGAAAATTATTAATTTTAAACAAAATGGCAATTTTTCCATTTATTATTTTAAGTTTGGAATAACTTCAGCACGAATTTTGTTTGCTCCATCCTTCATATTTCGTGGTATGGCGTGGACGGTTTTCGTGTAAATTTAATTTAGAAACCACTAATTTCAAGCAACTGAATGATTCAACATGTTTGCAACATTGCAGCCAGAGAGGGAGGTGTGAAGTAGTTCACCTCGGGAGACAGACATGAGTTCGTTGGCCTCTTACATCTGTATTAAGAGAAGAAAAAGGAGTATGTTAACGGCGATATTTCCAGATATCTGAAACTTCGAACTTAATTTTCTAATTAACCGTGCATTTAATCACAAAAAGTAGTATAGATTTTCTATTCATTTAAATGTTCCCTATTGTTCCCTTCAATCTCCAGGATTATTTCACTTCCACCCTGTGTATATATTGTATCTACTATCAAATGCGGAAAATATATAGCAGCAGCGAGATGTTTATTTTTGAGTTATTTGTCTATCCCCTTTTTATAGAGCTAAATTATCGACTTGAACAAAACTTACTGAATATGTATGTAACAAAATATATTATAGCACTGAAACAATATTATTCCGCCTTAATGAAACATCTTCGGCCTTGTAGTGGGATAATTCGTAACATGAATTTTTAATGTATGCACCTAAGTAGAATTTTTTTCATTGCTGATTGATCAGATCTTAAGCCGGTCCGGGTTTGATTTCCAGTCAACCCTGCCATTTTTCATCGAAAAATTTATAGCGACCATTATTTCATACAAGATCGTAGTTGGGGGTTTTCTCTGGGTTCTCCCGTTTCCCCGTATTATGCATCCACATTATTTCGTCAATAATTTCTCCCTTTTGTCATCATTCTATAACATTCCCCGAACACCTCCTGGCGACACAAAGAAGGGGCTGGACTAGGGACGACTGGGATTACCTGCTCGAAACCTAGGTACGCAGCGAACCTTAAGAGCATTAACTGGTGTGGGTTTGGGAATGCATCTAGCTTGACGGTAGCGCAATAGATTTGAAATGTAGCAGTGCTAGATCATAGTGTCTCCTCCCGAAATTCTATTCCATTTCATTCCAAAGTAACCTTTTAATGTAAATGAAAGTACTAACATGAAATAAGCTTTCTGTGACCAAGATTTACCTGCCAATTCCATCATTCTCTGACACGTGATAAAACCTCATGTACAGACCTAGAAACAAAATTTGGGCCACCTGGATTTTCAAAGTTCCAGTTATAACATACTGCCCATATCAGCAAATTTAGGTTGCTGAAATTTTGTTTCTGGATCTGTACTCTGTATAGCCTGACTACCACACGTGCACAAGTCTACACTTAATACATGTAATAAATTGCAACATATTACTTGGTTGAAATGAGGTAATCTGCTCTAGATATTAAAATATTAATAGCAAATTAAATCTTCTCCATGTAGCATTGTTGATAATCATTTTGCATGTATTAAATCGCAGCGGCCTCGTGCTTAACATCATACAATAACGTGCGGTGTGCTTTTAAAACATAATTTTGTCGACCGATTGTTGCACTGTACATAGGTTTCACTCTAAGCGTCACGTTGTCACGTCTACTTCCTCGATAAGAATAAGCACTAGTTTGTTATATTGTTAAATGACTATTATTATTATTATTATTATTATTATTATTATTATTATTATTATTATTATTATTATTATTATTATTATTACATATACGAGTACGTTGACATTTTTAATGACTATCTAATAATGTTTAATCACATACATTAATGTTCGTCCTCAGCACAAGACATTGCAACCTCGGTTTTAGTCCACGTGGATTAGACAAGTATATGTCATTTTATAATGAAAGCAACTTATTGGTTGCAACATTGAAATTAAGGCGAGTGATTGGAGCGGCGACATAAGAAATTGAAAACAATAATGCAACTAAATTTCAAAGACCTGCCGAATGTTATTCACGAAGCCGCTCAAAGACCTGCCGAATGTTAAGCATGAGACCGCGGCGATAATAATATTTCAATTTTTAAAATGCTCACATTTTGAGACAACGTGAAAATGGTCATATTGTTGATTATTTTTCTTCTTAACGACCTCGCGTGTTCGTTTATATGTAGTAGGTCTATTGTTGTTACATTTTCACTCTAATCGCAGGATACTATTGTGGTAAAAATTTTATATCGTGGCGAAATAAAATCAATGTTGGAATTATTTAATATACATACATACATACATACATACATACATACATACATACATACATACATACATACATACATACATACATACATACACACATACACATATACACACATACACACATACATACATACATACATACATACATACATACATACATACATACATACATACATACATACATACATACATACATACATACATACATACATGATGTTCTGAGAAAAAAGGTCCAATATTTATAGAGGAGGTTAGTATGCATCAAAACAAGAAATAAAATTCCTATAAACATGGATCCTAAAATTAATATCTTCTGAGAAATGAGCAAGTGTTTACCATCATTGTACGAGCAATGTGAACACTGTGAGATCTTGTGCAAGAAACAAAACATGCCACTATTCAACAGATAAGATACTAATACGTAATGGCAACATTCTGTTTCCTCAATTTTTGTTTCTTGCCAAAGAGTTCACAGTAGAAGATATATTATGCTATTCTTACAACAATTCTCATTACTCAGAAGATATTAATTTTAGAACCCATTACTGTTAAAATAAATCGTCCAGTACAACAGAATATTTTATTTAATTCACGACGCTTTATCAACATCTTTGTTTATTTAGCGTATGAATGAGATGAAGGTGATAATACCGGGAAATGAGTCAGGGGTTCAGCACCGAGAGTTATCCAGCATTTGCTCATATTGGGTTGAGGGAAAACCCCGGAAAAAACCTCAACTAGTTAACTTGCCCCAACCGGGAATCGAACCCGGGCAACCTGATTTCGCGGCCAGACGTGCTAACCGTTACTCCACAGGTGTGGACAAACAGAGTATATGAAACGAACTTACCCGACTGTTATAGTAATAATAATTACTGCAGTGTAGAATCAGTTTACGTACAATTTACAATAGTACGATTAAGAACTCTAACGTACTGTCGTCTGTTTAAGCGCCCTCTTGATACAAAGATAAACAAAGACATGCTGTGTAATACCGTGTAATACACACTGACAAACGGGTGCGTTCTGTTTCCTCAATTGTTTCTTGTCAAAGAGCTGACAGTGATGGTAAACATTTGCTCATTTCTCAGAAGATATTAATTTTTGGACTCATATATATATATATATATATATATATATATATATATATATATATAGAACTTATTTTTCTTGTTTTCGCCTCTATAAATATTGGAACCTTTTTTTTCCCCAGAACACTTTGTATACATACAACTTTAAAAATCTCTGTTTTTAAAACATTGATAAAATATTTCAGCTCGTGTTCATTTCTGAGTGTTATTTTTTAAGAGTAATGCCTGAAAATGAAAGTAATATTGTGTCCATTCCACAAAGTCGCCAAACTTGGACACCTGTCTGAGTAGGAATATAGCGCAAAATTCAACTCAATTTGATCGACAGATGAGTCAAGAATACTCGTCATGTAGGACCACGCAAATTTGTCAAACTGATGAATAGCCGTTCTGCAGTGCAATCTTTTTAATAAATTGTTTACTTTTACATACAGTTTTGATGTAAAGACGATGCGTGTCCGGGCCGGTAGCAGCTACAAGGAAGAAGGAGGTTCTGTTCGAAAAATCTCCACAGCAATTATTCATCCCAGATATAAGGATTATGATTATGACATCGGTGTGATAAAGGTCGGAGTAAAATAGATAAAACTGCATGTCATTATAATTATAAAGAATCACTGATTGGAAAAGGGAATAATGTCCACCTATGTTTTGAGAAAACTAATAAAAACTTATTAACACTTACAATATTATTCCTACAGCTTTGTGATGCATTACAAACTTGTAGAACTAAGTTTCCTGAACTGTATGGTGGGTCGATTCAGCACATTCGATAAATATTTTTGAAGTTTATGGACTTCTTCCTTTTTCCAATAAATTATTAATTCTCATGGGTAATTAGCAATGAAACTCAAATAAACACATGTTTAATCTGCTATTTATTGTTAGTTAAATTTCTATTGTTAACACAGTGTGAAAAATGTTTAATATCAGTCAGACACCTTAAGAATTTAATAAATTGTGCTGTTGTATTAAAAATAATTTTAATTAAAAATTTATCTACTAATCTTCTTCATCAGATTGGGTAAGATTTGTTGTGGGCCGTTGAAGAATGTTGTTATAAAACTCCTGTTACTCTGATGGAATATTTAATTATTTTATTAACGTTTTGCAGCTTGTTGGGATGTATAGGAACTTTGGAGTCGTATATCATATTTCTAGGAGCACATTATGGTGTCTCTCTTCCCTTAATAAGTCTGTATGTCTTGCGATCCAATCCATCTATGCATTTCGAAGAAACGACATAGCCTGGGATTTCCTGTTTATAGGTCAAATGCCGGCAATTATTAGCATGTGAAAAATTTTCCTTCAAGTAACTATTTAGGGCAATTCAAGACTTTTTAGAGGAGTGTGACCGCCATTTTTTAACATAAATTATATCGTGATGTTCAATAATCTTTACTTAAAAACATTGTGTTTTTCTTGAATTAACTATCATCTCAACATGTTGTTTCACAGAGTAGATTCTGTCTTCTTTTTGTATCACTCTCATTATTACGACAAAATCCCTATCGCACTGGAGGAACGAGTGACCACATACAGGAAAATAGTGCTCAATTACCTGAAACTTGGCAGACATTGTTACATACATCGGATAACGTACAATAGTGTTATTTCGATTCTGTCCGCCACAAGAATCATAAACACATGTATTTTTCACTGAGTCAGGTATTTCACTTATGTAGTCATTGAGCAATGTACAGACTTCATTGGGGCCTCGAGTAGCTTGTCCTTCGTGGTAGCAATAATACTGTGCTGTGTTGTTTTCCAGGTTATGGATTCCAAATACAAAAAGCCACAGTTTTCGTAAATAGAACATTTCCTGTACAAGAAGACAAGGAAGGGGAACAATTTGCTTAAAGTCGAACACTAGGTCCACTACGTCATTTCTTTTAGAACATAGTTTCACTACCTCTTGTTTTTTTTTATCAAATTTTGATGCTCGTCGTTTGTGAACTAACAATTCTGGGAAAGCCACTCGTTTTGTATGTTCATTAAGGAAAGGAGATTTAATTTTGGCGTCTTTGTACAAGTGAATGTTCTGTCAGTTCCATTAGATACAGATTTTTCTCGTTTTATTTTTATCATCGTATAATGTAGTGATTATTTCCATTTGGTCTTCATCTTTGAAATTTTCAAAACACCTTCTGGAATAACTTAAATAAAAGAGACACAAAACTGCAGTATATATTATATGTTCACAGAAGTATTTAGCAGTAGAGATATATCCAAATAACACATAAAACATAAAAGATCTTACCTTCATGATGGACCAGACCGATTTGCTGGCACAACTCCTCGTTTTGAAGTTACGTATTGATTTCCTAAAGATCTATCTTGCGTTTTTCTTTTACAAATTCATCAATATTTCTTACTCCTTTTCTTCTCCGTTGTATTTGTTCATTATCAGAATTACTTTCACTCATGCTGCTATGGATGTTTTACAGACAACAATCACACTGACAGCAATATTAGCAAATTAAACGAGAGACAGACTTCCTACCTGACATCTGGTGGTGACGCTTACAATAGTGATTGGAAAAAGGAAGAAATTCCGAACATTTACTTCATTGTTATTGCTGGTAGATTCTTCCTTTCTCCACTAATCGATGGGTGGATGGCTCAAGAAAAAAATGTATATTTCAGCTTATATTTGAAAAATGTGGACTTTCTTCCTTATTCCAATCAGTGATTATTATAATCACGACTTCATCTCTATTCACCTTTCCCAATTAGCTTTTTATTTCTTGTAACCTGAGACTCCGGTTTCCATCAAACAATGGTGCTCAGATATAAATATGGAAAACCTTTGGTCATTGGTTTTATTTAGTAAAACAATCACTTAGAGCTATACTAATTTATAAAGGAGAAAATATAAGAAACACCTAAATAACGCTTCCTTCCGAGTAATCGAGTTCGATTTATTGGATTTTTGGCTATGACATACGTTTCCGCTTTGGCCATAGCTGAAAATATTACCAATTACTGTTTAACAATAACTTCTTTACTGTGTTAATACTAGAGCATTCGATAAGCAGTACCCACGGACTTTGAGCAATACCAGAGTCCGTGAGCAATACTGTAAATCAGCGCTCCCAGCGGTGAGCATAGGAATTTTGGAGTGCGTAATAGAGAGGTGAGCGTAGTATAAACAAAATATTAACGGTTTTTAAGTAACCATATTTTGGAACAAAGATGCTTCATAAAAAAACAAGTTACAAGAAGAAAAAAATTCAACTCGGTGCTTGAGAGCATTAAAAGAAGCTTATGGGAGAGAAGTCCTACCACAATGGACTATTGCAATGAGTGAAAGCGAGGCTTTCACTTTCAATCAAGAACTGACAATCAAAGAACCCGCCGTCTCCCAAGGATTTGGCAACATATTGTTGACATGGTAGGGGTCTATTTTTGAAGTATATAATTCCAAAAGTAATCTAAATTAGTGATGAGATAAACTGCTCTTTTGTGGTCACTGTTCGACCTGTGATTGCTCATTTATGATCACGGTGTTCTTAGACAGTGAAACAGTGATTGAACTGTGAACGTATTCGATATGAACACTGAACAGTTCATTCTTCCCCTCTCATCACAGCGTCTCACTGCAATGTTTCAGTGCTCTCGTTATTTCGCACATGGTAGGTGAGGACGAGAAAATATTGAAGTTGAATGTTTGTACTTCACAGAAGTCAAGTGTAAGCACAATACTGAGATGTAAATACAGGCGTTTCAGCATTTTGAAAACAGATTAAATATATAAAAGTCAGTATTTATTTATTTACTTATTCATTTATCTAATTATTTATTCATTCATTTAATCTAATGCTATAGACAAACTGAACATTTGTCGTCAGGCTACCCAATATAATGGTTTCCATTTGATGTTGTACACTATTCCTGAAGTGAAATATTATGAGGGGAAAAATGGAAAATTAGTAATTTTGACATTGTGTGTGAGTGTGTGTGTGTGTGTGTGTGTGAATTCACACATCACTCAGAAGATGAATGAAACATTGTTACTTTTAATTCATTGTCATATTTGAAGATAAATATCATAGGTCCTTCAATAACTGTCTATTTTTAAACCTAATGCATAGAACAAAAGTTTACGTTAGGTTATACACATAAAACATATATACGACTAGCGCTTTCGCTATTAAGATAGCATCTTCAGGTCTGGTTAGCATATTATGAAACTTTTTACATAAAGACATACTGGGTGTTCATTTCAAAGTGTGTCATGACGTCACTGTTGTCAGTCAGCGATTTGAAGCGAGTTTAAGTTTTTATGTCAGAGAAGTTACCTATTAATCAAGGCGTTCAATCAGAAACTTGAGAACGTGTACGGTATAACTTGAACGTCGTAGCAACAGATGGCGGTTTGTAATGTCTGTGTGCTACCATAACCTCTTTCGAACTGTTTTTTGCGTGGCCATGTCGTACGCAGGGTATTTGTTATCATCGGTTGCGTACGGCAACATTCCACAACATAAATCAAATGCTCCGTGTCCATGTTGACCATCGAAGTTAATGTCAACAAATACGTAAAAAATCGTCTTAACCTTTTCCCCATATCCTGACAGCCCACCTCAGTACATGTTTCCAAACAGTTCACATTTCTGCCACTACCGGCGTTACCGTACATATCAGTAAGTACTCTTCAGAATGAACGCCGTACTTGCTATGCAACTTCTCTGACACATAGGCAATACACCTCTGCGGAAGTGTAGGAAGATTGAATTCTCTAGGCTCAACGACTAGCCACATGACGGCATACAGCGAGCCATGACACACTTTGAACTGAACACCCAGTAGATGGAATGCAACAAAATGAAATGCAATAAAGTACATGACGTGAGGAAAAAATTACAATATTAAGATAACTGTGCAAACAAAAGGCAAAGTAAAATAATTACTTGAAAAACAGGCTTGTTAACTTGTCGGACCAACATTCCTTGCAAAAATTGTCATATTTGGTAAAATTTTGTTATTATAGTAATTTTACTGATTGATTAGTGTAGCCAATTAATAATGTCACTGCTTAAAATAATGGAATAAATTAAGCAATGTAAAAACCTGCCAGATTTTCGGCTGTCGGCTGACAATAGTATATTTTCCGGCTATAAGAAATTGAAATCTGCCAGGATCAGCCTGATATCTACTGAGGGCTCACAGTTCGCGGGCGTACTTGTTCCCAATGTTGTCTCAAGGCAGCACAGCAGCGCAGCGCACTCAGTGAGTGAAGAACGTGAACTGTCTCAGCTGGTGAGCAGTTTAGCTCTCGAACTGTGATCACTGTTTAAAGATCACAGGTGTGATCGTGATTTTTCGATCACCGTGATAAAATAACAGGTCAGTGATTTTCTGCTCATCACTAGTCTAAATAAATTTAGTGTGAAATAGTAACTACAATATGTTGTCATTACTTTTCGAATGCTCTTGTATTATAAAAATATATGATTGACTAGTTTCAAGATGATGTTCCTCATTCTCCGAAGCCTGATGAAACTATTATATTTTTATTCTAAATTCAATACGTTTTGATGCAATTAAGTACAAGCTAAGCGTATGAAACAATATAAATAAAGTACATTATTTAAATGTGAATTTGAATGTCTCCTGTCCACAGGCTGTCTTATCATTCAGTAGTCAGTATTTTAGCGAAACTGTATTAATTATATCTATAATATAAATGTTCATATCGTTATTTATTAAAATACTGCTTCCTATGGATTTTCAGGTAACAAGACCTTTCAGATTCGGTGAATCCATTAAACCAATTGTCATGATATCAACGCCTCCAGAAGTCGATACCTGCGCCATTGTAAGCGGTTGGGGGGACCTCAGAGAAGGAGGTAACTCCCCTTCACGTTTGCAGCATGTTGAGGTCCTCATCGTAGACTTCTATAGATGTGTATCTTCTTACAAAAGAATCACTTCCCGAATGATCTGCGCAGGATGGCCTAAAGGAGGCAAAGATGCATGTCAGATGGATTCGGGTGGTCCTCTCGTTTCTGAAGACAAGCTCATAGGAATTGTGTCTTGGGGGTACGGATGTGCACAAAAAGGATATCCCGGAGTGTACACTAGCGTTTCTGTCCTGAGAAATTGGGTCATATCACATGTTGGAGACTGAAATATTAAAGATAATACAAGTAATATAATTAGTGCTTGAGAAAATAATGAAATTGAAAGAGTTGGAACAATTTGTACAGTGGAAAATATTTGTGTAGAATAGATTATGAAGAATGCAAAGCTTCGAGGTTTTCAATCTTCTGCATTGACGGAGATTTGAAGAGGAGGAAAAATCAGGACTGATTCCCAGTATTTTCATGTAGTAACATTAGACCTTTTTCTCAAGAGGGCAGATAAATGCTATAAATGTGGTCCCTGTGTAATTATAACTCTTCCCTTTCTTCCTTGAATATTTTTCTGAAATAGTGTTGGACGGTAATGAATAATTCCCCTCTTCAATCTTCATTGTAAATTGAACCTCGAACTGGTTGTATGGGAAGTGAACAAGATAAGCACATAGCCTCGGCGTTGGATTGGATACTCGTCCAAACGAAACATTTTTGCACTATACTGAGCAAATACTATTTTTATTATACTAATTTCATAATCACTGTCAATTCTCTTAAATGTATGTTCTTTGATCTTCTTCTTCTTTTTCTTCTTCTTCTTCTTCTTCTTCTTCTTCTTCTTCTTCTTCTTCTTCTTCAGGCTCTACAACTCTCAGATGATATTTTTGGCCTTCTCAACAACTTTCTTCCATTCCTTACGGCTTCCAACTATCTTTGTCCAATTTTCCACCTTCATCAATTTCGAATCATTCAGAACATCATCCTCCCATCTATTTTTTTATCTACCCCGCTTTCTGTTAACTATTAGTTTCCATTTGTATATTTGTTTGACCAGTCTGTTATTCTCCATTCTATTTATATGACCAAACCATCCTAATCTTAGCGATATTATATGATTTATTATGTTCCTATTCTTTATAAGCTCATTAAGCTCACTGATATAATTATTTCATTCTCCATGCACCATCATTCATTTTAGTTGGACCAAAAAATTTTCTTAGTATTGCTCTTTCAAAAATTAGTAGTCTGTGTTTTATGGAGATTTTAAGGACCCATGTTTCACTGGCATAAGTTACTACAGGTCTTATTGTACTATAGTATAACGTAAATTTGGACTTTTTACCCTAGATATCACTTTACTTCTAAATAAGTGCAGGTTAGCATGGTATGCTTTGTTTCCCATTATAATTCTTTCTCTTATTTATTCCTGAATGGTGCTGTTGTTATTAACAGTTTATCCAAGATATTTGAAACTTGGAACTTGTTAAATCATTATATCATTTATTTTTAAATCTCCTAAAATTTCTCTCTTTGTGCTGCATTTTAAAAATTTTGTTTTCTTCTCATTAATTATCAATCCGAAATTCATTGCATGTTCTTTTAAATTGTAAAATGTTTCTATCAAAGCCGATTTTGTTCTTGCAGTTATTATTATGTCATCAGCATAAGCTATATATTGCCTTAATTTTGTTGTAATGTTTCCCCTCATCTCCAGTTTCTTCAATATAAAGTCTATATCCAAACTAAATAATGTAGCTGAAAGCGGATCACCTTGTTTGACACAGTTTCGTATACTGAACTTTTCGCTTATCTTATTGGTCACCTTTATTTTAGCCTCAGTGTTTCTTAATGTTAGGGCTATTAATCGTATAATTTTGTTAGGCACTTCATAAAATTTTAAACACTCAATAATTCTATTTCTACATATAGCATCAAAAGTATTATGAAGTCAATAAAGATGTTATATAGGTCAATATTAAATTCATGGCATTTCTAAAATATTTGTCTAATTAGAAATATATTGTCTATAGTTTATCTGTTTACTCGGAAACCCATTTGATAGTCGTCCAGTTTGTTTCCTATTATTTTGACAAGTCTTTGGTTTAATAAAATGGTATATATTTTATATGTTATATTTAATAACGTTATTGGTCTGTAGTTGCAACACATCAATCTATCTCCTTTTTTAAAGATTGGGCAGATGATTCATTCATTCCATTGTGTTGGTAACTTCTCTTCTTCCCATATATTTGTCATCAATTTATGCAGTTCTTGTTTAAGCATTCTTCCACCGTATTTTATCAAATTCGGTGGAATGTTGCCTGATCCAGAAGCTTTATTTGTTTTCAGATTGTTAATTATATGACAGACCTCATTAAAACTTGGTGATGATACTTGTTGATCAGTATCTGTTTCGATTCCTAAAATTTGTGTTGTTTCTGTTTCATTAGTACTTATATTAAGGAGTGTCTGGAAGTGTTCCTTCCATCTAACCGGTACCTCAGTTTGTTGCGTAAGTATGTTGCCATCGGCACTTTTACATATCATGGGACTCACACTTTCCTGGCATTTGAAATAATTCTTAACCGCTTCAAAAAATTTTCTTGTTTCGTTTTTTCTGGAGTTTTCTTCAAGTTTGATGATCTCCTCATTTAACCATTTTTTTTTCTGTTTCTACATATTTTATTAGCTTCCTTCCTTTTTTGATTATAAATATCATTACTAGCTCTTGTCTTATTATGCAATGCTCTCATTTTTGCTTAATTTTTTTTCTGTTATTATATTCCTACAATCTTCATTCCGCCACTCGTTTCTTTGTTTCTTCTCTTCCTTACCAATTGTTTCATTTGCAACTTCATCTAGTGCTTTTTAATTCCTTCCTATTTGTTACTAACGACCTATTCTTCTAGTAGGCCTTTAAGATTTTCAAACACCTTTGTTCTATATTGTGTAATTTTCTTGGAATTTTGTAAATTATCTTTATTCCATTTAATCATCTGATCAATTTTCTGTTTCTTGTATAGTTTTGGCAATTTTTTATTCATGATGACTTTAACTAAAATTTATGAAGTGTTCTCGATCTCAATTATAGTACTTTGAATGTGTTTATTTATTTTGTGTTTATTTATTTAATCCTCAATCAATTCCTGATGTAGTACCTTCACATTTAGCTCCGTTCATATACAGAGAACGAACGTGAACGAATACGTTCTCTTTTGTTCTCCTTCGTTCGCTTGCGCAATAGCGAGCATCCTCCAATCAGTAATACTGATAGGGGCAGATCTTTCACAGTAAACCCAGCATTCTCCAATCTTTCCTATTTTCTGCCTTCCTCTTAGTCTCCGCATAAATGAGATATATAGCGTATAATATGGTATCTTACATTCTGTGTCTAATGCAGTAGTTAGTCTCCTAACATCTCAACAGATGGTAGAAGTATACATATTTTACGTTCCTGTATCATACAGCCGGAAGACCAAGACGAAGATGGGCCGACCTCTTCAGTGAACGAGTAGGAAGCCATTGGTCAAGCAGAGCAAGACATAGGGAAGACTGGAGAAACATAAGAAGACAAGTGAACAGCAACTAAAACCAGTGCGATAGAAACAAGCGAACAATACCAAAGTGTGCAGAATGTGAACCAAGTGAACAATTCCACTCTTACGCGGAGTAGCTCACCGCGTGAGACAAATAGAGCTCTCTCTCTATAGGAGGAGGCCTTTGCCCTTAACGGGACATTTTTTAGGCTAATCATTTCATTTCATTTCAATCATACAAACTGTTGCATGTATAAATTGTTTACCTACCTAATAGCTTCAAAACACTAAAACGTCACTTACCATATTTTACTCCCGAACCCCTCAATCCATGTGTTACCGGTATTAATTATTATAATTAGCAAACAAACATAATTATTTAGATGAATTACAGAATTATTAAAAGAGAATCAATCTCAGCTTTTCTTTTTCTTATTTTGAGTGTCAACTTCTTTCACAGAAATCAGTATTAATTCCCCATTCTTCCATATTGCCACTTTCCTTGGCAACGTTCGTAAAAAAAATTGTAATTTAAACGGATAATAACAAAGCCTCTAGTTTTTCAAGAACAACATAAATATTATGGACATGTTGCGCGTAAGAACGCTAACACTATTCTAAGTTTATGGTATTGGTAGGTGGTATGATTAATCCATACTCAAAGTGTAATATTAGCAACGATTTCTTAAAATTACACTGTATATATCACTTTATAATGTATCATGTTTGGAGCAAATCATGTTAGATGAAGAAGTAGTTATTTCAAGAGCAGTTTGTGTGATTAAAAAGAAAACATAATTGTAAAATATTACATCTAGAAACATAGACATAGCTTAGGTGGATGACTCAATTTATGAAAAGTAGACGACGATACATGTGAACGATTTATCAGACTTAAGATCAGAAACTGAAGCAGGACAATTCATTTCTTTTTTTAGATTATCACCTTCCAATTTTGAATGCCTATTAAATTCAATAATATATTAACTTCATTCACATGAGTCCCAAAGTTAAAACCCTAAAGGGTTAGATCGGGAGATCGACGGGACCATTGATTATAACAAATGACTCCCTCCTGGAACACTTGAATCATGACTTATATGAAGTGTTCACTATGTCATCTGTGGCGAAATTCTGTTCAAAGTGTGTGTGATTTTTTCATCTCCGGGAAATCTTTAAAAAAGGGTGAAGAATCAGATTCACATAATTATGTATGAACGTAATTATTTCCTTAAGAATTAACCCGACAATAATAATTTTTCCACGCATAGAACACAATACATAAACGTTCTCGTAATGTGGTGGAACCACATGCACTTTTCATATATTTTCAGAGGTACAATAGCGGTAATTTTGTGAATTTGCGTAGCCGTGACGATTGAACTAAGTGTCATCGGAGAAAAAATTGAGATATGGGTCTATTTTTATCCACCATGCACGTAGCTAACTCACAACTCATTCGAAAAACGTTTGCCTTTTTCTAGGATCGCTGATTTTAGCTCATGTTCTATAATAATTCTCTATGATTTCATTTTCATCAAGGATACTTTGATGTACAGAAGAAATATATTCCCATTTATTGGGAAAACAGCCTAATAAAATTTTGAAGGATTTTCCAAGCGGTATCCAGTGACATCCAACGTTTCTTTCGAGAAAACACATTCATCGTTTCTCCGCATTTCATCTTTAATACAGTACAACTTGGCATTTACGTACTCTGTTTCTAATTGTTTCTGTAGTTGGATTGTTCGTACCAGCATATGTTTCGAGCTTGATGAGTGAACTCTGTGCGTGCGCAAAAATCATGTATGAACTCACAATATTCTACAGAAAACCTAAAATTAGATAGATAGATAGATAGATAGATAGATAGATAGATAGATAGATAGATAGATAGATAGATAGATAGATAGATAGATAGATAGATAGATAGATAGATAGATAGATAGATAGATAGATAGATAGATAGATAGATAGATAGATAGATAGATAGATAGATAGATAGATAGATAGATAGATAGATAGATAGATAGATAGATAGATAGATAGATAGATAGATAGATAGATAGATAGATAGATAGATAGATAGATAGATAGATAGATAGATAGATAGATAGATAGATAGATAGATAGATAGATAGATAGATAGATAGATAGATAGATAGATAGATAGATAGATAGATAGATAGATAGATAGATAGATAGATAGATAGATAGATAGATAGATAGATAGATAGATAGATAGATAGATAGATAGATAGATAGATAGATAGATAGATAGATAGATAGATAGATAGATAGATAGATAGATAGATAGATAGATAGATAGATAGATAGATAGATAGATAGATAGATAGATAGATAGATAGATAGATAGATAGATAGATAGATAGATAGATAGATAGATAGATAGATAGATAGATAGATAGATAGATAGATAGATAGATAGATAGATAGATAGATAGATAGATAGATAGATAGATAGATAGATAGATAGATAGATAGATAGATAGATAGATAGATAGATAGATAGATAGATAGATAGATAGATAGATAGATAGATAGATAGATAGATAGATAGATAGATAGATAGATAGATAGATAGATAGATAGATAGATAGATAGATAGATAGATAGATAGATAGATAGATAGATAGATAGATAGATAGATAGATAGCGGGCGAAAGGACGGACGGACGGACGGACAGACAGACAGACAGACAGACAGACAGATAGATAGATAGATAGATAGATAGATAGATAGATAGATAGATAGATAGATAGATAGATAGATAGATAGATAGATAGATAGATAGATAGATAGATAGATAGATAGATAGATAGATAGATAGATAGATAGATAGATAGATAGATAGATAGATAGATAGATAGATAGATAGATAGATAGATAGATAGATAGATAGATAGATAGATAGATAGATAGATAGATAGATAGATAGATAGATAGATAGATAGATAGATAGATAGATAGATAGATAGATAGATAGATAGATAGATAGATAGATAGATAGATAGATAGATAGATAGATAGATAGATAGATAGATAGATAGATAGATAGATAGATAGATAGATAGATAGATAGATAGATAGATAGATAGATAGATAGATAGATAGATAGATAGATAGATAGATAGATAGATAGATAGATAGATAGATAGATAGATAGATAGATAGATAGATAGATAGATAGATAGATAGATAGATAGATAGATAGATAGATAGATAGATAGATAGATAGATAGATAGATAGATAGATAGATAGATAGATAGATAGATAGATAGATAGATAGATAGATAGATAGATAGATAGATAGATAGATAGATAGATAGATAGATAGATAGATAGATAGATAGATAGATAGATAGATAGATAGCGGGCGAAAGGACGGACGGACGGACGGACAGACAGACAGACAGACAGACAGACAGATAGATAGATAGATAGATAGATAGATAGATAGATAGATAGATAGATAGATAGATAGATAGATAGATAGATAGATAGATAGATAGATAGATAGATAGATAGATAGATAGATAGATAGATAGATAGATAGATAGATAGATAGATAGATAGATAGATAGATAGATAGATAGATAGATAGATAGATAGATAGATAGATAGATAGATAGATAGATAGATAGATAGATAGATAGATAGATAGATAGATAGATAGATAGATAGATAGATAGATAGATAGATAGATAGATAGATAGATAGATAGATAGATAGATAGATAGATAGATAGATAGATAGATAGATAGATAGATAGATAGATAGATAGATAGATAGATAGATAGATAGATAGATAGATAGATAGATAGATAGATAGATAGATAGATAGATAGATAGATAGATAGATAGATAGATAGATAGATAGATAGATAGATAGATAGATAGATAGATAGATAGATAGATAGATAGATAGATAGATAGATAGATAGATAGATAGATAGATAGATAGATAGATAGATAGATAGATAGATAGATAGATAGATAGATAGATAGATAGATAGATAGATAGATAGATAGATAGATAGATAGATAGATAGATAGATAGATAGATAGATAGATAGATAGATAGATAGATAGATAGATAGATAGATAGATAGATAGATAGATAGATAGATAGATAGATAGATAGATAGATAGATAGATAGATAGATAGATAGATAGATAGATAGATAGATAGATAGATAGATAGATAGATAGATAGATAGATAGATAGATAGATAGATAGATAGATAGATAGATAGATAGATAGATAGATAGATAGATAGATAGATAGATAGATAGATAGATAGATAGATAGATAGATAGATAGATAGATAGATAGATAGATAGATAGATAGATAGATAGATAGATAGATAGATAGATAGATAGATAGATAGATAGATAGATAGATAGATAGATAGATAGATAGATAGATAGATAGATAGATAGATAGATAGATAGATAGATAGATAGATAGATAGATAGATAGATAGATAGATAGATAGATAGATAGATAGATAGATAGATAGATAGCGGGCGAAAGGACGGACGGACGGACGGACAGACAGACAGACAGACAGACAGACAGATAGATAGATAGATAGATAGATAGATAGATAGATAGATAGATAGATAGATAGATAGATAGATAGATAGATAGATAGATAGATAGATAGATAGATAGATAGATAGATAGATAGATAGATAAGTGTATAATAAATTATACAAACTCATGTACACAAGATCCTTCGCACGAGCTCGTACGGCCATTCGTGCTATAACTATGCACAATTTGAATCTTCAAAACGAAAATAATACCTACTAATAATAAAATAATGAAACAACAGTTATTATTATTACTACCGTTATCATTGATTACCACTACTATAACTAATCTAACTTTATACCAAATTTCACAAAAATAATACAAATAAATTAAAAGGGAGATATGAAAAACACACACACACAGTAGACACACACACACACACACATTATATCTCTTTTAGAGTAATGATCTACTCAAAATACACATGCTTCTTGTTACAGTGGTTGAATGATATAGACTGGGCACACGACGGACATTTCTAATGTACTAAGTTAATTTACTCTTCACCTGATAGGAACCAAACGGTACGGGGAAACTCCGTTTACAATCCATGTATAGATTGAGATATCATGTGCACAGCCGCATCTGAGGTTCAAACGCTAGCATGCTGGCTCATGTTTCATAAAATCTAACAGTCTTGTAATACCAGTTTTTGACTTGTCTTGTTTAGTTTGAAATATTGTCTCATAAAACTACTGCTTTACGTTACAAGTAAAAAGTTGCATCAGCTAATGTTACAAGACAGTGTTCTCAGGCCAGTGTATAATGAGTCTTGTTTCATAAATGAGTCTTGTAAGAAGTGCTGATATTAATAGTGAAAGCGTACTAGTCCGAAGTTGGGTGTCATAGATACAAGTTTGCTTTAAGTTTCGTGAATTTAGTCTAGTGATTCAGAGCGCGATGAAGAGGTTAAGAATAAACCTTGGATTCGATAGACTACTTATAAGAATTTAATGAACGAACAATATGTCTTCTTTTGTAAAATGTTGTGATTTGGTGTGTGTTGTTTATAAAATAATAATAATAATAATAATAATAATAATAATAATAATAATAATAATAATAATAATAATAATAATAAATTCGAAACAAATCTCAGAATGTGATGATAATGAAAGTTTAAATTGAATAAATTAATATATGCTAATCACAATGTCAGCATAAAATCAATTTAGATACGTATAGAGTAAAACACAGTCTACCTCTTGTCTCCGATGGTTCTCATATGGCGTTGTATGCGCAGGTATACTTTTTCTGCTAGAGTGAGAAATTGAAGTAGCTTCTATTTCTTGAACGTAAACATAATTTCCAGAGAATTAGGAACCTTCAGCCCTTGAGTTGATGATGAACCTTTCCTCACAAATTTTAAACTTTATTCAACACTGCCTCAGTTTCCTATTCCGTTCATGTTTATATATTTTTGTTGTAAGGTTATATTGTTTTACTTACCACTGTTTGTAATCCTTCTTAGGTTCGACAAAAAAGCATCTCTAGAGTACTGACAGTTTTGATTATTTGGAATTATCTCTGTTCACGGACCTCTTTCCATTTCTCGGTTGTAAGTTATTTCGTTATGGTCATGGTAAAGGCCTCATTGACATTATTTTAATTTTTTTGTATAGTAATCTGACATTCGGCTACTCTATTAAAGCCTTGTTAATTCCATCTCTGGAAAATATTGATAACTGCTGCTTATTAGTCGAATGACGCCACGGGAATTGCAAGGTGGTTCTAATCATACAAATGTAGGTGAATTTTCATGAAGCAGAAATTACAAGAACTTGTTATTTTTATCCCTTACACTAATAAATTCTTGTTGTAGCTTTGTATCTTTTATGGAATAGGTCCAAGGTCTTCAATCGAGAAGGACCGTTAGGAGGTGATGCAATTTGTGGTGGACGAAAGAGTCGTTATAGGTGGCTTTTCTCAAAGTTCCAGTTTTCTGTATCGTTCCATATACAGTGTCTACCTTCCTCTCATTTCATGTATCACCTATCAGTAGTCAAATAAGAGCTTGGTAGTCCGAGACCTGAAGCTTATCAGATACACAACTGGTGATGAGACCTGTCTCTGTCTGGGTTGAGGCAGATCGGATTCACTAATGCTTTCCAGGTCACATCGCTCATTTTCTGCAACAGTGACACATCTAAAAAAAAATGCCATTTTTGAGTTAATGACGTAGGAAGAACCGTTTTGACATGTTCCTTTTGCACCAAGAATGACATAACTGTGCTTCCATAACTTGCCGCGAGAGGGCATGCTGTGTCATTCTTTCGTTTACGCAGTTGGAGAACAAGACTGACAACCAGTGTTGCCAACTCAGAATTGCATTTACCGCTGCACAAGTTTAAAGAAACCGCTAAACTGTAGTTAAAAAACTCCAGATTATTCTTAACACATTACCGGTACTTACAAATTTGAAATACAAACTATACAGTTTTAGGAAGTGGAGAATTTTATAAAAATGTAGACTAAATTATGGAAAGTGCGCATCACTTTGTAGAATCTATTTTCTTTGCAAAATCGTATGGACAATTAAATCTTAATATTTTGCATTCAATATCACCTTACACCATTTACATCGAGCTTTCCAACTATCACCGGCAACTTCTTCCACCCAATCTTTCAACATGTTGTGTTTTGCTCCCCCACATCACTATACTTTTGTACGTATGGCGTTTTACGCGGCATATCCCTTCAAAATTGAATGAAGTAGATCAAGAATATAGCTACTGGATACTTCGGAAACAATCACATTCACTATCGCACCAATTATTTCGAAATCTGATTTCACACTGAGCTGGAGACGTGCCTACCAACAATGAGTCTGGCTTTAAGTTTTAAGTATGTCTGTGTTACATAAACTATAATGCAGAATGACTAATTAAATAATATAACATATTATATCATATGTGAAAATAATAATTCAGTTTTTATCTACTTTATATATATATATATATATATATATATATATATATATATATATATATATATATATATATTCATTTACAAAAACAATGCATACATGATTAGATTAACAGTTTAACGAATGTGGCATACCTTATTTGTACAACAGTGAGTGAGGCAGGAAATGGACGTGGTTGTACCAAATCGAGTTAACATAAAACGTTGATATTTCTTTTTATACTCGCACAGTGGAAAATTATGATATCATATTAAACTCTGGTTTATGGTTAACTAATATTGTTGTCTGGAAGTACATATAGAAACAATTATAACATCTTTACAAAAAAAAAACTTAAAAATATCGTCTCCCTTGTCTGAAACATAAAAAACCGCCAAATAAATAGCTAGCCGCTGGCGGTAAAATTCTGTTGCTGACCATAGTCCTAAAAACACCAGATTTAGATACAAAACCGCTGACTTGACATTGCTGACACAATGTCACATTTCAGTTGTCCATAGACTTGGAACGTTAACTCTCGTTTGTTTCATAGAACGCTGACCTATTTCTACTTGTGACAATATTAACGTAAAGGAAAGACTTCCACTCACCTTTTCTTTTTTCGTCAATATTGTTTTACTTTGACTTATGACATTATTCAGGAAAATATTCATATGGATCGTCTTAGTTACATTTTTGAATATGACATTCTTGTAGCAAACCTACTCCATGGTTATTGCATCATTTCGTGTTATGTCGTTATTACAAATAACATTTAGCTCATTTATGGCCACCAGTTCAACGCTATGTGGTAATGTGACGTTCTTGCATGAAATATGTACATCACTTGTAAGATTCACCTTCCAACATTTACACTAATGTCATTCTTGTTGCTAACTCTTTGAAACTAAATATCAATAAGTGACAAGCCTACACAGCTTATGTTATTTTATACTTGCCCGCTAACTATTGTCATAGCATACCCTCATAATTTATTGATGTTTATACTATCTACATTACTGCATAATTGAAACATGAACACGTCATAACAATGTCTGACGATTTCTCAACCCTCATCTTATCCTAACGACATAATTGTCAACAAATGATTACGTAGTTTCTATATTTGCTCAAACTACACTTATTATTTCTCTTGTTACTTTACAATGTGCTATTCATGTCTAGAATTATATTATCTATCTCTCATATCCCTAAATATATACTTATTGAATTCATACAAACAGTTCCTGTACAATATACATATTTAATTGTGCTTTATATTTTCAAACAAATTAACCACCTATAGATTTTTGTACATTTAACACTGCATTAAATGCATTTTAACAATTCCATATAATAATAATGGTCTGTTAGCAAATTCATCACCTGTCAGAGACAATTGCAGTACCGGTATACTATACATATTTAAATATGCATATTTTTAAAAACATTTTAAAAACATTTTATATATAATTTTTGTCAATTTTGTTAATTTTACTTTTAATTAGAGTGTTTTCTTAAAAGGTTTTCACAAGTGTTAAAGTTTTAAAGTTTGTAAAAATTGGCCACATTTTCGTACTATGTAATATTGATTTTAATTTACAATGCACAGATGTCTACACAATTTGTCTGAAGATGCCCATATAGGGACGAAAACGTACGTATCATTAAAATGTGTTAAAAAGGTAATTTTTAGTTGAATCTTAATTAGTAAGTCAGAGACAGAAATATTGAAACTATATTGTATTATTCATTATTACATGTCTTATTGGAAAAAAAATACATAAAAATGAATTCTAAATTCAAATTTACCCTGATATTTTCCGAACGTAAATTTGTGAATGTTATAAGAGGCTCACCAACATCAGTTTTGTTTAAATATTCATATGCTGAGGATTTCAATGAGGCAACAGTCGTTAGAAAAAAAAAAGGAAAATTGAGGAAACCAAAATCCAATTCAAGCCAGCCTTCTATTCCAGGCCATGGATTTCAGAAAAGAAAATAGAAGACTTGATTCACAAGAACCTTATACCGAAATACTATAAGTCATTTTATGAAAATCCATATTGATGGCAGGTTCATAAGATTGAACTGAAATGTGCTAACAATTTGTAGAAATATTTATTTTGATTCTAAGCATTTGTAATGTGTTTTCGTTTTTCTTTTGTTACTTAGAAAACTGTATTTCATTTTTAAACAAAGTTTTGTATTGATATCTCGAATCGCATTAATAAAATCTACTTTTTAAAAGGTGATGGAAAATGAAAATTATGCCATTGAAAACAAAATCACTGACTGTTTAACATTTTTTCTAACAAGATTGTCACTTTTCTACATACGACATACCCCGATAACAGTCATTATAACAAGACAGTCATAATTCAGAATGATAACTGTTTTTGGGTTATGGTTTATTCCATCATGCATAATAATAATAATGAGTAAAGGCGTATTCCATATTGCTATGTGATGTTTTCCTCCCCATAATTAAACAAACAAGGTATTTTTAATCAATAGTACCAAAAACTTACAAATTGAAAGTTTGAAATGCTCTTCCTAATAAAAGATACTTTTTCTGAGATGTGTCAATGTTGCAGCAAATGAGCGACATCTCGGAAACGGAAAATCATAGCATAATAATTATATAAAGCGCCCAATTGCACCAAAGCAAATTTATAATGAAAGATCTGTGCTAGATCCAGGCCTCGAAAGCCAAGTAAAACCAAGCTATGCCATATTATGTGCATCATTTCCGAATAAATTAACTTGTAAATACTGACAAGTGCAAAATCCTTCTAATGGATAAGAGAAACAGATACCTGGAAATGTCAGTTCCTGTGGAACTTAAGAAATAAATTCTTTGTGGTGCCACAAAACTTTGTCTTGTTTCTTTGCATAGTGAGTGAGAAGCAAATGGCAATAAAAGTCTTATCCGAAGCCGAAAATAATTACAAATAACTGAAGAAAACCAAAGAAAATTATGACCACCAGTTACGAACGCAACACTACTGGATATAGTTCGGTCATCCCATACAAAATTTTAAAATTTTTAATGTCGAGTTCCTAATTTTTTCAATATTCTAGTAAATGAATGTCATAATAATAAATAGTTAAATGGCCTACTATTAACTTCATATCACCAATGGTTGAAAAGTAATGAAGGGTGAAATATTCAGGGATTTGTTATGTAGACTGTTGTTAAAAATATTATTAAAATAATATGCTTTATTGTATCAACGTAAAATTGTGCCTATGTAATGATGACTCTATATATTTAAACTTACTTATGAGATATTATGGATTTTTATTCGAGCATGAATTAAAACTTACAGTAAAATAAAGAAATGTTAATATTTTCAAATCGAAACAGTAAAATAAAGATATGTTAATATTTTTAAATCGAATATTTTTTTACCATGCTCTACTTTTTACGGCGAGATAAACAATTTCTTAATCGATTACAAAAATTTTATGATGGCATCTGTAATACTTTGGGAAATATTAAATAAACCAGAATTGAAAATGTTGTCATTAAGGATCAAAGTTGCATGCAGTGTATTACGTCACGCGCTCATACCAGATACCCACACGCGTGCTTAGCGATCGATATGACAAATGCCAGATGTTACGACATCCGTTCAACGGTACACTAATAGATTTCACGTGGGAGTTTGTTTTTTTTTCCTTTTGTAATCTCAGTGCAACTTTTTCCCTTCAGTTTAGAGCATACCTGCACAAACAGCGCTCAACGTGCGCGCGCGCTCTTTCCGAGCGGGAGAGCTGTGTGTACAGCTCGGCGAATAGGAAAGGAAGATACGTCAGAATGACATAGACCTGCTATAGATAGAGGAGAGGGAAACGACCACTCAGCTATCTAGTGGAGTGCAGTGCGTATTCTCAGTAACTGTTTCACGTTGCTTACCTACTGCTACAGTACGGTATGGAGGAATCTAAAAGACGGAAATATAGTGATAAGGCAAATTCTTTCAATGTCGCATGGGAAAATGCTTATTTTATCATAGCTGCTGGAGTAAATACTCAGTGCTTTATCTGCCACAACATTTTGAAAGGTAGAAAGAAACATAACATAATGCGTCATTACGAGTCCAGACATAAAGATACTAAAGATATTAATCTTCAACAATTTTAATATCTCTCTTCAGGAAAAAGGCCAGCTCAGCGTTGATATGTTGAATAAATTACGGGATTTCAATCGTAAACTTACACTTTTCGTATGTCAGTTTCGGGAAGGTAATATGTCTTACTTTCGAACGATAGAAACTGCTCGTGATGAAGCCATGTTAAACGATTATGTGCAAATATTAATTGAAATTCAAAATGAATTTAATCCAAGATCTTGTCTTAAGGTCCACACCTGTGGAGTAACGGTTAGCGCGTCTAGCCCGAAACCAGGTGTACCGGGTTCGATTCCCGGGTCAATTTACCCGGTTGAGGTTTTTCCTCGGTCTTCCCTCAACTCAGTATGAGCAAACGCTGAGTAACTTTCGGTGTTGGAACCCGGACTCATTTCACCGGCATTATCGCCTTCTTTTCATTTAGACGGTAACTAACATAAGCTGTTGATAAAGCGTCGTAAAATAACCTACTAAAAATCTTGTCTTAATTGGAAAGAAGTTTAAAGTTATCATAATAAATTCTTCAACACCAGTTGAAACAATGCCATATAAGTTACAGGTGGGCCTGGTTGGCGCAGTTGGTATAGCACTGGCCTTCTATGCCCGAGGTTGCGGGTTCGATTCCGGGCCAGGTCGATTGCATTTAAGTGTGCTCATATCCTCGGCAGTTGCGAGCGTCGTTAAATAAAACATAACATTTAACGATTTACAGCTCGGACTCATTGATCTTCAATGTGGCCTAAGGGCTAAAGATAGTATGAATAATACTACTAGCCTGGTTGAGTTTTACAAGACTAAATATTAGCAATAATATCCACGACTACACAGGCTGGCTGTGAAAATTATTGCTATATTTGGCTCAACATTTATATTTGTGAGCAACTGTTTTCTATAATCAACTTTAATAAAGGCAGGCATCGAACATCTGTAACTGATGTTTCATTACGATCAGTAGGCTACGGTTCCTTTCAGCTGCCAACAGCATACAGTAAAACCTCGTTTTCATGTACTGATAAATAAAAATATAACAAAATGATATTGTACATTTAAGTAGGTATAAAATTTCTATTATTTCTGTAAAATAAATATTTCTGTGTTAATTAATAAGTCCAAGATAGATTTGCAAACACTGAACGGGAATTCATTTCATAAACACTCGTACTAGTACTTCCCTTTTGTGTATATTTTGTACGAGATCACCCCTTCTTCCAGTCCACCCTATACTGAGCGCAGCTAATATCTGCATTCCGCTCATGAGCTGTGAGCCGGCTCGGAGATCGGAAACCTTGTGCAGGCCTGGTTTACAGGGTGATTTTTTTTTGTTCTGTCATTGTAACTTTTTCCCTTCAGTTTAGACGGCGATTTTGATTTGTTCTGTCATTGTAAGTTGTAAGTGTTCAATATGCCTAAATTAAAGACGAAAAGTTTGAGTCATCTGTGGTGTTCCAACGCTTTCGGACTTGAAAAACATTCGTGACAAGTCTGTAAAAGAAAAGTGATAAGTAGCATGTCCCGCATTTAGTGGTAGGTGATGCTATTTGAGAACGCTTTTGCTATAAGATTTAAAAAATTGAAATAATTAGTGAAGTTGCTGGGACTGAAAGTGAGGTCGGCAAATCAACAAGCGAAGAAAAATGTTTATAAACAGAGGCGGGAAATTCAACAAGTGAAGAAGAATATTCTCCTGAACGTAAGGAATCTATAAATGTATTTATCAGAAATCTATCACAAATATTGACGTCATTATTACAGAGAAATTTAGTAGAAAATTAGTACAAGGAATGGACGACAACTGACAGGGCCAATATGATTTTTGTGAAAAGTGACTGTCTAAATTTCATTAATAACTTCAGTGGTTGGCTTAAAAAAATTCAAGATACACAACTTCATTGCGAAGTCCCAAGCAAGGTATATAAAGTAGCTGAAAAATGAAATAAAGCCCGGTCAGTTCGTTATCATTGGTGATTATTCAGAGAATTACAGTTTTGTTATTCAGGATGCTACACAAGGTCATCAATGGAGTAGGCCTACCTCCCAAGCAACAATATACTCATTCACAGTATGATTATAGAAATTCAGTTGGTGGTAATTTAGAGAACCTTTGTTTTTCAGTAATTTCGGAATGCTTAGTTCTCGATAGTGCAACAGTTCATGTTTTTTTTTAAAGAAAATGATACATCTGAAATAAACACATACCGAAATATCTAAAATATATGATTTTAGTGACGGAGCAGCTAGCCAATACATGAACAAAAAAGACTCCGTTAATCTACTCAATCATGAACACGATTTTCAAATACCTGTGGATTGGCATTTTTTTGGAACTGGTCACGGTAAAGGTCCCAGTGATGGTGTAAGGGTTACAATCAAGCGACTCGTTGCAAAAGCGAACCTGCAAGGAACTCTAATTTCAACTCCTAAAGAATTGTATGATTGGTCAAAATGCAATATAGAGGGAATTATTGTGTCATTCACATCCATTGAAAAACATGAAGAAGTAGTTACAAATCTAAATCTCAAAGATTTGCCGCCTCAGGACTGTTCCCGGAACAAGAAATGTTCACTGCGTGGTTCCATTTAATGGAAAGTTAGCAATAAAACCCTATTCTGCTTCATCAGAAGTACCGAAACTAGTTGAAATCAGACTGTGAAGCGCGCTGGTCGTTAACGCGGAGACGCTTCTCGCAGTGACCAGCAGCAGTGATTGTGCATGGAGCAGCGTCATAGATCACCCTTTACACGTCGAGTTGTTTTAATTTGTAACTTCCTTATTTTTGAAGGTCCCGTCATGAAAATTTGACAGCGTAATGAAAATGCTTCTGTAAATTGTCATTTATTTTTTAATGCGAATTGAAGTACATATTCGATTTTATGTACTGGCGTTTTTTTTTTAAATATATTTTTGAATTTCTTTAAACACAATTTTCAGAGCTGCACTGAATTATAGTATCTTAATAACTTATTTTGTCAGCTATGTAACGATATCTTTAAAATATTTTTGTAATTATTCTTATGGTCAGAAAACTAATTGAAAATAGAGCTATGTGCCCAAATAAAAATATTTTAACTGCCCATTTACATTTAAATGGTAGATGTCGCAAACATAATTTTGTACATGATTCAGATACACGACATAAAGACTTGAATGTACAATTTTTAACAAATTTGGAGACATGAATGGTTTGCGTCATACTGTTTTGCATGTAATTACCCAGTTATCAAAATATCCTTTACTTATAACTTAGAATATCTGTAACTCTTAGAATATGATTATAAAATATTTATTTCTATAATAGGTATATTGCCGAAACTAAGCCAAACAATAAACTCTTTTCGTCGTAATACTGGTATAGGTAATTAATACATTAAGAAATAAAGAGTACCCCCAACAATAACGCCGGATTTAATATTGGGAATAAATGCAACAAAAACAGTTAACAGAATAGACAGTAGCGCCGCCAAACCAACAACAGGATAATGACGCAATATCCCAACAATATCTTGTTATTGATAGGTTGGCGGTACTGCTCGCTGTTCTGTTATCTGTTTTGTTTCTATTTTAGTAGGTTATTTTATGACGCTTTATCAACATTTGAAGTTATTTAGAGTCTGAATGAGATGAAGATGATAATGCCGGTGAAATGAGTCCACCAACTAAAGTTATCCAGCATTTGCTCATATTTGGGTTGAGGGAAAACCCTAGAAAAAACCTCAACCAGATAACTTGCCCTAACTGGGAATCGAACCCGGGCAAAACGCGTTAACCGTTACTCCATAGGTGTGGACTGTCATCTGTTTTTGTAACATTTATTGACATTATTCTTGTTGGGACACCCTTTACTTACATGTCGAAGATTCTATATTGCATTAGCTTATCAGACTAACGTCAATAGTTAGAACTTGGCATTAAACCTGCTTTTATATCAGTTATAAATTCGAAGTCATGTATGTATTTCTCTTTTACTACTCAATAATATCCATTGCTTGTAGAAAGACCACTATTTCTAAAACTCCCACTATTGTGCTGTACATTTCTAAGTACAGAAAATGGGTTAATTAATTTTGTTGCTGGTCAGTATTACTAGATACTTTCCATATATTTCCTTTCTGGCAGTTATTACAGCACTCATAGTAAGTAATTAATACATTACTGTCAAGTTTTAATGTTAATGAAGAATACATATAGAGATCGAAGATTTATAATGACAACTAATAATTTGTCTATTTTATGTTACAAATTTTATTTGTTGTTGAAGAGACTAAACCAGATACACAACAAATTTTCCCTCTTGGATTGTCCAACGATTAAAACGCCTATTACCATTCAAAACTCCAGTATTACATGCACACTGTCTATGAATGCCAAATCTTCTCTGAATAATTATTATAGTACATATTCTTGTTAACTTCCCAAGCTTACTGATAAAGTGTAAAGATAAACTTCTTTTCAGTTGAAAATATTAAAATAAATTCAGGGGCTTAGAGTCATAACGACGTTTCTACAAAATTCATGTTTTGAGATAAATGCAAAAGAAGTTTTACAACAACTGAAACACTATCACTGTTACCGCCTAAGTTATTCTGTGCGACATATGCGATAACTCGTTGTTATTAGAATATGTTTACATCATCTCAAGATTTTTTTTGTGTTTAAGCTAAGTGTTACGTAAGAAAAAAAAAAGATTGTGCTGTAGATACATTGTTCTGACTTTAAATAAATTGTCCTTTTTGCAAGTTATATGCAATTTTTAATATTAATAACAACAGAAATAATGAACTCAAATATTTACATATTATTGCTTAGTTACGTCTATTGTGAAACAAAGAGTTTTATAAGTCTTTATTCTAATATTGATTAGCAAGATGCCTGGATGGATAACATGCCAAAATTTTTTAAACATTAAACTAATGGCAATATATCATAATTTATAATAATTAACCGTAATGACTTGTACACAAACCGGTATCACTGAAACAGTAATACAATAGTACGGAAAAAAGAATATTCCTCAATAATAGTAATAATAATAATAATAATAATAATAATAATAATAATAATAATAATAATAATAAATAATAATAATAATAATAATAATAATAATAATAATAATAATAATATAATCCGTGGCAGACGACCCCCGGCTACTGGCCTCAAGCCCAGATGCCTAATCAGAGATGGAAAATCGTCTAACTAGAATAGAGGTATCGTGTGGTTAGCACGATGGTCTCCCAACTGTTATAGCTGCCTTTCGTAACCAGATTTCGCTACTTATCATAGCTTTCCAAGTGCACCACAATGCTGATTATTATTATTATTATTATTATTATTATTATTATTATTATTATTATCATCATCATCATCATCATCATAATAGTCATTACCATCATAATCATCATTTAACTTTTGCTTCTTCCCCGGCTGTAACGTCATTTATTAGTGACTAACAGCATTGTGATTATACTGCTCTGGAATAATCCCCATATTGCGTACATCCAGAAGATCCAACTTTTCTTTCAGAATAGGAACTGGAGAAGAAAACAACGGCTGAAGTGTCAAATATTCTCCCAGTTTTGTTTTAGTTCTGCGGACAATAAAATTCCTCTAGGCTTAAATTCTTCAGAAGTCTTGTTGCTGTACTTAAAATAAATGCGTTGTAAGTTTTTTTCCTGTACTGAAACCAGGTCATCTTGAGCCACTTGACACTATTTTTATCACTGAAAAATTTTCTGTCCTTTATCATGTGGCGCCTTAGCTCTAAAAAAGTTCAGTAGATGCTCAATTTCAGTTAGCCTATATGGTATTTTTTGTTTTGTCATTCTGGCAGAAGTGAATTTATCCTGACGTGAAGTAATTTTGTCGCACTCTTTATGTGAGTGGTTGACACAAAGGACATATAAGCGATTACAGGATATAAAGATGCTCAAAAGCATGCAGAAACATAGCAGACATATTTACAATCCTGGTTTGTCCACCGCATGTGTTCAAAAAGAAATTCCAATCCTTATCATTTCAGTTTTTTTTAATTAAAAAGACATGGAGCAACTTCTGCAGAACCACGTTTGGCAGTTCTTTCACTCCAAATGGCATGCGACTTCTCTATAGAAGTTGTATTATATAGGCTACAGTTAGGTTGTACATTGCCAATCTTCGCCGATAAAAAAATAATAACAACAATAATAATAATAATAATAATAATAATAATAATAATAATAATAATAATAATGAAAATAGTAGTAGTAGTAATAGCAGACAGTCTCCAAATCAAATTCAGCTAAATTGGATTTTCTGATGCAGCTTCCGCCTTAATGTTGTCTTTTCTAGTCATGGCCAAACATTTTTGTTCATTGTGATCATCGTGATCTTGACGGTGAATTTCTTTATCTGTCGAATTCATATGAGAAAATCTGTAGCATTATAGCACAAGTAATTTTTAGGCAAATGGAGGAGCAAGTTAAAGTTTGTGTTGAATATATTTCGATCAAACAATTCTTTTTCAGTAGTGATGCCATTATTTTCATGATATTCAACGTATAGTTTGCACATTTTCCTACGATGCAACGCATTAGACAAGTACTCTTTCTCTGAATATTTTCAGGGATAATGCGATAGTATTTTTTCGGAAAAATATTAATACGAGATGTATTTCTTTTCATTACAACATCTGACTTAACCACAGCTGGTTTGTGCTGTCCTCTTTGACCTCTCAAAATTATGTTATGTTCATTCCTTTCATATATAAATATTTAACGTATGAACGATACAGATAAATCGAGCGTTGCAAGAAATAAGGCCTGAAAAACTTGTCATTTCCCACCATCTATCCTTCATTAAAAAGCTACTTGTCTGTATCATCTAAATTCCAAAATTCATCATGAATTGCTAGTCACTTAGCCTGAGTAAATTTGAAACTGCATTTTCTTATTTATTTTGAGCACTCTTTCGGTTTAACTGACCGTCCAGCAAATGATTTCCCTTTGGTCGATATTCTGAACTTCCAGACTAGTATTATTTGGAATAAGGCCGTAATGTTCTGGGATAATAATTTGCATAAAGGGATAGTTTTAACTTGAAATATCTACATAGCAATTAATTTTTAAGTGAAATGGTTTATAAGACACTTGACATCTGTTGATTCTATCAAAATTCTAATATTAAATATTAACGACGAGTAAAGAAACAACATTGTATAATCTTATCACTGCATACTTTAAAACTGATCCTTGACATTGAAAAGACAATGCGTAAATTAACCGACTATGAATTCTCAACAGTAATATAATTTCCTTTTTCAGCATATCAAGAATTTTTCTTCCTCTAAAAAAACACGTTGACTGCTCAGCACAAATTCATTGACAGTAATATGTTTTTTTTTCTAGAACAATAACGGAGTGCACTAGACATAGCAATCACTGTTTAAACTCTTTACTTCAAGGATTACGCCAATAACGAGTGATTGCAAGAATGCAGATATTGTGTATTTTGGTGTCGTATCTAAAAATAAATGGTAAGCATTTAGAGACAAAATAACTGATCTGCACATACGCTGTTCTGACATTCAACACAACAGCATAATACAGACGTCTCCAAAACCGTACTCGCGAGTAAGCCCCTGAACGGAATCGAAGCCAGTACGTAATGAGCGCGCAACGCCTCACTCATTTCCACCTGTACTGTACTCAGTGTTTATGCGCAAACGAAGAGCAGTGGCGGGCTGCCATTATCATTGTGTTGGTAGGCGTGTTCCACCGTTTCACAATGTCTTCTAATTATGGACGTAGTACATTCAAGGATGAATAGGAAGAGAAATATTTTGTTAGTGGGGAGAATGTGAAATGCTTAATTTGTTCGAAAATTCTTAAGGGTGTGTTAAAATTCAACATGCGACGACAATACTCGACTCTTCACAAAGACTATCATACAATTGCAGGCATGTTGGACATGTGAAAATAATATATTTTGGGGCTATCTGTATAACTGTTGGTTATACATAATAATCAGTATATTGGAATACGTTTGCACTCAGTTCCGCATGACATACTTATAGTTTTTTGTTTAATTTTAGGTGAAATGCTTAGGCCTACAAATATATTTATGAATATACAGTAAAACAAGAAAATACAAACACAAATTATACACGTGTTCTCAGTCTGAAACAAAAAAGCTTCTTGCTAGCTATGTTCTAGATTGGAATATTGGAAAATCAATGAAAGCTAATAAAATACTGTGTCCAGAACAAAGTCAAAGTTTAAGAAAATAAATTGTTTCCAATTACAGTTCAGAGAAGGAATTTAAAGATTGTAAATGTAATTGTATCTGAATTCGAAACCACAATCAACCATTTTGCAGCTTAGTGACTTGCATTGTACGAAAGCACAGATAGAAATGACGAAGCTCACCTAGCCATTTTCATTCGAGGAGTTAATAAACATTTTGCTGTGTCTGAATGTTTTCTAGATGTAATTACAAAATATAACTGGAGAAGATCTTTTCCAGGCACTGAAAGGCACCATAGAACAGAAGAGGTTGAATTTGCAATGGCTTGTGTCAGTAGCAGCAGAAGGGGCTCATCTTCATAGTATGTCAAAATAATATACAAACGTATGATAGTTCTTATTCTTTTGATATTTGTAAATCTAAGCAGATTGTTGCCGCGATCCCCCACTGACCGCTCCCATCTTTTGAGGTACGTGTCTCTTCCCTTCTCTAGTCCTACAGCACACTGTGTTCGGCGGGCAGCATCGAGAGCACGAGTGACGATACGCTTTTTGGAGACCTCTGGCATAATATATGGAGCCAAAATAACGTACAAGGTGATACGTTGTTGTGACATTAAACAATAATATGCATTTGTAGATACGCTACACACTATTTTTGTAACGGTTAAAGATAGACGTTCCGTTGTTTTGTTATTAAATAAATTGGTTTCCGAAGTCAGTAATGATGTAGATATGTCAATATGGCCAATTTTGTAGATACTTTGTTATGACTCTAAACCCCCGAATTTATCATGTATTTTGCCTTATTTTCGTTTGGTGTACTTTAATTAAGCAATTCCAAATGTAATAAAATTATTACTTTATGTATGATTTTGTTTACTCACTTTTGGAAAAAAAAAAAAAAGTAGACTCATGATTGTACGTACACATAAATCTAGGAGTTCACGTTAGGGGAACTTACATGAAGAGACTTTTACCTTTACAAACAGAAATGTCACGATTAGGATTGGAAATCATTACTTTTACATACAAATACTTGGTAGCACAATTATTATCTTTTTGTCGATAACTAACTTAGACATTTGCAAATTACTCCAAGTAGTTTATAAACATAACAAAGTAAATAATATATCAATTTTTATGTTGTGTGTAAAGATTTATTGGATTTTCTTTTATATAGCGAATACATTTTATAATTCCCCGCTCACGGAAGTAGAGCGGACGCAGCAGTGCACAGAGCAGTTGCACATATACGAGCTTAGGAAGTGTATGTATGCACTGTATATGTAGGTCTGATCCAAAGGTAAGCAATTACTTTTACACATAAAATAGACATTTTATTTATGCTTACTTTTATGGTAGTAAGTCATACATTACACTTATTTTACAAAATAATTTATCCATTCGAATTACCGGTATGCAAGAAATTTAATTTTTTTTAACACGAATAAATTTGAGTAACTTTTACTAAATCGATAATTTTTTCCCACATGAATAAATTTTCAAATTTATGTGAAATATATAATAAAAAATTATTAGGTACGTTCAACATGATTTAGTACATACATTTAATCTTTCCCCTCTCGAGAACGGCACCAGATTTGGCAGTAAGTATCTGCGGGCGCTGCCATTAAAGGACATGTATTGTCGCTGTTAAGATAGGTGTATCTTATTGTGTGCAGTACTGAGATGAGTTTCAAAGCAATGCATTTATTTTAATTGTGCAATACTGATCCTATGCGAGTTTTAAACTTAATCCATATTTTATGAACTGTAGCCATTTCGAGTGGATTAATCGCAGGAAAATCTTCTTGGAATTCTTTCCGACACTGAGCAGATGATCCCTTTTTTAAGTTGTGGCAAATTATCATTCCAGTTCATTTTACAAATTTTTATTGTGAAAATTCTAAAATGCTTACCTTTTCTAAGACGATGTTGAATGTGTTCCGCCTTTGGTGCAAGGCAGAGGTTGTAGCGCCTAAAAATATTTTGATACTTACGTTGCAGCTCCGCTTCCGAAATGTTGGCTATTTCTTATCGTTTTTAGTACTTTTGTATAACATTAGGTGCTGGTGTACGGCTGGTCACCGCTGGTTGTGCTAAATTCGTGACGTATATTCGCGGCGATTGTTCTAATTGAGCACCGATATCATGCAACTTTTACTTAGTTTAACATGATAACTTGGTTTTCTTTTCTTGTTCTATACTTTTTCTCGTCATAAACTGGACTAATTATGAAGCCAAAAGTAATTACTGGAACTATTTCTTTAATAATCCGCATTCCGCCATGGAAATAATTTCTAGTCTATGTAATGGATCGTACCGCATAAGGAAGACATTCCCGGTTTCATCCCCCAACAAGACGAACATCCCACATTTTCACAACGAAGTCAAAAGTGACCTCAATAACTCATCACCAAAATGAACAGGTGGATCGGGCATGCTGACCATAATAATAGTGAACTTCTTTGTTGGTCTCCATGTTCCCCAGACTTGACCCCGTTTATTGTTTTTTCTACATATCGGGGCTTGTTACGTAGAGTCTACGTACCACTTTGATTCATTTCCAACGTCTTGTCTTTGTAATACTTATGATAAAATAAATAACAAACATAAGTATACAACTACACTTACAAATGGCTTTTAGAGAGCCCGGAGGTTCATTGTCGCCTTCACATAAGCGTGCCAATGGTCACTCTCACTACTAATATTATTAAATGACATGTTTAATTCACTAACTTCATAAACTCATTTAAGGGAATTCGGGGAAATATGGCACGTGGGGAATATGGGCAACATTACGTTATCATGTCGAAACTCTTGCAACTAATTATGTTTCTTCGCTAATAACGGTTAGTATATGGTGAGAGTATCGTAATGGTTGATGTGGGAAGCGCGCTGTGGTTTATTGTCTCATATTGTTGTTAAAACAGCCATCTAAAATGAGAGTATTAACTTCCAAGTATACTAAAATTTCACAATACTTATTTTAGATATGTTATAAGCAATAGATTACACATGAACTTTAGAAAATAGTTTAAATCTAATAGTATACACACAGAATACACATCTTGAACTGCCGTTCTATTGCGTCAGACGTTGTTCTGTGAATAGTTTACGGTATTGTCAACTGTTAAAAGTAAACCCTACATGTCGGAAATATGGGCGCTAATGTTCAGGGGAATATGGGCAAGCATTATACTTCATAAAAATCACTCTTCAATCTTGATGAAAATGGTCTACAAATGATTACAAGAGCGAAGGATGTCATTGCACCCAAAGAACACAAAGTGGTACATTGCATTTACCCTAAAGAAAAGGGAGAAACCATTACCCTTGTGGCCTGCTTCAATGAAGCAGGGAACTACTTTTCTTCAAGTATCATTATTAAAGGAGTGAGGACAATCATGACTGAAAGAACAGCTGCCTGCTGTCAGTAAGGTGTACTTCAACAAGCAGTCTGCCTACATTAACGGAATTACGAGGTGTGATCATTAAATTCCGAGACCTGTCCCATAAGTGGAAATAAAATTATCTCATTTTAATTTGGCTGCCATCCCCTTCAAGGTAGTCCACTTGGACAGCTATACACTGATCCCAACGTGTCTGCCATTTTTGGAATGTCTCTTGGAAGTCGCGTTCTTGAAGCCTGACAAGCACCTTCTGCGACTCGCGTTGGATCTCTTGCATAGTGCCAAAACGGTGACTCTTTAGCTTGAATTTCATGTTCGGAAACAAAAATAGTCGCAGGTGCCAAAATCTGGTGAATACGAGGGTGAAGAACAACGACCATCTTATTACGGGTGCAAAACTGGAGTGTTGCGAGAGCTCTGTGAGCTGACGCAGTGTCGTCACGGAGCATCCACTTGTTCTTTGTCCAAAGTTGTGGTCGTTCATATTCAAAATGGACGTGACGGTCTTTATGCACAAT
Organism: Periplaneta americana; assembly: GCF_040183065.1. Taxonomy (NCBI): domain Eukaryota; kingdom Metazoa; phylum Arthropoda; class Insecta; order Blattodea; family Blattidae; genus Periplaneta; species Periplaneta americana. Next base: position 110,062,802 of record NC_091120.1, on the reverse strand, counting down.
TTGACGAATTTTTCGACATTTTCTGCTGTGCTGCACGTGTATGTTAGACCTGGTCTCTCGTCGTACTTCAGCGATGTTCTGCCATTTCTGAAACACGAATGCCACTGTAAACACATCTCGCCTTACTCACTGCTTCATTCCCGTAGGCTTGTTTCAGCATTCCATGGGTTATGGTTGCCGATTTCCCAAAGAATTTGACAAAGGCGCACTATGTAACACAGGTATCAATGAAAATAGCGCTTCGAAACTTTGTGTCGCGTCTCTTCAAGGTCGTCTAGTGTCACTGTTGCTCATGCGTGCCAATCACGTGGTTCTTTCGCCCACAGCAGACACAATCTCGGAATTTAATGATCACATCTCATACATTTTTCTCAATAATCGAGAACTCCATTACTTATTTCAACATCAGTAAGCATGCATCTGCATTTTTTATAGTAGATGGACGTGATTCACATAGTTGTAATTCTGACACTATTAACTTTGCAGTAGAAAATGGATTATGCATGTTTTGTCTTCCTCCACACACCACAGCCTGGCTTCAAACAGCAGATAGTGGTCTGTTTGCTCCTCTGAAGAAAGCTTACAACAGTAGTGCTAAAGCTTTCTTCAGGCAACATAGGAGACATTTTACGAATGTCGAGTTTGCTTTCATTGTCAAAGAAGCATGGAACAGATGTGCCAATGTATGTCTGGCTGTAAATGCCTTCCGAGCTTCAGGCCCTTTTCCACTGCACATGAGTGTCATTCCTGATTATACTTTACATTGGCACTGCAGCATCAGATGACAAACATACAATTCATACAATTCCTTCCACTGATTCAAATGTATTAGAATCTCCAAACGTCATTCATCGCCAAAGAGTCACATTCTGCCAAAGTCGTTACGCAATAAGTATCACAAATTGCATATACAATATATAATATAGTTAAAACAGTTATATTTTCAAGTATTTAAAGTGTTTTTCACTTCTTTAAGTTGACCGTGATTCACATCATTAATGCCTATTTTACCCCAACACTCGGGGGAATATGGGCAAAATACAGTAACTTGCATTTTCCAGTTTTACGTTTATACATTTAGGAGTAAGCAGTCAGGATTCTTATACAACATAGCTAAATTGTTAAGAAATATATCCCAGCTGTAAAATTAATTATTAGAAAAAACCGAGAGATATTGCACCCGAAATAGTACTAAGGTGCCCATTTTCCCCCGACTTCCCTTATTCTCTTTGCCTTACGATATGTTGAGTAGTCTGTCAATTATGTAATTAAACATGCGTATTTTCTGCGAGTCTGTATTTTTGGAAGTTCTCGGCATGGACCTGGATTACTGCAATATGAAATTTATGGGTAAACATTTGAGAATATTTGTAGAAATAATGATAAAAACAGCATCTAGACTGGAAAAGTATGTGTCATAGCACTCTACTGTATACTGTACTAACTATTTTTGTGGTTAAAGCATGTAAGCTACGTTTCCATTGCTTGAAATATCGATCGAAAATATTGAGACTATTTTTATATATTGAATACTTTTTACCATTGTAGGCTGCCTACAAGGACTAAGTATAAAATAACAAGGAATACACACGCACACACATACACATACATACTACATATAGGCTATAGAAATATTTGACAAATTTAGTTAAGAATGAAAATTAGTAATGCAGTTCATTTTATATTCAAATATTAAACTAAAAATAAAAAATTCAACAGATGTCTGCATTTCATTCTGGATTAGTATATGAGAGAAGTAGTTATAGACAAAATTTAAACTTGATTTTAAATGCCTACATCTATAAATAACATAGATTGTTATTTAGTACAGCAATTTGTTACGTTTTATGTATTACCGTCTTTTATATGAATGAATGAATGAATGAATGAATGAATGAATGAATGAATGAATGAAATAGCCTTTGGATTTCCCGTGAAGGGCTATGGCCTCCTAAAAGGGGAGCTCTTTAGAGATCATGCGGTGAGCTAATCCGCATGACGGTAGATTCTGTTCTATATAAGTTTTGTTCGTCGTTTGTGTGTGTACACTTGCACTCTCACTCGATACTGGCAAACTGTAGCGATCTCCATTCTTCTCGGTTCTTGGCTGTTCTGGACCACAGGGGTCCAGCTAGGCTCTTGAAGAAGTCCGCCCATCTGGTCCCAGGTCTTCCTCGGTTTCGCCTCCCGATGCGTGGATCCCACGTGGTGGAAATATGCGCCCATCTGCAGCCTTGGAGTCTCGACACGTGGCCTCCCCATTTCCATTTCAGGCGTTCCCCTTGGTGTGCCATGTCTCTGGTGTTTGTCATCTGCTTTAGTCTGGTGTTGGAAATCTTGTCTCTGAGGGAGAGTCCTAGGATTTTCCTCTCCATTTTGCGCTGGCAGATCTGAATCTGTGTCTTCTGGTTCACGGTCAGTTTCGTCTTTTATATACTTGCAGAATATTATTTGATTCATTTCCACACTACTTTTGTGTGTAACATTTTATGGTAAAACTGAACAATGTAAAAATACTAGAACTAATTGTCAATAATGATATTTAAACCAACTGGTATTGTTGTAATTTTACATTAATATTTATAGATAACATTCAATAATATGAATAATTTCGAGGAAAAATTGTTCCGGAGTCGGGCATCGAACCCGGAACCTTTGGTTAAACGTATAGGGTTATACTAACTTGGCTACCCGGGAACTCTACCAGACACAGATCCAATTTTTCCCTCTCATTGATATGATTACAAATAAAATATGAACAAAACACAAAACTATAACAAGTTAGCTGTTGTATCTAAATTTCAAATTTGTGTGAATATACCCTGACAAATATTTAATCAAAAAGTAGTGGATTGAACGTGATTCATTATATCGTCGGCCTACAGGTGAAACACACTAAGTCAGTTTTTTAGTAATTTCAGGTTTTGGATGTTCCTTATATAAAATTTCGTGATCTTTCGTCTGGTGAAGTCCATTATGACGTATCTATAATTCTTTGTGACATAATCAATAATTTCAATTTCCAATAAGTGCGAAACGAAAGAAAATAAACAGGTGTAACACACTAAGACCATTAGTGGGTTTCACCTGTCAATTTCCGTCTTGTTTTATGCATTTGATATCAAACCTTAGATTTAACACTTGACTTTATGTTTTTCAAGTAACTAATTATTGGTTACCCTGAAAGGGTTTGGATGTCAAAAGTGGAAATTTTCACCAAATATCTTATTATTTATGTCCATTTTCATTTGTGATTGTACTAAAATCATGCGTGTGCATATTATTTTACTGTTTATTGGATAATAACTCGATTTGCAGTGGTTTAAAGAGGCAAGAAAATGATAATGTTGCTTCAAGGTGAATTATTATTATTATTATTATTATTATTATTATTATTATTATTATTATTATTATTATTATTATTATTATTATCACTATTATTATTATTATTATTAAAGGTAAAGGTAAAGGTATCCCCGTAACATGCCATGAAGCCACTTGGGGGGCATGGAGGTATTATTATTATTATTATTATTATTATTATTATTATTATATTATTTATCGTTTCGTATGAATAAGTAAGAACTCCATCAAAGATTCACTAGAAACACCACCAAAAGAGTATTTAGGTGACGAAGAGGTGGTAGTAGAAACAGAAGGTGAGCAACATGTCTCTCTCTGGTGATGGTTCAGAAAGACAAAATACAAGATTATACATCTACAGGAGGTAAACCGCATTGACCAAATGTTCCTAAAATTGTTTACTGCACAAAATGAATTTACGGCTGTTTTGATAAAATTTCAGAACAACAAAATAAAAACTGCAAACAATTCTGAGAACTAAATTGTTACAGATGAAATGATTTCAATTTAAATAACCTAGTCATTGATATACCTAAAGAGGTTAAACTGCACAATGAATAGAGCAAATCAACGTGCAAATTCCAATTCCAAGCAATAGTATTTGCTAATGAATGGAGAGAATATCAGAATGTGCCAACAATTAATTTGCAAGACTGTGCACTTCAAAATACATATCAATAATTACTATAAAACGTTTTGAGGAGAGGTAACAATGGGAATTTTAGTAACAGTGACAGACAGAAAAAAAAATACCCCCCAAAAATTGAACTAGCAATCAAAACATTGACGCTGTCGTACATTCATACAAATTAGTTCCTAGCTGTCTCAAGTCACAAGACCAGAAAATCGTCCCAGCGTAAATGTTTGGATTTAAATCTGAATATTTAAGAAATACTTTTTCCGTACAAAGCAGAGTGCTCGAGTAAAAAAATTTGCACCATTTAGCTTACGAGAATGCTTGAGTAAAAATGTTGCACCAGTTAGCCTAGTCGCATATCGACTAATGTTTTGCAATTATTTCAATTTGTATTTTTTCAAGCCTAAAAAAAGACCAGTGCATAACACGTACGTTTATGAAAAGCCTAGATATTGCAAGATGATTTTTACTCTCATATAGCCAGAAAAGGCAATACTGTGATAGAAAACTCAGCTGATAAAGAAAGAGCCACTAAGGATACATCATTTAAATCTCCTACCCTTGACTTACAATCAAGAAAAATATCACTAGAAACACATTGGAATATGCTGTAATTGAAAACATAATTTTATTATATTTTTAATTTGAATTACAATGTGTGAAAAAAAAATAATCATGAATCAATAATTGTATTATTCCATTCTATTTGGTGTGTTTTCTTCATTTGGATCTTTTTTTTTTTATTTTTACGTATCATCAATAATAGTATAAAATTTTATTTGGTTTCCAAAGGAAAGAAATTAAATTAAATGTAATTTGCTTAAATCTTTGCTTTTCCAATGGGTCTGGAAAGAGAAGCTTTTTCACTCTCTCAATAAATTACCCATTCTATAATAGTTTTCGAATCAAAACAATTTCAATTATGTCAATGTATTTTGTTAATTCTGAACATATCGTAAACTGTATATTGGGGTAAAATGTCAGTAACTGTGGGAAAAGTAACACTAAAACATCCGAGGTTTTCCTCAACCGTAAGGTGAATGCCAGGTAATCTACGGCGAATCCTCGGTCTCATCTCGCCAAACACCATCTCGCTATCACCAATCTCATCGACGCTAAATAACCTCGTAGTTGATACAGCGTCGTTAAATAACCAAATAACCAACCAACACTAAAACATTTGTCTTTTTCAATAAGCAGGAGAGTGAACAGCAACTGTTGAAATTAGATGTCCACTGCCTAAAATAGTCAGGTGGAATACACTAAGTGTCCACTGTCAGGAGAAATACATTAAGTCATCAACATCTCTCATTAATTTAATATAAATAACACAAAATAATTAACAAGTAGTAATTTTTTCTGAAAATTATAACTAATATAGATGTATGGTGATACCTGCAAAGAAAATTTGTTGACATGTTCGTAAATAGGCCTATAGCGGCAAATACAGTTTACGTATCACCGAATTATCCAATCGCCTTTATCTCAAAACTATGATTCTCGACTTAGTGTGTCTCACCTGTAGACCGACGATATACACTTCAACTTTCCACTCTCACGGACGGGACCAGAATCGGCAAAGTATCAGCTGTCCCTGCCATTCAAGAACACGCAAAGTCGCTGATAAGATGGTTGTGTCTTATTGCAGTACTGTGTTGAGTTTCGGAGCAGTTCATCATTTAGCGTATGTATTGTTGCGTTTCGTTTCTCTGTTTGTTTCTGTGCTTGATTCATGGTTGAGAGATTTAATACAGAGCAAAGAATGTTCATTTGCCGTAACTTAAAAAAGGAAGAACTACAAACTGGGTGTGGAATAAAATTTCAAGAGCATTTTCCTACGATTTACCCACCGGAAAGGACTATAATTGAAGACCTCGGGGGTAAATAATGTTACCCCACATTTATAAAGCTGAGAGATATGAGGAATTGTATTTTTAAAAATATCTATTATTACAATTTTTAATATTGGAATCTTAATGCTATGACTCTCTTTTACAATATTGTTACAATACAACTGTACGGAGACAGGTCTGAACCTCACATGTGATACCAAAGAGCACCACTTATGAGGCAACTAGGCCAGGAGATAATGGGGTAGGGTGACCAGTTCCTTTCCCCTCCATTGCATTGCCTACATTGCCGATTAGTTACACGTTACACTAATCAGATTTCAGATGCATACAAACAATATTGTCCAAGAAACTTATATAATAATCATTAATTTTATTTATTGACATTTTAACATATTCAATTCAACACGATATGTGCCTATACGTATGAGGGTTATACTGTTTACATGAAACTATTAATACAAACAAAAATTTTACATCGGTTTGAGATCTAATATTTTATAAAATGACTTAAGTATAAGCTGATGAAATTCAATGCTTTTAATCGCAGATTTAATTTCGGCTCCTTTCCCAAGATACAGTTCATGACATTCTCCGGAATTATTTTGCTTGTTTTTTATCATCGCCTGGCGTTCTCCTCGTTTTCTTTTATGTCCCTTTCTTTGCTCAGAGACCGTTTAAATACTTGCAGTCGTGAAATCCTTGAAAATAAAGACAAAGGATATGTTGTAGATCATTTTCTCTGTCAAAATATGCCAAATTAAAAAATTGGTCACATATTTTACATACAGTACTTATGTGGTTCTTTAAATAATTATTTTTCATTAAAATAACTATACTTGAGCTCTATGCTAAAACGTAAAAGATGATAAGCCACATATCACATTTATAAAATGAGCAATGACTGTGGTGTAGTGTTGAAATTATAAAGAGATACATGTTATTAATAATTTGAAGAATAGTCATGCTAATATATAACAAAATAGTATATTTATAATCATTTAATGTTTTGAAATGCAAATAATTACAACAACCCACATCAAAAACCATGCGGTACACATAACTATACACTATCTGGGTAATTAATCTGTATACTTTCTTGTGATGAATTATTTAAACCAACTGAAGTTTCCCTGTAATCAGGATTTTTTAGGCTGTCATCACTATCAAAATCATCACAGTTTTCGCTGATTTGTTCTTGATAAACACGATTATCTTTAGCTGAACGTTTATGTTTCATTATACTATCCTCCATCTTGAAAATGAGGATTGTGATTATTTACTGCAGAGGCATGTTGATTATTATAAAATATAGCCTGCATTGTTCTGCCATTTCCCAGTAGATTCATGTACTACTTGAAGAAAATGGAAATTCTGTATAGCTATAACTTTTTGCACAAAAAAACATTGAAAATATAAAATGTAAGAATATCATTATTTACCCCCGAGGTAATATAATAAATAAATTTAAACTCGTAAGGGATCAGTATTGCACAAGAAAGGAAGAAAAAGTTGCATGATATCGGTATTCGATTAGAAGAATTGATGCGAAAATATGTCACGAAATTAGCATAACAAGCGGAGACCAACCGTACATCAGCAAATAATGCTATACAAAGTACTAAAAACGAGAAGCAATAGCCAACATTTCTGAAAGAGAGCTGCAACATGAGAATCAAAATATGTTTAGATGCTACAAAGCCCACCTTGTAGAAAATGGACATATTCGACAACGTATTTGAAAAGGTAAGGATTTTTAGCACGTTTAAATTTCAAATTGTAAGAAAGAAAATAAATTTCCTTTCTAAGGTTTATCTCGAATGTTTTAGACGTCTCACAATCGAGCGCACAGCAAGTCTGATGTAGGTAGCTGCGTTGTTTACTACCGCTTCCACTACTTCGGCTAATGTGGAATGATAAAATGTAAGCGCTATTAAATGTTTATGAACTCTAGTCAAAATTTAGCTAAAATCTTACAAATAAATGCGTTATACAAATGGCAATCAAGCATAGGCCTATGTAAATTGGCTCAAAAAGCAAAATCTAGCTCGACAGAGTCGTTTTATCACATTAAATAAATGGGTCCTTAATTCACATCTTCGTATTCTACATTCTTCCCGTCGTCAAATCCTGTACTATTTTCTTTTATGAAGTATGTTAAAAATGTAGGTAAAATTTTATGAATAAATGCTAATGACAGACTGCAGTATTGCTTGTGCAAACATAAACTTCCGAGGGTTGCATTCGCGCTGGCAAAAATGTACAGTAAGGTCCGAAAGTATTGTCACCCTCCCTTGTTTGTATGTTAAAATGCATCCATTTTGAACATGTCATAGCAGATGTGTGACAATGGTTGATCTTTACATTTCAGCTTGTTTAATAATCCAAAATATCAGTATGGTCACCGTCATTGTCGCGGCACAAAATGATACCACGCCATGTCCTGGGTGAAATTTTCCGCAGCAGAGGCGATGTGATTTCCTTTTGAGGAATAATTAAGCTGTAGCCTATGTCTCGAAACATCGATATCGAAGATTTGAAGCAAGCTGTTAGGGAGGCATTCAGAGAAATCATACCGCCTTTGCTGCGGAAAATTTCACACAGGACATGGCGCCGCATCATTTTGTGCCGCGACAATACTGATGTTCTGGACCACTAAACAAGCTGGATCGTAAAGTATCAACCATTGTCACACATCTGCTATGATATGTTCAAAATGGATGCACATCAACATAGAAATAAAGGGGAGTGACAAGACTTTCAGTCCTTACTGTACAGTAAAATAGTAATGTTTTGTAGTTATCATAATGCGATTGTGAAAATTTGATATAAAGGTTTTATGTACATTTCTTTTTAAATAATTAATTATTACACTTAGAGTAATGGCAAATATTTCGGCCACTTATAATGTTTCACAACAGTTTTAAAAATACACCCCGACATAGCAACGGGATTCTATATTCACTTGATTGCGGAAATTTTGTATTGCTTTTATAAAATACAGATGTGAATAAGTGCCAGTACTTTTAAATGTTTATATCTTTGCTGCCGGGAACTCTATGTCGGAAACAGTTGTTTTAACTATGGCGTGCAGAAAGGAATGTAAACAAAATCTAATTATATAATATATAAGGTAATTCGTAAGTAATGTCATTAATTTCAGAGAGTTATTCTTTGATGCAATGTTGTTTGTTTTTGCTTCCTTTTTGTGATAAAAATAGTTTTATAAGAACAATTGCATAGCTTGTTTTGGGAAAACCATTGATTGAATTCCCAATATGCTCAGTTAGTTTAAAATAACAGTGCATTAGGCTATGATATTAAATTATTGACATAATTTTAGTTGTTTCCTTTAAATATGCAGAAATTTGATGCGAAAAAACGTAACATTGTAAAATTCCTTTGCAGAACGAAAAGTAACATTTGTCCCGATCAAATTTGTGCATATTGAAAAGACAAAATTAAAATTCATTCAGTCTGTTATTATCATAATACACTTTTCTCCTAAATTGACTGAGCATTTTGGGAATTAAATCAATGGCTTTCCCAAAACACGCTATGAAATGTTTCACATAAAATAATCTTTAACTCGAAAAGGAAGCAAAAACGAGCAAAGTAGTATTCAAAGGTTTGTGTGAAATATCTCAGGAAAAGCCCCCTGAAATTAATTACATTACTTACGGTTCACTCTATATGTAATAATTGTAGGCAGGTTTATACAAATTGCAGGTTAGTAATGAAGAAATTTTATGAATGTAGTAGTTCTTACACAAACGTAAACACTAATCAGTCTATGTATTCAAAAGAAATGTACTTCCTTTAACTACTGTTCACAGTTAAGTGAAAAATTGTTACATATGTGAAAATGTATCAATTTTGTTTAATTTCGTTCCCTACAATGGGGTAAATCTTCCTATACACACATAATCAGAGTTCAGATATAAATAAAATATGCTACTTCTTAGTACTGTAGAAAGTATCATGAAAATTTGTTATAAGATATATGAAAAGTTACTAATTATGTCTAAATATATCCCTATTATTGAATAGTTAATTTTGGACAAATTTAGACTCTATATGCAAAAAAAATATACTACCTGTAACTATTGTACAACGTTTCATGTAAATGTGTTAGTTACGTGAAAAATTTTAATTTTATCTGGCTAGATTTGCGTTTTGAACCACAGTAATATGTAGACGAATTGCAGAATTATGAAAACAATGAATCACAATTATTTACTTTCTTATTTTCTGCGACAATTTCTCCCACCGAGAAACTGTCAGTAATTCTCCATTTTGCTAACATATCACTTTCGTTGACATAGTTTATAATTTATTGTTGCCATATGATCTCGAAGAATAACAAAGTTTATAATTTTCCAGGAACAACTTAGATATTATGGTTATGCTGCGCGTGACAACACTAACATTACTGTACATCTATTGTCTTGGTAGGTGGTATTCCATACTCTATAACAGTGTAATATTGCCGATAGTTTCTTCTTACATTTTTTATTGAATGACTTCTTTATAATTTTTTCGCTTTTATGAATTGCTTAAAGATACATCTTCAGAGTCGTATCTCTTGATGGAATTCAGTATGTATGTGTATGATAGACATATGCGAATGTTATGAACCAGACAACGGATTTTCGGTCCCTACACAAAGACAAGACGTCATGTCCTTTGGCGTACGGAGGGAGCGCAGTCATGAATTCAATGATCTGCCTGCAACTGACGTACACCTCAACTCAGTATCGCGTTCGAAAATCTGCCGTCTGGTTATGACATTCGTAATGTCAAACATGAATACCAATGGTGCTACTGCGTTTTTATTTATTTTTATTCAGAAAAATTTGAAACATGCTACCATGATAAGCTCCATTTGAAATCACTTATTTTATTTGGGTGTTTTAAATACATAAATATCAATGATCTTTTTATATTTTAAGTCGAATTTTTGGGCTAAATCATTTTCTAGATCTCAGTAAAATGTGAATTTCTGTTGCGTAAGCTATGTTTAGCCGCGATGTGGCATCATCAGGTGGAGATTTAACAGGATTAGTTGTAGAAAATTTATCAGTTAACATTTATGTGATATTTGTTATGTACCATCTCGTTTCCATTATGTTCTTTATGGTGGGAAGAACTAGTTAGAAGAATATAATTATCTTGACAATCATCGTTGAGCTAAATTGCTTAGTTATTTACAGTAGTATTATCTTCATGAAGTTATTTTTATACAGTTAAGTTGATAAGTTTTTATCAATCAGTGTAACTTTGTCTCAGTTCCTAATATTGTTCCTTGTTCCAAGCGGTTAAGATTACATCTCTTAGGTGTAATATTTTTCTATAGAAATTAGCAATATAAATTGGTGTATGTAAAATTGTAAAGAAAGAGAAAAAACACAAACGTAAAACCGTATCATAAAACAACATAAAGTTCTGTAGTTAGTAAAAAGATACACTAGTGTTTGAAAGCATAATTAATTATTATCGGTTATATTTCTTAACATATGTATACAGTGCGTTCGTAGCTCGGCTGGACCACTAAAACGTTCAAATTTGAAAATTTACTTTCAATAATTGTTCCTTTTAAAATTATTCATGTTTATTTTTTATTTCATCATCCTTAATTAAAAGTTTTCTTGCTTATTTCATCATCCCTAATTAAAAATTTTCTAATACCGTAGTTTCCCCTAACTATGGTCCACATTTGTCACATTTTTCTTTCTATATTCAGTACTATTCATCCAGATCAAGTGAAATTTTGGCTTCGGACTCTTGTAAGTTCATATTAAATAAATATTGACATAAGTGTTTGAAATTATTTAATTACAAGTGTTAAAAAAGTAATAAGCACTGGTACATAGTTGTATCCCGAGTTGCCCAACTATGATCCACTCATATATTCATGCTTGAAAGCATGAATGGACTACTGTATAGCTGGAGCTGCAATTATTCGTAAATCAATACATTGAGTTTCTAATTGAAGAGTATAAACATAATCTATCACAGAAATATTAAAAATAAATGAAAAGTACATGGATTATTTTTATTAGTACACATTACATAAACACTCAATATATCAATATACAAGTGAAATCTGAAAGTAATTTTTCTGCAATAATGAACAACTACACTCACCGGCAAAAAAACCGGGCCACCTAAAGTTTCTCAATTTTTTATGAGGTGAGAATCAGAAAATCCTTTATGAAAAATGAAGAAAACATTGCTTATCAGAAAAAAAAAAACTTATTCATTATCATTTGCGCTATTATTTTCAACGCCAAACAATGGATACAATTAAAAGTTGTAAAAACTTAGAAATTGTTTCAATTTTTTTCCTAGTGTTCAGCTGAATTTTTGGCCACCAAGATTTTGGTAATAGCGGGTATTATCTCCCCGTGACTGTATGATTATTACCATTCGTCGATTCAACCCTTCGATCAGATTCTGGATGCCAGTCTGGTCGATTCTATTCAATTCTTTACTTAGAACATTTCGGAGCTGCTGTAAGTTGCTGTGAGGAGTTAGGCGACTTCTAACTTGCCTCCCTAGCAGTCCCAACACATGTTCAATAGAGATTATATCAGCACTTCTTGCTGGCCATGCCATCCTATTCAATCAACGTCGTGAAGGAACTCATCCACGATTCTTGTAGCATGAGGGCGTGCATTGTAATGCATTAACAGGAACGTTTCACCAATAAGTGGGCATATGGTACCATATGTTAAATTAGATGTTCTTAGATGTATCTTGGAGCAGTCAAAGTACCTCCATTAATGAACAGTTCTATGTGAGCTTCATACGAAATGCCACCCCATACCATTACTGATCCACCTTGGAAACTGACACGTGAACTGAAAGAACATGAAGAAAAACGTTCTCCTTCTCTTCTCCACATTCTTTCACGTCCATCTGTAAACTAAATCTCGATTCATCTGTGAAGCGCACTCGTCGCCACTCCCCCAGGTATCAATTGGCATGATTGTGAGCAAAACTTAATCGTTCAACATGATGTTTCTGGAGCAATTCTAGGCCTTTAGCTGGTCTTCTGGAATCAGCCCACATTCATCCAGACGTCCTCTTACAGTTCTCTCACTCACGTTAACTTGTCTTATTTTCTGGAAGGCTCTTCTAGTCTCAATAGCTGTAATGGCGATTTCTTAATGTGTTTAGGACAATAAAATGGTCGTCACGAGCAGAAATTACTCTTTTTCTCCCTGAACCGGTTCTCTTGGAATAACCTCCTGTCTCTCTAAAGCAATGGTACACTCGTTGTATGGTCGCTCGAGAAATCCCAAGAACTGCAGCCACATAACGCTGACATAAATTTCCATTATTCACTTAAATTTAGATAAATCTATAAGGTAAAGTAGTAACTTAATTTATTTAATTTATGAGCTAATTTAATTCAATGAATTATAATTAATTTAATATTTGAGATAGCTAGGTACCGTGCGACACAAAAGTAATTTGGTGGAGAGGAAAATAAAGTGTAATTTTTAAATAGAAGATGTAGGATCATGAGGCAGAAAATAAAAAATATATTATAAAGTCCACGATAAGTAGGAAGGCAAGGAAAACGACGAGCACCGCGATAAGAATCACGACTTGGATAACAACAAACACCAAGGATAAGGACAAGGACAACAACAAGGACCAAGATGTGAATCACGACGAGAACCACGAAAACGAAAAAAAACCATAACAAAGACAACAGGGATCACCATAAGGATCATGGTAAATAAAACAAGGATCGTGATTAAGTCCACAAAAATGACATGGGCATTGACAAGGACTACGATAAGTGCCACGACATGGACCACTACACGCGTCACGATAAGGATCACGATACGGATGACGATAAGTCACGACAAGAACCAAGACTACGACAGGTACCTCGGAATATGTTTATTCGTGATAAAGTTCATGAGGACTTACTCATGACTCCATTTAAACGATATTTTCTAACATAAAACGAAACACTACCAACGATATGGACTTTAGGCCTAAGTAGTTACGTTCACAAGCAACTGATATGTTTAAAAGAAGTCAAGAGATATATAAAACCCTTTAGTCGCAGTCTCATTAAACATAAAATCGTAATATTAATTATGGCTCGAGCTACGATAAGGGGAGCACGTAGCAACCAGGACCCAACACGTGGGCATCTGTTTACCTCTGTAAGTCGAAAAGTGGCTGACATAGACAGATGAAACCTTAGGGATTGCGATATATATTCTTTCTTCAAGAAATGAAAAAAAATACGATGTCGTTTTTGGTTTATTTTTTAGAAATTAAGAAAAGTAAATATTATTATTAACCTAATAGTTACAGTATAAATAAACATAAGTTTTGTACACTAAATGTTTCATTATTGGTACTCTGACGAGAAACATGAAAATAACCTACAAAAGCTTTATAGCTCAACATAATACTCAAATTAGTAGGTGGTAAAGCAAACTAAAGTTGTACTTCTAACTGTATGAAACGGAGACCAACGAGTAGACGTAATTTTTATTCTCATAGTAATAAATAGTACTAAAATATAGATAACTTACTCAAATCTGTCACAGTATAAAGATCTGACAACCTACGATTTAAATAATATTTTTTAATCTTATTGCCAGAGAGTCCGAAAATTAAAATTTTCCGCTTTTTCTCGATCTAGACCAGTGTTCTGCAAACGGTGTGCCTTCACAAGGTGAAAGGTGTGACTTGAACTTTTACCTATTAATGTAAGAAATTGATAAAATTAATTTAAATTAAATTAAAATTGGAATCAAATCTTTTTCATAAATATATTTTTGCATATAGCCCATTCGGTATCTCGTAAAACCTACATGAGAATGAACCTACATAGTTAGTGACATATCCAGTGACATCGAAGACACTATGAAGGAGAAAATAAAGATCAGTCAGAAGTTCTCACTTTGGATCGACGAGTCCACCGATATTGGCGGTCGCGCACAACTTCTTTCCCACATTTGGTACATTGATAGGGATGTAATTGCAAGTAATTAATTTTTTTGCAAAGAACTGCCCGAACGAGCTACCGGTGAAGAAATTTTTCGTACAGCTAATAAATATGTGGTCCGTAATGAATTAACATGGGACTATTGCGTTAGTGTTTGTACAGACGTAGCCACTTCTATGACAGGCCGTGAAAGGATTCGTGGCTGAAGTACTTGAAGTAAATCCTAACATACGGAGCAAACATTGTCTCATTCACCGCGAAGCCATTTTTGCTAAGTCTCTGCTATTTCCTCTGAAAATTGTGATGGACGAAGTAGTAAAAGTCGTGAACTTCATCAAACCGCGGCCCCTAAATACGAGGGTTTTTTTTCCGTTTTGTGTGAGGAAATAGATCAGAGCACATTACACTCCTGCTACATATATAAGTGCGATGGTTATCACGAAGTAAGGTGTTAGAGCGAATGTTTGAACTTAAAGAGGAGGTACTTGCATTTTTTACTATTGAAGAGCATGAGTACACGGATTTATTTGTAGATGATGAACGCGTATCTAAGTTGGCATATCTTTTCGATATTTTAGTACATTTGAATGAGTTTAACAGAGAAATGCAAGGTAGGAACGAAAATATTCTGACTACTGTGGATGCGATTCAAGAATTTGTGAATAAGCTGACTTTTTGGATACAGATTATTTAAAATCGGTGGTTTGAGATGCTCCCAAATGCATAGCCCCTTGCTGATAGTAATAAAGTGTTGATGACTTAATTAAAGAACATTATCAATTTTGCAGTAGAAGATCAAGAATTAAATTGGAGAAAGAGTTCAAGATTTCTACCGGGTTCGTGATCCATTCATTGTGGATTAAAACCATCTTCCGGATAATATATTCGTACAGATGGAACTGGCAGATTTAAAAGCATACAGAACACTGACATTAAAACTCCTCGAAGTGCCTTTGGAAACATTTTGGTTGTCAATAAGGAGTGAACATCCGTTTATCTCCGATATGGAAATTAATATGTTACTGCCAATTTCAACTACATATATGTGTGAAGTGGGCTTCTAGACGTCAACTAAAATTAAAACATCAAAGAGGGAGAGACTCAAATCCATCGATGAATAAATGAGGCTTACACTGTCAGCAATTCCGCCACGGATCAGCCACCTATGTTCAGCTAAGCAGGCCCAAGTATCACATTGAAGATATGAGTAGAGTTATTTAGTTTAATATTAGTAATAGTAATGTGTATTTTCTATAGTGAAGTTCATAAATTGTTAATAAATGAAAGAATCCATTTGTTTTATAATAATAATAATAATAAATTTGATTAAATTAAGTAATTATATTAAGAGAGTTACATTATGTTTTGAGGGGATTAACATTTTGTTGTGCCGTGTTGAGTCTAGGCTCGTCTAGGGTGTGTCGTGAATAGAAAATGTTTGCGGAACACTGGGCTACATCGAGTCCGCTCAAATAATAAAAAAGCAAAATATTGCTGTCATAATAATTCCTGCAAAACAATTCATAACATATTAAGTACTGTAAAGTACCAGAAAAAAGTAATGGTCCGAGTCTTGATGGCACCACCTGTATGTAGGCAACAAGTATCGCACGACTGTCCACAAGTAGCATATATACAGGCGCTCTTGTTTTTTGTACATGCGCAATGCGTTGTATCTGAAATTTTGTGAAATTAGGCGGTCCATTTCTTTGTTCTGGACTTGTACATTAACGTATTATATACCAGCTATATTATACAGATATTTCTCTACCTTAATATATAAACGCAGACTGCATAATATATGTTTTTAACATTGTGAAATTTTAGCCCCGACTGTACCAGCCCTACTAGTATTTGAAATTCTTGAACAGGGTTGTTTGGCAAGAAAGAGGAAGGACATCCACACAGAACCAAAGTTATAAGCGTTTATGTCTATCAATGTGCGCCCAATTTTTTCAATATTATTTTAAATGTAAAAAGGTTGGTCAAATAAAAATATACGGGATTTCTTTTTTACCCCCCAAAAACACAAAAATTTTCGAAGTGTTTCGAAACATCCAAGTCACAAGTCTGTTCGATGTATTGTGGAATACCTCATATATATTATACATATTATATATGTTTATATATTTTGTGTAATCCAATTTTTCTCTATAATTATTCAAAACTGAACATTGATTTCATCCAATATTTATATTTTACAGTTACTGAAATCATGACAAAGAAGACAAGTGGAAAATTATGTAGACATACAAGGATAGTTGGTGGGACTCCTGCGAACATTAAGGATCATCCGTATCAGGTATTATAATGTTAATTTTCGTGATGTTAGTCGTGTTGTGTACAAACCTCCGGAGAGAAAAACTGTAATATATTTCGCTTGAAGGTAGAGAGATAAAGAATTCATTCCTGGAGTATGACTACGTAACATGTTTTAACGATGATTGATTGTGTTGATAGTTATTTTTGTGGCAGTGATAGCGATGAAATGATGATAGTGATGATAATGATGGATGATATGGTTACGCAAACATCGACTACACACATGACTTGTGAATATAAAGGTCTCCACCAAAGGACTTAACATATCAACAGAGTTCAATTGTTTATGATTGATAGTAGTAATAATAATGGAGATGGCAATATGGTTTTCTAAAACATTGCTACATGCAAGATATAATATATGGTTATTTGACAATATATAATTTTGATTTAATTGACATATGATAGAAGGGAAAGAAAGATATGACTTCTATCTTTGAAGATTGATGTTGGTGGTAATTGGTTTAGAAAATAACACTGACATTTTTGGAAGAAAAATAATACAGTATGAATCGGTCACCTTAAAAAAGGGGTCATCTCCACTTTCTTATATTTTGCAAGAGAAGCAAAAAAACTATTTTATTTTTCTTATAATGCCGACAAATTAAAACAATAATTTTATGACATTAAAGGACATTGAGGTGATGCGAAAAATGCCTTACAGCATGCCCTGCTATAGAGAATGTTTTCATACAAGGCAGAATAGAGTCCAGAATAGGGTCATTAAGTTATTTTGGTCCCTCGGCCTGACTCCTTATGAATTATATATTTGCTGTTCATTAAAAAATAAAATTTACAGTCTTAGACATAGAAAATGACCGATCTTCTGTAACGTGAAATAATTCACACAACTAAAGAAAGGATGTTCATTTTCCACCTCATTTACCACTTAAATATATGGTTATAGATTATTTATAACACAATCTATAAACACACACAGGAAAAGAAACAGAAACAAAACAAAGAAAACACAGAGCGGAGTCTTCCATAAGAAACTTGTTCACGTGTAAGCCTAATCACTCACAAAATCAACCATAGGATTTTTTGTGTAAGACGGCACATGGCAATCTCACGCAACTTGCAAGATTTCAAGCCTAAACCCGCCAGGAGAATGCCTATATTTCTTGATTAAGTCATGAGTGAACGATAAACTACACGTCAAGCAGGTCTCAGAATTATGTACAAAAGACTAGGGGAAATTTCAGCATGTTCTTGGTCAAAGTGCATGAGCAGATAATACGTTCACAATGTCAACACAACGCACCACGAGAGCGCACAGTGGAGCGCACAGTGGTCTACAATGCAAATTTAGCGGGACAAACTAATAACTTTTCAGCTACCTGACAGATTTTTATGCAATTTTACATAGTAGTTACAAGTAGCATATATGTTTTGTATACAAGCTGTCGTTACCTTGGATTAAGGGGAACTACCCCTTATAGGGGGCGCAATTATACAACATTAGTAATTTTTCTCCTATTTGACAGATTTTTATGAAATTTTACAAAGCAGTTACAAGTAGCCTATATGTTTTGTATACAAACTGATTACGTTGGTATAAGGGGAACTACCCCTTATAGGGGACGCAATTAGACAAAATTTGTAACTTTTCTCCTATTTAACAGATTTTTATGAAAGTTTACATAGTAGATACAGGTAGCATATATGTTTTATATACAAGCTCTCGTTACGTTGGCATAGGGCGAACTACCCCTTATAGCGGTGTACAATTAGACAAAATTACTAACTTTTCTCCTATCTGACAGATTTTTATAAAATTTTACAAAATAATTACAAGTAACATAAATATGTTTTGTATACAAGTTCTGATTACGTTGGTATAAGGGAAACTACCCATTATAAGGGGCGCAATTAGACAAAATTAGTAACTTTTCTTCTATTTAACATAATTTAATTTTACACAGTAGTCACATGTAGCATATAAGTTTTGTATACAAGCTCTCATTACGTTGGCATAAAGGGGACTACCCCTTATGAGGGGGCGCAATTAGACAAAATTAGTAACTTTTCTGCTATCGAACCGTCTTTTATGAAATTTTACACAGTAGTTACAAGTAGCATATATGTTTTGTACACAAGCTATGATTACGTTGGTATAAGGAGAACTACTCATTATAGGGGGCGAAATTACACAAAATTAGTAACTTTTCTCCTATCTAACATATTTTTCTGAAATTTTACACAGTATTACAGGTGGCATATAAGTTTTGTATACAAGCTCTGATTACATAAGTAAGAGGGAAACTACCCCTTATAAAGGGTGCAAATTGACAAATTTAGTAACTTTTCTCCTACCTAATATTAATTTTTTATGAAATTTTACACAGTAGTTACAGGTGCCATATATGTTTTGTATACAAGTTTTCGTTACGTTGATCTAAGTGGAACTATCCATTATAAGGGGGCGAAGTAAGACAAAATTAGTAATTTTTGTCCTATCTAACAGATTTTTATAAACTCTTATACCGTAGTTACAATTGGTACATTTGTTTTGTGTACAAACTCTGTTTACGTTGGTATAAGAAGAAGTGCTCCTTACAGAGGGGTGCATTTAGACAAAATTCGTAACTTTTCTTCTGTCTTAACAGATTTTTATAAAACGTTATAGAGTAGTTACAGGTAGTAAACTTGTTTTGTATACAAGCTCTAATTCTCTGGATTGTCTTTGTTTCGACCTCATACTTGCTGTAATGGAAAAGCTTTCTTGGGCAGCCACGACTTTTTTCAGGGGTAAGTTTTCTATAAATTTGGAATACTATCACGATGAGAACTTAATTCAATAAGTAGCTCACTAAGCCAATGTCCATTTCGTTAAAAAAAACTCTTATTATTTATCCTCTTGATCTCCAACGATAAATTATCTTATGGGGGAAAATGTAACACTTTAAGCACTCTTGCACCTTTTGGGAACTCGGGAAGCTTATTTGATACATAATTAATAAGCTGTCATCTTGAATTTCCTGAATTGTACATCGAAAGCAGATTCGGTTCACAGATATTTAAATAATTGCAACTGAGAAAAATTTCACTATTGCATCTCGAAAGAATAGTGCTCATAATTGATTACTTCCGCAAATCTGTGCACCTTAAAACTTGATTTAAAATAGAGGCAAATACTGGAGAGAAAAAAAATCATTTTGGGACGGAACAAAGGGTTCTTTTCTCTACCCTAGCAAAATCTGCACTCAATGGTTATATTTATATTTTGTCCCGTGTCCATTCATGCTAATTTGATATGCTATAATAACATTAAATGTGACAAAAACAAACAGTGTTACATACCTAACGAACTATTTGACATATTGATACCAAATATGAATGGAATCGATCACTTACAACAGAGTTACAGCACAAAGAAACCGGGAGTCTTGAGGCACTTGCTGAGCAAGAATTCTGGGTGGCGAAATGTGGCTTGTTACCGGCTTCTTATCTCGCTCTGCAGCCACCTCCGCTGATTAAAATTATCAATTCAGTGTTACTCAGTTATATAGGAAAAATAATTTAAGGGTTTTATTTCATTTTTTACATGTCATTTTTCTACATTTGTCCTCCTAAATGTGGATTTGGACCACTGTGGGGCAGTGAGAGTACTATAACTTCGCACGAAAACATGACGACCTTCCCTCATACCCTTCACCAGTTAACTGCAGGCACGCGCAAGGGATAAACCCTTAGCCGAGTTGCCAATTCTTGAAGTCATTGTGATTTGCGAACGTTTTTCAAACTGTGTTCCGTGAAACCGCGATTTTCAGAAAGACTATATTACCTTTGTAAATATACCTTAATTTATATTTACTAAAACAAAATTGGTATAAAAATGAACAAACTTATTTTAAAAACACTTTATATTTATATTTTCACTAACATGTTTTGCCTAAATAAACAAAAAAATGTAGACTTCTATAATAAGTGTTAAATTCTCATGTTATTGAAGTTCCAGAATTTTGTACTTAATTAAGAATGTTGCGCTGGTAAAATTTTCTGAAACTGTGATCACTGAATAGTTATAGAATGTATAGTACAAAAGAGTAAAGTTAGATTTTATCTACTTCGCCTTGGGTGATAATTTCCACGAACGCATAAAATCTGTTTACTCTAGTGTACTATACAATATTTTATTCATTACTGGTATGTAAATTTAATTTTAAATTGTAGGGTTTTTCTTTGTAATGTGTTGGCGAAGAAGTTCATATACATTCATTTTACTATTGCTAACATGTTGGTTGTCATGTAGAGAGTGATTTAAAAACATTTCATTCACTGCTGTAAGTTAGAAAAATTTAAGCACTGCTGTGAATAATGTTATTATTCAGGTTGCTAAGGACAGTGTTGCTGTTGGCGATATCTCTTTCGCGTACTGTTCACATACTGTTCGGCGAAGTAAATCACGTATAAAATCGTCTATCTTACCGAATTCTGTTTTAATTTGTTTATTTTCTCTTTAGTTGGTGAACCGTAATTCTTAATTTCTATGCCCATATATCCAACTCCGCCGGTTGCGTCCGATGTTAAGTGATTAAGATTTATACTTATTAAACTGCCTGAACTTTCGATTACTTTATGGATAGAATTTCTAACGTTAGACACAATTTTAACACTTTGTTTTCTTAGCTACGCTCCTCTGCAAATAAGATACTCTGTTTTCTTCGACGGTGTTATTTGTTGTTCTTGTCGTGATGGTCCTGGATCTTCAGGTGTATTAGGAGGCCTGGCTGCGGATCATCTCCTCCAACACTCATTAATCATGGCCGGAATAAATTAGACATATTGAAGCGCACAACGGTATAAAACAACACGTCGACAAAGACACTGAGAACGGGTGAAACCCAACAGGTAGAGGCAATGACTACTAGATTTGGCAATGCTGAGATCTATTGTATTTCTGCCACGCGGCTAGGGGTTGAGTAGAGGATGGGGGTTTATGAGGGATTACCAATTCCAAGAAGAGAGGCCGTCATGTTTCCGAGCCAAGTATACCTACGATTCATTAGTTTGCAAAAGTCGTACCGGTGTGAAATTTTAGACTGGCTCCACATATTAATTATTTGTCAGTTTTTAATTACAGAAAAATTACGTAGTATGTATGTATGTATGTATGTATGTATGTATGTATGTATGTATGTATGTATGTATGTATGTATGTATGTATGTATGTATGTATGTATGTATGTATGTATGTATGTATGTATGTATGTAAAATTGTATTATTATTATTATTATTATTATTATTATTATTATTATTATTATTATTATTATTTACATGATCATTTCAACTAATTTACTGAAATGTATTCTATGGGTGTAATCTGACAGCGATATTTTCTGTTTCGTCAGAATTCAAAAGGTTTTAGAAGTTTTAATAGCTTCTACTAGATACGTACGTCTTGAACGACATTTTTCGACTCACCCAACACTCATCACATCGTGTTATGGTCGTAGGCATGCAAGAAGACGTGCTGCCACGCATGTTTATTTTCACACAACTTCATTCTTGTTAGACATGCCAATTCAAAGTACACAGACGTGCACAATTTTATCTTATATCTGTTGATGTAGGTCTTTGTTTTCGTGGATGCTCTTTTATCTTTTATAAAATGAGAGAGGTAATAATAATAATAATAATAATAATAATAATAATAATAATAATAATAATAATAATAATAATAATAATGTTTTATTTTCGCTGGCAGAGTTAAGGCCATAAGGCCTTCTCTTCCACTCAACCAGCCTTAATCAATACAATACATAAATTTAAATTACAAATATTTACACTACACTTAAAAGGTTCTCCAGCAATATTCTTCAATACACATTTATTTAAATTTAGATAAATCTATAAGGTAAAGTAGTAACTTAATTTATGAGCTAATTTAATTCAATGAATTATAATTAATTTAATATTTGAGATAGCTAGGTACCGTGCGACACAAAAGTAATTTGGTGGAGAGGAAAATAAAGTGTAATTTTTAAATAGAAGATGTAGGATCATGAGGCAGAAAATAAAAAATATATTATAAAGTCCACGATAAGTAGGAAGGCAAGGAAAACGACGAGCACCGCGATAAGAATCACGACTTGGACAACAACAAACACCAAGGATAAGGACAAGGACAACAACAAGGACCAAGCTGTGAATCACGACGAGAACCACGAAAACGAAAACCATAACAAAGACAACAGGGATCACCATAAGGATCATGGTAAATAAAACAAGGATCGTGATTAAGTCCACAAAAATGACATGGGCATTGACAAGGACTACGATAAGTGCCACGACATGGACCACTACACGCGTCACGATAAGGATCACGATACGGATGACGATAAGTCACGACAAGAACCAAGACTACGACAGGTACCTTGACAAAGAAAACAAGGACCACGATAAGGGCCACGACAAAAACAACAAGGACTACGATATGGGCTAAAACAAATAGAAGTATCGCGATAAGGGTGATACAAAGACAACAAAGATCACAATAAGTACCACGACAAGGCCAACGACAAGGATCTTGACAAAGTTTACGTTAAGATTCACGAGAAGGACCATGACAAGAAACACGGAAAAAAACACGACATGATCCACGACAATGACCATGTTCTGTGGTCATTTTCGTGATCCTAATCGTCATCCCTATTATGTTCTCCGTTGTGATTTTTATCGAGATCTCTCTCGTGCTCCTGGTGTTGGAATGAGAATAATCTGTCTGTACAGATCTTCTTCCAGTTACAAATGTTTAAGATTTTCCATGTGTTTTCTGAAGTTTGGCCTACCTAGATATTGAAGTCTGGTATTCTATGTGATCTACTTCCTTGGGGTAGTTTTTATGCTATAGTTTCTATCAGATTTATTTCCTCCTAGTAATCTGTTCCTCTTCTCCTCTCTCAAAATTGCGATTCAATATGTTACTTCTCCTTCCCCCTTTAGTTGTTGAATCCAGGGTTTTGTTTGTCTTGTTATTTATTTTAAAATGTTCTGCATTTCATCATTACGTATTGGTTTTGGAACCATGAATATTCATTTATTTGTTGTTGAAATTTGTGCTAACGTAAGAAAACTTCTTAAGATGAAATTCCCATGCACTATTATGATGTTGAATATATCTATGAAAAATCATTAGCCTGAGGACGATTCTGTTACATAACTGATTGTAGGAAACTGAGTGTTATTATATTTTCATGTGAAAGAACGGTATAAACAATACTAATCTATGAAAATGGTGTATGTTGTAAAACAGATGTTAATCTTGCAATAATAAAACAGATCAGAACTTAGATGCATTTATGTTTTAACATTTACTTTTAAAAACAGCGATGTGAAAAAGAAAAAAATGGCTGAAGTTATTGCGGGCAAGATTCAGTAAAACGATGATTCTACAATATTATATTAATAAGCTTACAAAATTAACTCAAATACAGATTTATAAATCAATGCCTGTTGAGTTACTAATAAATTATGGTGTAGATACTTAGTCATTTGCCAAAAAAGGAAGAACCTTATTCAATATACTAAAAGAATTTTCTTCGAACTGAGGCTATGGTAACAATTCGTAATGGAGATATAAATAATTTCACTGGGAATAAAATTTAATTGAGTATCATTCAAATAGAAAAAAAATTATTAAATGACTGCATCTATTAAGAACATATAAGATTATAAATAATTGATTAAATGGCGAACATCACTCACCATACAGAACTAGAATAAATCATAACACACACCAACGAAATAATATCCAACATCAGCCACAAAATAGAGGAACGACACAATATCAAGATAGCAAATCTAAAAACACAACAAACAAAAACACACAAATCAGAACACAAATTCCATCCAAAAATACACAACACAACAAACACGCCATTCAATTAATTATTTATATTCAATCGTTAAAAATAGTTTACGAAAGATTCAATATGGCTTATGAGATTGCTTAACTCCAGAGTGTATTTTACTTTATATATGAGTAGGGTGTGAGTTGCCATGTTGCCATAGAAAACTGTGGACTTGAAAAAAGGCAATAATTATTTTAAGTTTTCCTACTGATTTTCTGCGGCTGTGGTTGATAATGATTATCGTGAAGCGCACTAAATTAATCTCACCTGGGAAATTAACAAGGGTTTAGAGCAGCTGGCTATGGACTGGAAGGTCCGGGGTTCGATCCCAGGTGGTGACAGGATTTTTTCTCGTTGCCAAACTTCCAGAATGGCCCCGAGGTTCACTCAGCCTCCTATAAAATTGAGTACCGGGTCTTTCCCAGGGGTAAAAGGCGGTCAGAGCGTGGTGCCGACCACACCACCTCATTCTAGTACTGAGGTCATGGAAAGCATGGGGCTCTACCTCCATGCCCCCCAAGTGCCTTCATGGCATGTGACGGGGATACCTTTACCTTTTTTATCATTAAAAAAATGAGTATGAGGCTTATGTGAATCTACAGTTTATTAACAACATGATGCACTGCTTTCAGATATCACTTCAACATGTTTACTCAGGGCACTTTTGTGGTGGTTCAATTCTCAACAAATATTGGATAGTAACGGCAGCTCATTGTCTTCAATCGTAAGTACAATAGTTTCTGTTTAGACTTGTTCTATAGAACATCTCGCTGTTATGTTGCTTAGTTGGCAGAGTGTTGGCTTACGACTGCAGACCTGAATTCAAATCTTAACCATGAAAGAGTTGTTTTTTAATGGACAAAGCTGAGGATGTGATAGTTTTTCTGGTGGCTTTCCCTTTCCTTCTTCCTCACTTCAACACTATCCATATTTCACCATTCATTACTATCTCTGTATCTAAAAGTGAGGTTTGGTAGTACTTGCATTTTCGTGGCTGCGAATCCCTCGTCCGCTTCGGTGGGTTTTCACGTCGTTTGCCCAAAGAGTAGTAGATGATATTGGTGGTGGGATCTAGAGGCTAATAGATCTCTTAAAAAGCACCAAAGTCCTTCAGGTTCTTCCATTGCTGACCAGCATTTGGTGACTCTGTGAGGTGTGGCAGACCAAAACATATGTATACGGATTTGGTGACTTGAGAGAAATGTGCGTTGTGGCTGACTGTTGAGCTAGCTTAACTGCGCAATACAATCGGCAAGCAATTCTTTTCATCACGGGTGCACAAATATCCTCTTTGGGGCGAAGTAGTCAGGAATGCTCCATGGAACCTGATAAGCACCGCTATACCTCTGTACTTCAAGGACATTTTAGTGCAGCTTGTTGAGTGCATTAAATCGAGGATTGGGTTAAGATGAAGGTGTAAAAACCATTAAAAATCAGTAGATTTTATTTGGATATTCCGCCCATTATTAGGCGGTATATACATTAGTCCTTTGGTTTATTTTTTCATGGCTTACAGTTAATATTTCATTTATTTGCTGCGTGTACGAAAGAAATATGTTAGTTCTTAGAAAACGTTCTATAGTGACGCACACAATATCACTCGAGACAGACAGCAGAGAAATCTGTCCACAAAATGGAGAGCTGGTGGAATAACATAGAAACTTGCATGAAGAAAACAGACATCAACAATGACAACAATTTTATTATAAGTACCGATTGTCTCTAGCGCGAAAAAAAAAACATCTCATTAAGTACTGTCTGAGTACCTCACATAGCCTACTCATGCCTAAGATTGGGCTTGATGTGGCTTGCTTTTAAAAAGGCTGGACTTGGAACTGGTCCGTACACTTAGAAATGCTTCGGTTCATTGTGTGCTCTATATGTGAGATAATTATTCAAGTCCAATAGGTCCTGAGTGGCAATCGTGAATCCGACGCTGACAGGTGGACTGTCCTGGCTTAGATCCGGAGAGAGCCAGACCCTATTCAGAGAAGAGTAGCGTTATAAATCTCAGGGACCCGGTGCCTAAAGTCCTTCCTGAATCAACCGACGCTGACATTCTACCTCAGATCTTGATGAGCTACGTCCTATTTGCACATGAGTAGTCTGATAAGCCACAGAAGCCAAGAACACCAAGTCCATCTTATATAAGAATTAGACTACCTTCCGGAATTTAACCCATTTTACTTTTTATATACGTGGAAAGAGGGAAGATGGAGAATTTTGGTATAATTATAGAGGAAAACGTGAGTACTCTGAGAAAACACCTCTGTAACGCATGGTTTACTGATCACAACTCCATCATAACGTGGCCGGGGATCGAAGCCAGGCTGCCTGGATAGAAGAACAACAACAAACTTGCGAGACAGCTAGGTTCACAATGTGAAATGAATCGTTATATTCACTTGGTTAAAATCGAATATTGTGATCTATAGTGAAATAAATATAGTCAATTACTTATTTTTCCAAAGTAATGCACTTGTTAGTAGTTGTAGGCTAATACTTTAGCATTGAAAATAGTGAGATTTTGAGAATACATACACGATGATTAATTCTTTTGCTTTATCTCGAGGAATATTTGGCATGCCACAGATGCTCCATTTGCTCTGAAACACGAAATATATTGTAATGTCTATTAATGTCTATAGTGAAATAAATATAGTCAATTACGTTTCAATGCATGTAGTAGATACAGGAGGAAGAGAGGGCGTTGGCCGGGAGGTGTTAGTATATTCTATAAAACGCATGATTGGATGGAAGTTAGAGAAATTGATATTAATTTAGAAGGTATAATATGTGCTGGTATAAGAAGTGGCGCTATGCTAATGATAATTATTGGCTTATACAAACAACCATCATCATCTAAGTATTGCAACCCATCCTTCTACGAAGACCTAGCAGAGAGAGTGGTAGATATCCGTGTAAGCTATCCCGATGCGTCATTATTGTTAATTGGGGATTACAATTCGAGGATCGGAATAGAAAATATTTCTTTCGGAGAGTGGGTGGACGGTGAAAACGAAGCGAGAAAAGCGAATAGATGTAGTAAAGGTAAGGTGGTTAATGCAGAAGGCAGGGAGGTACTTGCATTTTGTGACGCATTTAGCCCTGAGATTCTAAATGGAAAGTATGGGAGAGACCAAAAGGGGGGATTAAAGTTTGTTAATGCCAATGGGGGGAGTGCTATAGATTTTATTATATGCAGCAAAGACGTAATACCTTTAATTAAGGATTTCTGGATAGGAGAAAGGTCGGAGTCGCATCATTTCCTTGTTTGTGTGCAGCTAGAAATAATGGACGGGACTAGGCTAACTGGGGATGGAAGGAATAAACAGGAGCAGGGAAGATCGATCCCAATATATAGGTGGAGGGAAGAACATAAGGACGTGTATATACAGAGATTGGAGAACAGACTGAAGGACGTTGACTCAGTCACGGCAGAACAGATCACGTTAATTATTCAGGAAGCGGGTTCTGTAATGAAGTTAAAGGGAAACCGAAAGAAGACACAAGGAACTACTAATTTCTATGACAATGATTGTAGGAAAGCTAAAAGGGAAATGGATCAAGCATTGCGGGCTTTTAGGCGGTTAGGGGGCGATGAGGAGCGAGAAATATGTGTAGCACGTAGGAAGATGTATAAGGTCATTGTATTCGAAAAAAAGACACAATGGCAATGTAACATAGCGAAAGAAATCAGACAGGTCGCAGGACGAGGGAATGAGACGGAGGTATGGAGATCACTGAAGAAATTGCGCAAGGGCCCATATGTGGGAAACAACATCTCGCCAGAGGCATGGAAGAGCCACTTCCAGGAGGTATACGAGGGAGGGGGGGGGGAATTACGTGATCTAGACTTCAATTTGAATTCAGTGCTGCAAGTACCAGAAATAGATATGTTAGATGGCGAATTTACAACTGACGAGGTGACGAAAGCTATAAGTAGTTTAAAAAATAACAAAGCACCGGGTAAAGACGGGATACCTTCTGAATTTCTCAAAGAGTGTATTAATATACAGGCAACGACAAGTAAAATCACGGACATGTTTAACAAAATCTTTATGGGAGAAAGTTATCCTAGTGAATGGACAGCGGCAATTATATGTCCAATCTACAAAAAGGGAAACATGTCGGTACCTGATAATCATAGGGGGGGGGGTGGCGCTTTTACCAACAATGGGAAAAATTTATTGCAAAATTATATATGAGAGACTGAGGAAGTGGATACTTCAATATGATAGGCTCTCTAAATTTCAGGCTGGTTTCAGAGAGGGTTACAGTACAACAGATAATATAAGAATAGGCTAACGAAATATTTTTCTAACAATTCTTGTTAACAATAATAGCTGCTTCAGGTTTCTCAATGTTTAATGGCTATATATATATATATATATATATATATATATATATATATATATATATATATATATATATCACGGATAAATATCTAAATTATCTCATTATAATTATTATTATTACTATTATTACTCTTATTATTATTATTACTACTACTATTATTATTATTACTATTATTATTATTATTATTATTATTATTATTATTATTATTATTATTGTTATAACTATTTCTTACCAATATTTATTATTGTCACACTAACATTAGTTATCCAATTTTCATTATTTAATTTCATGTTCTTTTATGATCTAGATATTAATGTAATAACTATGTAAGCAATTGTATTCAATTAGAATTAGAGTCTGGCCTTAGCTCTGCCACATTAAATAAATAAATTATTATTATTATTATTATTATTATTATTATTATTATTATTATTATTATTATTATTTGTTTTGGACACATTAAGGCTAAAAGAAATACAGAAGAAGAGGGGAAAACTGCATTGCGCATTTGTAGATTTTAAAAAAACATTTGATTCGGTAGAACGTGAAGCATTGTTGTAGAAGCTGTGGAAAGAAGAAATGTCGTTGAGAATGATTACAGCTATATCAGAAATATATGAGAAGGTGGAGTTCTGTGTAAAGTATGAATGTGACAAGTTTCGGAAAATGTGGCTACCCGTAGAGGGATTAGACAAGGCTGCATACTCTCACCCCTTCTTTTTAATATATTCGTAGATGACAAACCAGAGATGGTCGATAAAATCGAATCCGAAGCTCCAAATTTAGACGGGATCTCCATACCTGCACTCTTATATGCAGATGATCTGATTTTGATATCTCGATTAATAAATGGACTGCAACAGGAACTTCACTGCTTGGAGAATTATTGTAGTCAGTGGGGCATGACTGTTAACACAGACAAGACCAAGACAATTACTTTTAAAAACGGATCTGTATATAGTGGGGATGAGACATGGACATACGACGGACACATATTGGAAAATGTGAAACATTTCATATATTTAGGGGTTACTTTATCATTGAACGGGAGATGGACTAAGCATGTTGACATAACGAAACGCAAGTGCGGGGTAAAGAGTGCGGAGGTATTGAAATTGATCACTAAAGTGCCAGATATTCCTGCAGCAACATTGGAGCTAGTATATGGATCTGTGGTTAGGTCATCTATATTGTATGGGGCGGAAATTTGGGGTTGGGAAAATACAGGAAAACTAAATAAGTTACAAACGGACTTCCTGAAACGAATACTTGGAATTGGCAGAAGCACAGCTAACTGCGGGGTTCTAAAGGAGTTTGGGCTTCAAAACGAAGTAATTCATATGAAAGTCAGGGTGATAAAATACTGGTTAAAAATTATATTTGGGGATCAGTCGCTTCTACGGTCGATTTGCTACAAAGTTCATCAAAGGGAGGGCTGGGAAAAGGGGTGGGTTTATAAACGGCAGAGAGGGCTGCATCATATAGGAATGGGATGGGTGTGGGAGAAAGGAGAGAATAACAGGAGGAATGTATGGCGTAATGTTAAGATGCGTTTAATTGATATCGAGAGGCAAGAGATTGAGCTCCAATGTTCGGAAAAGTCCTCACTACATTTACATTCAGATCTCATGCTTAACTGGGGGAGGTGTGACTACATAAATTCTTGTAACAAAGACAGCAGAGCAGGTTTAGCGTGGCTAAGATTGGGGGCATGGAAGGATAATAAAATTGTCAACTAAGAAAGGGAGCGTGTTTGTCCGCTTTGCAAAGAAAAGGATTCCTATAAGCATATTTCATTACTGTGTGTCGAATTGGAACAGATGCGGAGAAAATATTTACCACCTTCGATGCTAAGTCAGAGTAGGAGTTCGCTTGCATGTCCTGACCTCATGAGTAATAGAGAATGGGAACAAAAGACAGAATTGTTCCTCTTGAAGGCGAGAAAGATTAGAGCTGCAGCTGTCGAAGTTTGCGACGCGAACTGAGGAAGGGATACTAGTATCCACCCAACTGTACACTTTTATGTCTTTTAGGTTAGGATATATTATATAATGTGTTTTATTGTGACATTTCCATTTTTAATATGTGTTTTCTTTTAGAGAGTAGTTGGATGTAATTATAGGTGGGGACAGAACCTACAAAGGAGGACTTGTTTTGCGTACAAAGCACGTACGGTCAGAAGACCCGTGCAATGGATTTTAGACAAAATTATGATAATATAAAATTTGTATGTATAATATTAGTCAATAAATCTATCTATCTATATATCTACATACATACATACGTCGGCCTCGGTAGCGTAATTGGTATAGCACTGGCCTTCTATGCTCGAGGTTGCGGGTTCCATCCCGGCACAGGTCGACGGAAATTGTGTTTAATTGCGACAGACTCATTTCAGTAGATTTACTGGCATGTAAGGTAATTCTTGCGGAACAAGGCGACGCTGATATAACCTCTGCAGTTGCGAGCGTCGTTAAATAAACCATATTCTACATACATACATACATAGTCCATACCTGTGGAGTAACGGCTAGCGTGTCTGGCCGCGAAACCAGGTGGTCCGGGTTCGATTCCCGGTCGGAAAAAGTTACCTGGTTGAGGTTTTTCCCGGGGTTTTTCCTCAACTCAATATGAGCAAATTCTGTGTAACTATCGGTGTTGGACCCCGAACTCATTTCACTTTCATCTTATTCAGGTACTAAATAAACTAAGAAGGTGATAATGGCAGCGAAATGAGTTCAAGTTCGGAAAGTTACCCAGCATATTCTCTTAATGAGTTGAGGGAAAGCCCAGGAAAAACCTCAACTAAGTAACTTGTCATACCAAGATTTGAACCCGGGCCCGCTCTTCTCATGGTCAGACATGCTAAACGTTAGTCCATAGTGGTGGAAATAATAAGACACATAAGTACATACTCTAAGGGCGCGTATCCACGAAACGAGGCTGCCTGGCTTGTTTGCCTCGCGGTTTTGTTAGCGAGACAAGAACGCAAAGCGTGAGCCACCAGTTCGTGTGTGACAGTTTAGACAGTAACTTCGGGTTGCATGATGGCATCTCTACCAAGGAAAGTAAACTAGCAGCGAATTAATTATTACATGGTACAGTTGATCGCATCCAAAACAGACTGGAAGTCGCTCACGGGTTAGTCTGTGTGACACAGTTGGGAGGCCGCCGCGCAGCTTTGCGAGGCTGGTATCAACTGTGCGATCATGATCATGAGATAGCCTAGCTTCGTAGAAACGTGCCTTTAGAGCATTTGCAAAATTTTGAGCTTGCGTTCATTTCCGGGTCATTTTGTTATGTGTAATGCATGCATATGAGAGACATTCTGTTTCAAATGTGCAAATTCGCTGAACTGAGAGAACTGTCTTGGGAGGAATATACGGAGTGTTTCAGAATTTAACCGAAGAAATTTACCTGGTTATGGAGGAGTCTAGACAAGCAATTTGAGATAGGGAACCACGAGTCTTCGATGAAGAATATCTGAGTTATGAGATGATAATTGTTTACATTGGATACTCAGAATTCAGTATTAAAATGAAATTGGGGTATGAAATGGTATAATGGTTTGGGACTCTTTCAGACCTTATTAGGGGCTGGATAAAATCCAACTGTAAAGATATAATCAACAGTTTTTTTAATTACCTTTTAAAGAATCTTAAAACTGCCGGAAAATAAGGAGACTACCTAGTTTAGACGAAAGTCTTCAACGTGAAGTTATAGTGTAACGGATAGCGCGTTAGACCTCAAGCTAAAGGTAGTACGTTCGAGTTCCACTGTGATAGTTTTTTCATCGCAATATTTGAATAACTGGCATAGTGACCTAAAAATATATCATTGTAATATGAACAAGTTTGAACCCGCAGACCCATAGTTCCTCTCTCAAAATACTAACGTAGGAACCCTCCACACGCCTTAAGTTTCTTCAGTTGAATTCTGAATCAGCCAGTATATCGAAAACTTAAATTGACGTAGTTGTGTAAGAGAATAGACGACACCTGTCATAAAAGACTCCGAAAATTCGTCGACGTGATGAACAATGGCTCTGGAGTAGACATTGTTTAAGTATTATTTATGTTTTACATTACAGAGCTAACATAAATGCTATTCAAGTCCGCGCCGGCAGCAGTTATAAGCATGAAGGGGGTACTGTTCGAAAAGTTTACGAAATGACTATACACCCAAGATATCAGAATTTTGATTATGACGTCGCTCTGGTGAAGGTCTGTATAAAACATAAACTAGCTATCATATTCAATATAATCATGTCAATGTATAATAATTTAGCCAGTGGTTTCTTCTCATCTCAGATTCTGCATTCTAAACAACGCTATTCAGTTACAAGTCTCAGAACTGCCTAGATATGTGGTTCTAGAGATCTATAACATCCGCATAACAAAATACAAATTATTACTGGCAGTGAGCATATAATAAACATCTTAAGAAGGAAGAAAATCTATCTTTTCTTTCCATTAATCGAGTCCGAATTGCTGGATTTATGACAAACTACCGTTCCGAATGGGATACACTTGAAACATTATATTCATTAAAATTTGAATCTTTTTTAAAGGAATGAAGGACGAGGTAGTCTTAGAAAATGAAATTAGAAATTAGAATTTAGCCTATGACATCCCTTGAGGGCTTACGCCTCCTGCACGTTGGCAGGGTAGCTCTCATTCACTCTTTAGGTGATCTAACCTAAGGAGTGTTCGATCTTGTTCTCTTGTTCATCGTCTCTCGTGTTGGGTATGAAGCACTTTCACTGGTCACTGCCGCGCACTTTGCATCATTTCACTATTCACATATTCATTCGCGTTGCTACTGGCACTTCAGAACACATTTCACTTTTCACAGATTGATGTTTCCTTCGACAGTTTTTTCCACGTTGATCTGCTTCTTGCACGCATCGTCCACTGCTTCCCCACTCTCTGTGTAAATGTATCCGCCAATCTGGGTCTCTCTCTTCCTGCACTCCGCTTCCCTATCCTGGGTCTCAAATGGTCACTCTTTGTGTGTCCACTGGGTGTCACGCATCCTACCTACGTGGCCTGCTCATTTCCAATTGAGTTCGTCTGCAACCTGTACTGCGTCTTTCATGCCCGTGTTCTTCCTGAGGTCCACATTGCGAATTCGGTCTTTTAGCGTAACTTGCTTTAATTTTCGTTCCATTTTTCTCTGGCAGATTTTTACCATCTGTCTCATCTTCTCGTTCAAAGTCCATGTTTGACAGCTATAAAGTAGCATGGAAAGTACACATTTCTCGAACACATCCACTTTCAGGCTTGTCTTCAGGGATGTGTCAGTCAGTATGAACTTCA
Source organism: Periplaneta americana (assembly GCF_040183065.1). Classification (NCBI taxonomy): domain Eukaryota; kingdom Metazoa; phylum Arthropoda; class Insecta; order Blattodea; family Blattidae; genus Periplaneta; species Periplaneta americana. Next base: position 110,028,113 of record NC_091120.1, on the reverse strand, counting down.
TGCTCCAGAATTTTCTCCAAGCTTGTCCTATTCTCCTTTAAATTTCTTCATCGCTGTGCATGTGAAAAGGTATATTTTGCCCTGCGTATATGTATTCTGAGACATATTCAAGTGGTGTGCCGTTTACGTTTATTGGTTCTCTCCTGACGTTGGTCATTAATTGTGTCTTCTTTGGGTTCATTTTCAAACCTGCTTCCGCATTTACTCTTTCCAATTCCTCTACCATGTTTTTTTTTGTTCCTCGCTGATCTTGCAATGACGACGATGGAAAATTAAATAAAAACTATTAAATCTGAATTGTGTTCAGTCTCCTGTCACGAAACTGTCTCCTGATCGGGCAATCAGTAGTTGAGCTAAACTGTATTATTTAGTTGCATATTATATGTATATCATCATGAAATAGAAGTGTTCATTTTATCCAGCATCATACATATTAACAAACATTTTATTGTTCCAAATAGATTTTACTGCCATGTAAAAAAACTACTGCGGGGAAAAAATCCGGCACACCGGCGACGCTGATAATATAACCACGGCAATTACGAGCGTCGTTAAATAAACCATATTTTAATAATTTTTATTGGTCCAATGTTATTGAAAAACATCTTACTATTGGTTTATATGGGTTTACAGGTAAAAAGTCCTTTCCATTTCAATGATAGGATTAAACCAATTTCTATGGCATCAACTCCTCCAGCAGTTGGAACTTGCGTCGTTGTAAGTGGATGGGGACTACTATACCAAGGAGGTTATTCCCCTGCCCAATTGCAACATGTTGAAGTCGACATCAAAGATATACATAGATGTGCCTCTACTTATTATGGCCTGACTCCCCGAATGATCTGCGCAGGATGGTCTGCAGGAGGCAAAGGAGTATGCCAGATGGATTCGGGTGGTCCTCTCGTTTCTGGAAGCGAGCTCGTTGGAATTGTATCCTGGGGATATGGATGTGCAGTAGCAGGATATCCCGGAGTCTACGTTAACGTTCCTGCCGTAAGAAAATGGATCAAAGCACATATTGCATATTTATAATTTCTTTTTTTTTCTTTTTTTAAATACGAGAAATATCATTAGAGTGTGTTTGAGAGATTAATAAAGTTGACATAGTAGCTCGAGTTATGTGTTGGACGTTTGTTTTTTTCTGAGGTAGCATAGATTAGGAAAAATGCAATGTTACGGAGGTAAAATTCGTCTCCATTTTCATAGAAAGGAAGAAAACGGATAATGAAACTACTTCGGTGTGTTTGTTTATAAAATCTCTTAGTCCTTTTATCCTCAATTCTGTAGATATTTGTTATAAATGCGTTCTCTCAGTAAATACAATAATTCTCTTACTTACTCTCGAATATTTTCCTGAAATAGTGTGTGATGGTAATCAATAATCCCCTCTTTTAACTTAGCTTCGTAAACCATCCATTCACCTCAAGGAGGACGACGACATTTTCAATGTACCTTGACTTTCCATCTTTTCTACACATATTCGTGATCCATGACAGAATACAGAGTCATGGATTATGTATTGCACAGGATAGGGACCGATGGCGCACTTATGTGAGGGCAAAAATGAACTTCCGAGTTCTTTAAAGTCATAAGTAGGTAAAATCGAATATAATTGAAAATTAAGTTTAAGTGACTTTCCTGAATACGCCCCTAAGTGTCTATCTTAACTTAACATATGAATCTTATGTTTATGAATCTGGAACATTTTTCAATTCGAGAACTTTCGATCCAAAATGAGGATTTTTTTAATTGGGTTATTTTACGACGCTCTATCAACATCTATGTTATTTAGCGTCTGAATGACATGAAAGTGATAATGCCGGTGAAATGAATCCGGGGTCCGGCACAGAAAATTACCCAGCATTTGCTCGTATTGGGTTGAGGGAAAACCCCGGAAAAATCCTCAACCAGGTAACTTGCCCCGACCGGGATTCGAACCCGGGCCACCTGGTTTCGCAGCCAGACGCGCTGACCGTTACTCCACAGATGTGGACTCCAAAATGAGGATGCACCGGGTTCGGCGAGTTCCGTTACGCACTTGTAAATATGATCGGTTAAAGATGAGAACGTCTCTTTCCGAATCAGTAAGATCTTACGAATATGCCTATTCCGGTGATTACGGTTATGTATTCAAACTGAGTAATAACACTTAGGCTACGAAGGAATTTAACAATGGTTATTCCACTTATAATAAAAGCATATCCTACTACAAGTGAATTAAATTAACCTTCCCTGCATATAGGACACAAACTAAATGGATATAGCCAAATAGAAATATAACAATATGAAAGAGGGCATCGGAAATTATTTCACACCAAATTTTTGCAAAATATTTAATAGGCAGGAATAAAATGCACAGAAAAGCTATAACTTTAACCTATTTTTCAACATATGAACCAAGACTCTCGACACATTTCTCCCGTCCTGACACCAATTTCAATTTACCACGTTCATAGAACTCCATTTCCTGGAAGTATATCCCGCTATGCACCATTAATTTCACCTTTTCATCCGAATCGAAGCGTTGTCCTCAAAGGAATTTCTTCCTTGTTCCGAAGAGAGATGAAAGTCGGACGGTGCGATTCTGGACTGTTGAGTGGATGATTGAGCAACTCCCAGTCAATTTTCTCAATTTTCTTACTAACAGAAGCATAATAAGCGACGACAATCAGCCCCTTATATGTCCAACATTTCTCTCTGGATTTCATTTGAACGTTTTCCTATTTCCCACATAAATAAATTATTTATTTTATGCAATTTATGTTTCTTTTTAGTCTTTTAGTCGGTAGAATAGTGACTAGATGTGTTGTGTATGGAAATATATTCAGTTTTTGCATTTTTTTTTAGAATTTTCTATCAAGTGCCACAGAAAAGTTCTCTAAATAAATGTTAAATATATTACAAATGCCCTGCATTTCTTCTCCTGACGATATCTGTAGGGAGATCAGTGCTACAGAAAATGGTTGCGAATGTGTTCTGTATACAGAGTGAACCGTAAGTAATGTCATTAATAATTCTGGTTGATGATTTCTTCAACAAACAGCAACAAAAAACCTCACATAACATTTTGCTTTATTTTGAATAGCTTTCCAGAAAAACGTGCATTTAAAATACTAGTAGCCTATATGCATTATGAGATCGTGTAATGCTGTAATCAATGGGCAGTATACATTATGTTGTGTTTCCCTGAACAACCCCTTCACCTGGCTTGTTGTAGGTCATTGTTATGTACAGCTTCCTAAGAAAAGAATGAGACGATTGAATATTCCTAAGTCTCAGATGTGAGACACTGCGTATGATCGGAGACCAGAGCACTGATATACAAGATAACGAAAATTGAGTTAGGCCTACTTAAATTCAGGCTATATGGTTTGTTACTATCATCGTTCCGAAATTCACTTCATAAACTGCAAAACATATGGTAATGTGACATTAATAATAGATAAATATATACATAAATTCTGTAGTTAAATTCACATTGGATCATTAAGACTAGATTGACACTCCGAACAGAAAGGAAAGCTTTCGTGTCGTTTCAATAGCTCAGACGCTAAGACTTTTGCGTTTTGTTCAGAAAAGTGCCAGTTCGATTCTTAGTCCACAGAACAATTTTTTTTGTATAAATAACGATGAAATGGTTCAATAACGTTGAAATAGAGTTTTACAAAGTTCTGAGATTAAGTGTTAACGATCGCAGACAATACAAAATTACAAATTATATTATAAACGATAATCCAATGAATGCATATATATATATATATATATATATATATATATATATATATATATATATATATATATATATATATATATATATAAAGGGTGTCTAAAAAATACGGGGCATAATTTCAGGTATGTATTTCCCACATGTAGACAAGCAAAATAGTTCATTACAACATGTGTCCGGAAATGCTTCATTTCCGAGTTATGGCCTTCACAACATTGAAATTCACCGGAACGTTCTTCTTTCCGCAGGTCGTTGTCGTCAAAGGAGACTTTAAGAGGGCACTCTGACAGTTCATTCCGAGGCGAAGGTTACATTCAGTGTTGTGTAGGTGTTAGACTGTGCGACATGTATTCAAATCAAGAGCTGGCAGGGATACACTTCATGTACGGTAAGGCGGACGGCAATGCTGCGCTGGCTCGTCGTTTGTACCAGGAGAGGTACCCACAGCAACAATTTCTAGATCGGAAGAAACTTGTACGTCTCCATTACCGTCTGTGCGAGTATGGAAAATTTAACTCTCCTGGTTTGGGAAGGGGACGACCAAGATCTACAACTCCAGAAGTACAGGAGGAGATGGAGATTCTGGAGGCTGTGAACATGACTCCTTCTATCAGCACACGAAGGGTAGCGTTGCAAGTCAATGTTCCTCATACGAGTGTCTGGAGACTGTTGAAAGAGTATCCTTATCATTTGCAACGTGTACAGGCCCTGTCACCAGCAGATTACCCTGCACGAGTTAGGTTCTGTCAGTGGTTCTTGCAGCAGTGTGGTGTAAATCCGAACTTTCCTGCCTTAGTATTATTAACAGATGAAGCACAGTTCACACGAGATGGCATAACAAATTTCCACAATCAACATGTATGGGCGTATGAAAACCCACGTGCAACTGTTCCATCTCATCACCAGGTGCTGGTCTCCCTCAACATGTGGGCCGGTATCATTGGTGATCGATTAGATGGACCCCATGTACTTGTAAACAGACTTACGGGGCAGGCGTACACAAACTTCCTGGAAAACACCATACCTAATGTTTTAGAAAACACTCCACTGAACAATCGTCAACACATTCACTTCTTGCTTGATGGCGCTCCTGCACACTTCAGTCGTACGGCTCGTCGGTACTTGGATCGAAGGTTTCCTGATCGATGGATAGGTAGAGGTGGCCCAATTGCTTGGCCTCCACGCTCACCTGATCTGAACCCTCTCGATTTCTACTTGTGGGGCCATTTAAAATCATTGGTTTATTCGTCTCCGGTGCCTGATTTGGAATCCCTTCGGAATCGAATTGTGGCATGTTCTGAGGACAAACGCAATACTCCTGGAGTTTGGGATCGTGTTCGCAGGTCAATGAGACATCGATGTGAGGTCTGTATTCAAGCAGGAGGTGGACATTTTGAACATCTTCTGTCATGACAACGATCTGCGGAAAGAAAAACGTTCCGGTGAATTTCAATGTTGTGAAGGCCATAACTCGGAAATGAATCATTTCCGGACACATGTTGTAATGAACTAATTTGATTGTCTACATGTGGGAAATACATATCTGAAATTATGCCCCGTATTTTTGAAACACCATATATATATATATATATATATATATATATATATATATATATATATATATATATAAACTAACTTGTCGACCTGGTTGGCGAGTTGGTATAGCGCTGGCCTTCTATGCCCAAGGTTACGGGTTCGATCCCGGGCAAGGTCGATGGCATTTAAGTGTGCTTAAATGCGACAGGTTCATGTCAGTAGATTTACTGGCATGTAAAAGAATTCCTGCGGGACAAAATTCCGGCACATCCGGCGACGCTGATATAACCTCTGCAGTTGCGAGCGTCGTTAAATAAAACATAACATTTAACATCTATATAAACTAACAATTCGAATGACGTGACAAAAATATTTCTAAGCCATACAGACAAAACTTTTCCAAAGGTTTAGATTCCTTATTCCTATGACATTTGTTGAGTAATTATTACAATATTTTATTAGTAGCTTTCGTATGTGTGTAAGACATGCAAGCGCACAAAACAATTTTTGTTAAAGTGTGGCTTTGGACTATTTCATTCTCACCCCTTCAGCTGATTTTCACTATTTTATCTACATGTTTGCAATACTGTTTAATTTAATGTGCATTCAATTTTATTCATGTTATGATTGATATTTATCGTGGTCCTTGTCCTTATCGAAGTCCTTATAGTGCTCCTTGATGTCTTTCCCATTGCCTTTATTGTGTTCAGTGTTATCTCTGTTGTCGTTATTCTCTGCTTTGTTAGGGTCCTTATCACAGACCTTGCTTCCTTTGTACAGACCTTCCTTGATCTTGATTTGTAATAGTCCCTATCGTGGTCTTGGTCCTTATCGTGGTCCATGTCGTGATTCTTATAGTTGTCTCTGTCTTAGTCCATTTCGCGTCCTAATATTGGTCCTAGTTGTCTCTAGCATGACCCTTACCGTTATAATTGTTGCCTTTTTCATTTTTTATCGTGAACATTGTTGTATTTGTCGTGGTCCTAGTTGTCATTGTAATTGCCCTTATCGTTCTTTCTATTTTTGTCATGGTTCTTATCGTGGTCCATGTCCCGATTATTATCTTCTTGCCTTCGTCCATGTGACGCTTCTTACATTGGTCCTTGTTTTTGGCACAATCCTTATCGTGTTCCTCATTCTTTGTGTCATATTTTTTTATCGTGATCATTGTTGCCTTTGTCGTGATCTTTGTTGTCATTGTAATAACCCTTATCTTACTCCTTGTCTTTGTCATGGTCTTGGTCCTTATCGTAGTCCTTGTGATTCTTATCGTAGTCAGTGTCGCGGTCCTTAAAGTGGTTCATGTTATGGCTCTTATCATCCTGAACCTTGTGGTGCGTGTCATGGACCATGTCGTGATCCTTATCGTAGTCCTCGTCCTTATCATTATAGTGATTCTTATAGTGCTCCGTATTCTCTTTCGCATAGTCCTTATCGTTGTCTTGGTCTTTATGAATCTTATCGTAGTGTTTGTCACGGTCTTTATCGTCATACTTATCGTATTGTTTGTCGTGACCCATGTCGTTATTCTTATTGTGGTCCTTGTCTTTGTTTTGTTGTTGTCATGGATCTTAACATCGTCCTTGTCTTTGACGAAGCCCTTATGGTGATTATTGCGTAGTCCATGTCATGGTCCTTATCGTGATCGTTGCCGTAGTACTTGTAATGATGCTTGTTGTGTTTTCCACGGTCCTTATCGTGGTCACTGTTGTCTTTTTCGTGTTTCTTATCGTAATCCTCGTCTCTGTTGTGGTAATTATCAAGATCCTTATCGTGGTAATTGTTGTCGTAGTACTTGTAATGATTCTTGTTGTCTTTTCCACGGTCCTTATCATGGTCACTGTTGTCTTTTTCGTGTTTCTTATCATAATCCTCGTCTCTCTTGTGGTAATTATCAAGAACCTTATCATGGTAATTGTTGTCTTTGTTATGATCCTTACCATGGTCTTGATCCTTATCGTGGTTCATTTCGTGACCCTTATCATGAACCTTGTCCTTATCGTGATTTAATTCCTAATTATTATCGTGGCCCTTATCTTTATCCATATCCCGTTTCTTATTTTGGTTCTTGTTTTCCTTGTCATGGTCCTCATCGTGATCCTTAATATGTTTGTCGTGATCCTTGTAGTCTTTGACATGTTCCTTATCGTGATCTATGTTGTCTTTATTGTGGTCATTGTTAGCATTGTAATAGTCCTTATCGTCCTCCTCTCTGCTTTTGTCATGGCCCTTAATAAGTATTTGTTGTCTTTGTCATAGTCCTTATCTTGGTAAATTTCAATGTCCTTGTCGTGGTCCATGTCGTAGTATTTATCGTAATTCTTCTCGTGGTGTTTGTCGTATTTCTTGTAGTATATTATCATGGTCCTGATTTTAGTCCTTAGCATGATCCTTGTTGTCTTTCTAACAGTCCTTTTCGTGGTCCTAGTCCTTTTAATCCTTATGGTGGTCTATGTCGTGGCATAATCCTTGACGTGGTGTTTGTCGTGTTTCTTGTATATAACCATGGGCCTGATCTTTGTCCTTGTCGTAGTCCTTGTTGTCTTTGTCGTAGTCCTTACAATGTTCCTTACTGTCCTTGTCAAATATCTACATTTGTCATTTCAAAATTAATATTGTTTTGCACTTTGGCGAATGACTTTCGTGTTACACGGTAAATTTCAATCTTTCATTAAACTTAAATGATCAAGGACGTAAAAAGAGACCTACACCAAAAATACACAGTCAACTCATAATATTTTGCACTGTTGTGCACTTTGGAGTAGGATGAAAATAGGCCTAAGCATGCACTACCAGATTTCTTCCTGGCTACGTCGATATCGAGTGAACAGCGCTGTAGAACTTTAACTTCCGACGACCAAGAGTCGTCTCATTCTTTTTTAGGGGAACTGTACATTACTTTTAATCTCAGAAGAAAAACTAGAGATGATATGCCATTCAAGTTTTGTGTTTATGCTTTGTTAGAAAAAGGTGAACGAACATTGTTCATTTCATGCTCAACTAAATCTTCGAAAATTTAAAATAAACTCTACACCATAATTTTAATTATTAAACTTACGATTCAGTTTGTAGCCTATATTTTTTCACGTGCAAGTATACTTTGAATTGAATTTACTGGAGAGGAAACTACGACCCAGGACTGCGAACAGTCTTAAGGTAGGAGCATTCTCAAACCCACCCGACTAACAACACTAAAGATCGGTGCGCACCTAGGTTTGGAGCAGGCTATTCCACTCGGCCCTAAACCAGACCTCGGCCACCTGACGTTCAGGGAATGCTATGAAATTATGAAGGAATGGTGTAGATGCCTAATATGTAGAAACGGGAGAATCCTGGGAAAAATCCTTGACGTTAATCTTCTCCGCCGTCCCGCGCCGTGGCGTCGTGGTCTAAGGCATCCTGCCTAGGACTCGCGTTACGGATTGCGCGCTGGTTCGACTCCTCACTGGGGAAGAAATTTTTCTCGTGAAATTTCGGCCACTGTATGGGACCGGTGCCCACCCAGCATCGTGATGCACTTGGGGAGCTACGATAGTTAGCGAAATCCGGTTGCGAATGCCAGCTATAACGGCTGGGGGGATCATCGTGCTATTCACATGATACCTCCATTCTGGTTGGATGACCGTCCTCCTCTGCTTCGGCATGTGGGAGTGAGGCCAGCAGCCGGCTAGTCGGTCTAGGAACTTCACGGGCTCTAGCGTCACGGATTATTATTATGATTAATCTTGTCCGTCACAAGCTGGACTTTCAAATGAAAAATCGCAGATTACAGGGACTCGAAAGCAGACCGCCTGCGTGACAGGCCAAATGTCTAAACACTCAACTACCACGCGGGACAATGAAATCGTAAGTATGCATTTGAACACAAATTGAGTCATCCGATTTCACTTATCATGTCCTGTGATGTTTACATCATTCATATCTGGAACGGAGACACTAATGAAGACTCAATCTGTTGTATGCTGTCTGACAGTGAAGAGATTACGACAAGCTCAAGGATACTGCTGATATAGAGCACAATGGTACATTGTTAATGTTATGTTTTATTTAACGACGCTCGCAACTGCAGAGGTTATATCAGCGTCGCCGGATGTGCCGGAATTTTGTCCCGCAGGAGTTCTTTTACATGCCAGTAAATCTACTGACATGAGCCTGTCACATTTAAGCACACTTAAATGCCATCGACCTTGCCCGGGATCGAACCCGCAACCTTGGGCATAGAAGGCCAGCGCTATACCAACTTGCCAACCAGGTCGACACAATGGTACATTAAGATAACAAGGATTTATTATTTTAGTGTATTTTAATTAACATTATTAAATATGTGTCTGTCTCTTATTCTCTCTACCTGTAGGCCTATATCTTTGCTGCTTCTCTGCAACTACAATTCTCTCTATTTGTCTATATCTACCTCTGTAGATGGATAACTGTGTCTTTATTTTCCTCCCTGTACATGTGTGTCTGTCTCTGTTTCTGTTTATCTAGCTCTGCTACTTTTACATCTGTGTTTGTCTCTACATGTCTGTACCTGTCTCTGACTGTATTATGCTTGCCTTTATTTGCCTCTGACTCTATTTGTGTACATGCGTCTGCCTCTGCTTCTATATACCTGTATATTTTTGCTGCTTCTCTAGACCTGTGATTCTCTCTGTCTATATCGGTCTCTATTGAATTAATCTGCTGGATATATATTGTTTATTTCTGTATAACTCAAAGGACTGAGTTGTTTATACTTGTAGAATGATTCAATATGCTTAACATATATTTCACAATTTCGTATAGCCCAACTGATGAATTGTATAGAGTTATAAATTGAATTAATCTGTATGCTGTGTATTGTATATTTCAATTAATGCGATGTATTTTATGCCCTTTTGTATAGTTCATGGTTTTGTGTTGTGTTTGCTTGTAGAGCCAACAGCGTGTCTCAGTCGGCAGATTCTTTTGCCTGTTGTTCCGCAGCTCCATCGTGCTTGGGTTAGATTTGGGTTGACTACCTGGTTGGGTTTTTACCATAGTTTTCCTCAACTGTAAGATAAATGCCAGATAATCTACGGCAAATTCTCTGCCTCACCATATCTTACCAAGCAATTGTATAACCCCCGACTTCTTCCACACGTTAAAGCTGTAAATCTGTGACATAAAATAAATGAAATTAAAAGAAAATGAAACACTAGGAATAATAAATTGTGCCTATCTCTGCTTCTCTCTATCTTTATATATCTGCTGCTTCTCTACATCTATCTTCTCTTGTCTGTATCTGTCTCTGACTGTACTTGTGTGCTATTGGTGTGTGTCTGTTATGCTTTTTTCTACTTATACCTTTCGGCTTTTCTGTATCTGTGACTGTCTCTGATTATTTATGTATGCGTCTGCCTTTCTTTTATGTAGCCTATGTCTCTCTATGTTTCTCTGTGCCTATAGGCACCGTGCATGGGTCTCAAAATCGTACTGGTGGCGCCGCGCAGTGTCTCAATTCCTAATTAACTACAGGCTCGCAATCATTCACTAGTCATGTGTGATATAGAAATTACACGCAGCTTTCTGCCGATGAAAAGTTGTAACATTAGTAAGAATGGGTTCATTGATTCATAGTGTTCTGCCAAGGGCAGGTCTTTCACTGCAAACCCAGCTATCTCCAGTCTTTAATTATTTAATAGACTCAGTGGAAAGTTCAGTACTGCTAGAGGAGTGTAAAATGTTAACTACAAAGTTCCTGAAATACCAGTGTAGTTGTTTGGCATTTAAATCAGATTTCAGACCATTGAATGTGGGTGAACAGTCATATTACGAAAACACTGATATACTTATATTTGATGTAATGACGTGCGTAATATTTATGTGTGTATAATGTCTCTATAAATTACGTATTTTAATGTGATACAATTCTAAAAGTAGCCTTAATTACACTTCCTGAATAATAGACGACTGCAAATTCTCTAAAACACAACACATATGAACAATATCATCAACATACTACCTCTGATTGAGGTTCTGGCTGATATGTATATCTGTTATCAGGCTGTACATCTCACTTGACGATATGTGTCATAGGAAGAACAATATTGTTTGTTTGCATATGAAGTCTGACTAGTGTAATTTGTAGCTAGTCGGCGATATATGCAATGGAAGGGAAAAGGAACTGGCCACCCTACCCCATGATATTCTGACCTACTTGCCTCATAAGTGGTGCCTTGTTGGTATCACTTATGAGGTTCAGACTTCTCTTTGGACAGCTGAATTAACAAGAAGATCAACATGCGGAAGCAGTTCAATTGATAGTTTGTGTAAAATGTTATACTGTATATTTTAATTCGCTGAATGCACCTTTCAACATGAATTGAACACTGGCAACGCTGTAAGTAGTTTTGACTTCTTCAGCTGTTAATTTACCATCATGCAGATGCGGTGGAATAACAACAATGACCCCTTTATCGGAGAGGTTTGTTATTATTAGACATCGGATTTTTAGGCACTAAAAATTGCAGTTTTAGGCGCCTAAAATAAGCTCAAAATTTGTAAAATTAGGCTCTATTTTAATGAAAATAGGCATTTTAGGCACATCAAGGTATCATACTTATTTCTTTCAGTGAAATTTTTAGTTATACACTAAAATACGCACAAAAAAGTATTTTTAAACATTAAAAATGAATACTATATTATATTTATAAACAGAGCTGCACAAATTTAATATATTGAAACTAATGAAACAATGATTATTGATATCAAGATTACTCATTTTAACTTATTGAAATTCAGTTCCATGCTCAGACTTTATTATAATTATCTGCACAGTACACCACCAGAATTTTTTCTAAATTCTCCACAGTTAACCTTTGCCTTTTGTCACTGAGAAAGCAGAAAAACTTCTTTCAACCAAAACTGATGTGAGAGGCGCAAATTTTAAATTAGGTACAATAGAAACATCAATACTTACTGGAACATTTACACTTTCCCCCGATATCACTCTTGATACTTTTTCCAACAATGAAAATCCTACATTCTTATTTAATACGTTGTCCCACTTATTTTTAACTTTTTTCCCAGTTTCGCCCAAAGCAGAATGTATGTTCACTTGAGCTTCCTTTACTATTGCTATTTGGCTACAAAGAGATTGTTTTTCACGTTCTAATTGTTCAATGCTTGCAGGTATGAAAGAAAAGTTTGATGTTATGTAGGCAATATCGTTTTTCACTCGTGAGTCATTCAGACAATCTTTCACTGCTTTCACACACGCTGCACTATCAGTTTCAGGTAATTTATCAATAACTGTGACCACTTCTTTAAAATACTTAGAATAATACACCACTGACTGAATCCAGGTTCCCCATCGTGTAACAACCGGGTGAGGTGGGAGTGGGATATCTGGAAAGTTCTCTCTGAATATTGACATCCTGGATGGGGCTTTACAAAAACATTTTTTTGTGTTAGAAATAAACGAATTGACAAGAGGAAATTCATTCCGGATTGTTTCAGAAACCCTGTGAAGGCCATGTGCTAGACAGGTTACATGAGTGAGGTTAGGATAAAATGTTTTAAGAAGTGGAGCTGCAGTAACCATGTATGAGGCAGCATCAGTACAAAACAACAGAACTTTAGAATTGTCTATATTACCTGAGTATAAAGACTGTAGGCCTTTATTTACAAAATAAGCAATGGCTTGGCTATTCACTTTCGAAAGTTCCTTAACACATACGAGGTGTGGAATCGAAGGTCCATCAGGACTAAGTTTTCCTACTACCATATTTGCTATATACCTATTCATAGGATCTGAGGTTTCATTCACAGAGACCCATATATAAGAATCACCTATATCCTCCCGAATGGAAGCTAAAGTTTCATTGTATATTCTGTCTAAGTAATTTTTTCTTAGGGTCGACTCAGATGGGATATTTTGTTTGCAGTATTTTTGTAAAAACTGTCTTAAACCGGATTTTCAATTGCATTCCAGGGAATGTTAGCAGCAACAAACGCTCTGGTTAAATCAGCATAGAAAATGGTGCTGAGATTGGATGAAGTAGGCTGTGTTAGTAAAGTTTGTTGCAGTTGATTTTTCTACTGAGCTTTAGCCTTATGAGCCGCTCCTTGCACATGCTGCTTTAGGTGGCACTTCTTTTCTTGCGAAATCTAAAAATGTAAAGTAAACTGAATTAAAATAAAATCCTAATTGTTGCATTGCCGTATTTCTATCACAAAGTTAGTGGGTTCGAACAATCAAAATTTTAATGACCTGCAAATACTTTAACTATCGGAATTTAAAAGGTTAAAGTGTAGTGGTCTTAAAAAGAATTATACCTCAGGATAGCTCAGTCAATGTATAAATATTATAGACCTACTCATTAAAATTAATATAATTTATATATTTCAACTATTGTTACATACCTGTTTGCTACAAATCTTGCAGAATATTATTTTTCCATCATAAGTGAATTCTGAATATTCTGTTAGCCATTGCCGGATCAATGTAGATTTTGCACTTATATTTTTCGGCATTATCGCGTTGAACTTCACAGGAAAACGTCCTACCGCTCAAAACTTCTCAACACAAATAAGGTGAGGGAAAGAGCAACTGTTAACGAGCATTCAAATGAACCGTTGTTATCGAGATTCAATTGGACAAAAATACAAAGTTCCACTTATTGTTGCATTTCCTGGTAGTGTTAACAGTAGGAGGGCCATTCTTTTAAATATTTTGTAACGGTTTACCCTACTAATTCGCAGTTTTACGACTTTTCATAAATATTTCAAAAACACTCTTTCTCCAAAAATTGTGATTTTATGACACTCTGAAGGGCAGTACAGCTAATCGGTTTCAGACCGAAAACAGTCATTTTTATAGTATAGTATATCTCTGAATCGGTAGCAGCACATGTTGTGATTGTTGCCTGCTTCAAAACTAAGGTTGGTTCTTTGTCGGCATTTATGCCTCCAAACATGCTAAATTCGGTGAAATCTATTGCGAGTGTCGTTAGATTCAAAACATTTTGTTTGCTTTATCAATGGTTTCATGGCCGGTGTGAAGCAAACTTTCTACTTTTTAAATGCCTTAAATTTCGCAGTGAATGCATGTAAAAATTATAAAAAGTAAGAGTAAAATGCGAAACTTTACAGTGAGTTAGGCATTTTTAGGCGAATATTAACAAATTAGGCTCTAATAACCGTTTTAGGGCATTTTAGGGCACTATAAAACTCTTTGAATACCTTTCAATTTCCATGAAACACGAATATTAATAATTATTTTTACTTTTCTCCTAAAGAAACAAAATAGGCATTTGCCCTAGGATCCGATGTCTGGTTATTATTCCGGGCAAACCTGACTTCATCAACACCTTCTAATAAAGTCAATAATCCGCAATCAGTTGTTATGAATGTGTCACTCGATCTGCCACGGTAGCATTTAGATTTGAAGGCCACCATCTGATCCACGTTGGGTGGCTGTTCCACTTTTGAACAATTAATTGTCACTCTACATTTCTCAAAGTTGCAGACATTGTTTCCTGAATGCTTTCTCTGCTAGGCCAAAACCCAAAATTACAGTAACCATTGTGGATGTCAACAATATCAAAGTGGCGGTAAAAATACATAATAATTATAATTGTACGATTAACTCCGAACATCACCCTCATAGCAGAATACGACAATCCAGTTTTCATTTTAATTTGAAAATATGACTAGACGATTTTCTTTACTAATCTTACTCTGGGACAGAATTTTTCGAAAGCTTTCGATGTGAAATCCACTTAAAAAAAATATATGTATGGTCTACATCTTGGGGCGTTTCGACTGTCTATGGTAGCTATTTTTGGGTTAAATTATAGAATTGGAAACATTTCTTATTATGATTCTACGGGTATGATTGTGTTTCAACTGGCAGCAATTTTAACAATATATTCAAAACCACAAATGTCACTCCCATTAAGTCTGGTAGTTCTCTCTCATATTTTATTATAGAATAATCTCGGAAACCTTGCATTTCATTAAACATATCATCTGTTCCTGAACTCTTGTCAAGACATATTTTCTTATGTGACTTCAGTTCGGCATGCAATGGAATAGACACTTGAGTAGACAATTCACACAATTCAATTGTGAAAGAAAAAACAAAAACACTAAGAATAATTAATTGATGAATTAGTGGACTTACTCGTGTTAAATATGAAATATTTGTCCGGCTTACAGCTGTTTCACTGTTTCACGCACCATCATCAGAGCCTACTAGATCGCGGCGTCATCTCGGACTTCTCTGCCTGTTAGGAGGGTATGTTTTATTGTTGGAAGGTGTTGAAGTGTGGAGTCGAATAGTGTGTGTGTACTGAAATTGATCTGTGTGTTGAGGATTTGATCGGGGTGTGTTTTAGTGTGTTTGTATATTTCGTATTGTTCTAGTGTGTTGAGTTTTTGGTGCTTGGGTTGTGTGTGTAGGATTTCCATGTCCGTATTTATGTTATTGTATGTATGGTTAGTATTGGTTATGTGATCGGCGTATGTAGATGTATTGTGTCCTCTGGTTATAGCTTTAATGTGTTCTTTGTAGCGTGTTTGGAATGATCTGCCTGTCTGTCCTATGTAGAACTTGTCGCAGCTATTGCATTTGAGTTTGTTTACACCTGTGTGGTCGTATTTATTTGTTTGTGTTTTTTGTGTGTTGAGATGTCTTTGTAAATAAACAAATAAATACGACCACACAGGTGTATACAAACTCAAATGTAATAGTTGCGACAAGTTCTACATAGGACAGACAGGCAGATCATTCCAAACACGCTACAAAGAACACATTAAAGCTATAACCAGAGGACACAATACATCTACATACGCCGATCACATAACCAATACTAACCATACATACAATAACATAAATACGGACATGGAAATCCTACACACACAACCCAAGCACCAAAAACTCAACACACTAGAACAATACGAAATATACAAACACACTAAAACACACCCCGATCAAATCCTCAACACACAGATCAATTTCAGTACACACACACTATTCGACTCCACACTTCAACACCTTCCAACAATAAAACACACCCTCCTAACAGGCAGAGAAGTCCGAGATGACGCCGCGATCTAGTAGGCTCTGATGATGGTGCGTGAAACACTGAAACAGCTGTAAGCCGGACAAATATTCCATATTTAACACGAGTAAGTCCACTAGTTCATCAATTAATTATAATCAAGTGTTAAAAGTGGTGTACGCAAGATTCAAAATGGATCACTAAGAATAGTTTCATTTACTCCTGCCTGTATGGCTACTTAATTTTTTATAAATAACACTTGTTGAGCATTCGCCTTCCATAAAACTTAAATTTTCATCTTTTCTTCTTCTTTTTGCGTCTCTTTCGTATCTTTGCGGAGCTAGTTGAGATGAGGCAGTCTTTTTCTTGTAATCTTTTAGAAAAATACTGGGAACAGTATGCTAGTTTTGGGGGTGTCCTGATCTCGTTCCCAATAAAATGAATACCGCAAATTCTTGTTGCGGTTGTTGGTTTCCAAGGTGAACCATCAACACTTGAAATCAAGAATTAAATATCGATATGAATACATTTAAAAATAAGTATATTATTATTTATTGTTGCTAATATTATACATAACATGTATATGCAAAGAACTCAGTAATTATGTACTTTTTGAAATTTAAATTATAAATTCATGTCGTTGATAACTTAATGGTTATTTATAAACATAATACTATATACATTCTATTTTTATATTAGGCCTAGTATATAATAATACTATGATTACAAGCAGTGTAGCCTTATTTAATTTCGTCTGCGTACTGCTTGGATCCATAATTAGCGTCGTTGCGCTTGTTTTCTGTTTTGGGAATGAATAAAAACAATATCGGTTGATGTGTTCCTATAAGCATTACTACACTCAAGAACACAGCAATTTGCGTTACCTTTCCGCTTTTTAGGATCATCCATATTTCTAATCCTTTAACCTGAGATGTTAAGTATATTCATACGCTTCAAGCACAACTCGTCGCTGCTGTCCTGCAGTTAGTAACAACAGTCGCCACCAGAGGAGCTTGCACGGTGCCTATATATTCTGCTCCTTCTCTGGAACTGTATTTATCTTTGCTTGTCTGCCTCTACATCAGGATCCATTTGTATATATTTGTCTGTTTCTTCTTATCCGTACTTGTATCTTTCTGCTTGTCTCTATCTGTGTCATTCCTGCTTATGTATATCTGCATTTAGGTGGCTGAGAACCAGACTGTTCTAAATCCAACTTCTTATAAGAAAGAAATCTGTGTTTCAGTTCTTGTTTGCATATATGAATTGAATAAAATTGTAAATATTCTTCTCCATATGTTTCCTATGAATCTATTCCAAATTGTTCATGACGCTTTGAACGTCAGAAGCTTAAAATAACTCTTCTGAAAAAAAAAATAGTAAAGTGGACTCGGAACAGTTGGTTCTGGGCCATCATTTTGACTGTATTCATATATATATGTCTTTCTCTCTTTCTTTGTGCCTGTATCTTTCTGCTTGTCTGTCTCTTGTTATCTACATCTGATTGTGAACCTGACTATATACGTGTCTCTTTGTTTCTTTGTGCTTGTATATCTCAACTGCTTCCTGCATTTTTACTTGTTTCTGCTTGTCTGTATCTGTTTATAGATCTCTCGCTCTGTTTCTGTATATCTCTGATGCTTCCTGCATTTGTATTTATATATGCTTGTCTGTATCTGCGTTAAATGTATTTGTACATATGTGTCTCACCTGTTTCTCTGTACTTGTATATCTGTGCTGCTTCTCTGCATCTCTGTTTATCTCTGCTGGTCTGTATCCACCTGTATTTGTATATTTGTCTGTGCCTTTTCCTTTAATCCTGTGTCTTTCTGCTTGTGTGTATGTGTCACTGCTTCTGCTTATCTATATCTGCGTCTGAGTGTATTTACATATGTGTCTGTCTCTGTTTCTATTTACCTCTCTATTACTATTGTTTTTGTCCATCTGTATTTATCTCTGCTTGTTTGTATCTGCCCGTATTTCTAAATTTGTCTGTCTTTGTTTCTCTGTATCAGTATCTTTCTGCTTTTCTATATCTTTGCCTGTGTCTCCCTCTGCTTATCTATATCTGAGTCTGACTGTATGAATAAATGCCCGTCTCTCTATTTGTTTCTACCTGTATATCTCTGCTACTTCTCCGCATCTTTATTTGTCCCTGCTTGTCTTTGTCTGTGTCTGATGTCTGACTCATATATTATGTTTTTGTCGCTGCTTCTCTGTACCATATCTTTTCTGCTTGTCTGCTCTTGTAATACTCTCTGTTTGCCCTTATCTGCCTCTGTACAGTTTATGGGTATCTCTTCTGTCTCTTCTTCTCTGTACTAATATATCTCTGCCTGTCTGCAAATGTGTCTGTTACTGCTCATAACTTGCTGTGATTATGTGTGTATACATGTCTATTTTCTGTGCTTGAGTACCTCTGCCGCTTTTGCATTTCTATTTATGTATACAGAATGATTCATGAGGAGTTATCGTCCTTTACGGAGCTTATTTCCGAAGACATTCTGAGCAAAAAAATGTCATATAAACACGGGTCCAATTCTCAATATATATAGAGTTACGTTTCGTTATCGGAACGCATTGTTGTGAACTCGGGAACTTGATCAGCGTGCAATCTGCAGCCAGCGCGAGCGCTACGGAAATCAAGGATAGCCGCATGCAGTTACGTAGCGCGACGAGTGCCGTTCACAAGCGTGCGGCCAAGTGTACTCAAGCGGAAGGCGACAGTTTTTAAAATGTGTTGTAAACTCTCCAAGACTGTAAATTAGGATGCAAAATTGAACTTCAAATAATTAAGTCGGTGGAAGTGGTGTGATTTGTAATAATTGTGATAAGTGGGTAAGAATAATGTAATTTTCTAGTTAAATAGAAAAAGATGTCTGTACGAGGCAACTAAGGAGTTAACAGCTAATTTTTAGCATCATAATACTTGCCAATTAAAGAAATGATAGTTCTGAATGGTTTATACTCTCTTTGAATTATTCTTTTACTTTAGAACCAAAAAAAAAGTAATTGTTACAAACAATTTTAAATTAGTCTAACTCTGAAAATATTGAGAATAGCAACTATGTCTATATGATATTTTTTGCTCACAATGTCTTCAGAATAAATTTTGCTCATAATGCCTGTAAAGGACGGTAAATCCTCGTGAATCACCCTGTATACCGGGTGTTTATAATTAAACTTTCCCTACATAACCGTCTCTATGTGAAAAACGAGTGATCGCACGAACACGACACTTAATGTGAATATTGCCAAGGATATGCGGAAGAGAAATAAGAAATTAGCAATTTGTTTAAACACTTTTAATTCGTTGCCATATCATACATTATGCCTAGCCTTTGTGAACATGGTGTCCTCCAGACTACAAAGACGTGTTCTCGAAATAGTGCCCATCAGTGTCCAGGACAGTTTGAAAGCGTAGGATAGCATGCTGCACGGCTGCACGAAGCATATCCATGAGGGTATCCGATACCTCTCTCGAAACGATTATCTTCAGATCTGCACATGTGCGACCATTCTCCTGATAAACTCTGTCTTTCAGATAGCCCCACAACCAGAAATCATAGGCATTGAGATCGGGTGAGCGGTGCGGCCAAGCATTTAGAAACGATCGGCTAACAATTCGACCGTCACCAAATGTGTTGCGGAGAAGTTGATGAACTGGACGAGCGATGTGTGGTGAAGCCTTGCATGAAAACAGATATGTCCAACGCATTTCCCTCCTGCAAGGCGGGTATCATTAGTTGACGAACCATATCACAATAATGTTGGCTAGACACGTTGCACGTTTTTGGACCTTCAGCACTAAACTCTTGAAAGAACACTCAACTAATGATGAAACTGTCCGTGAAGCCACACCACACAATGACACGTTCACTATGCAGAGGGACTTCATTCCCATTGATTGGAGGCGAAGATTCTCACACTCGATAATTTTGTATGTTCACCGCACTCATTAGATAAAAATGTGTTTCATTGCTCCACAGGATGTTCCAAGGCCAGGTCTCGTCAATTTCAATCCTTGCGAGGAAGCGAAGAGAGAAGGCAACACGTTGTTGTGCGTCCTGTTGTGTCAGTTGCTGCGAGACGTGAATCCTGTACGGATACCATTTCAGAATGGTTCGAAGCACCTTCCTAACAGTGGACCACGGAATGTTCAGATGCCGTG
Organism: Periplaneta americana; assembly: GCF_040183065.1. Taxonomy (NCBI): domain Eukaryota; kingdom Metazoa; phylum Arthropoda; class Insecta; order Blattodea; family Blattidae; genus Periplaneta; species Periplaneta americana. The sequence continues at coordinate 110,007,655 of NC_091120.1, read as the reverse complement.
ATACGTCTCACACTGCTTAACGATCGGCGGTTGCGTGCAGAATTGTCCGCCACAGCAACAGCAAATTCTTCAACCATCTCTTCCCGGAGTCGAATGAAAGGACTACAGAGAGGCCCTAATTCCACATAAACTTGTGGAATATGTTGAAGAATTTCGAAACTGGAGAGCTGGGTGTCACCGGCGGCCGGTTATTCCACAGGTTGAAGAAATCTCCTTTGCTGTGACTGATGATTCTGCGCGCAACCGCCTATCGTCAAGCAGTACGCAAGATGTGTCACGGCAACTGAACATTCCGTGGTCCACACTTAGGCAGGTGCTTCGAAACATTTTGAAGTGGTATTCTTACATGATTCATGTCTCACTGCAGCTGACACAATAGGACGCACAGCAACGTGTTGGCTTCTCTTTTCGCTTCCTCGCAAGAATATAAATTGATGAGACTTGGCCTTCGAACATTCTGTGTAACGACGAAGCATATTTTGTGATGATTATACAGAATTGTCAAGTGTAGGAATCTACGCCTTCCATCAATGTGCATAAAGTTCCTCTGCATACATGTGAATGTATGGTGTGGCTTCACAGCCAGTTTCATCATTGGTACAGTGTTCTTTCAAGAATTTTGTGCTCAACAACCAAAAACGTGCAGCGTGATTGGCCAAAGTTACTGTGATGTGCTTCGCCAACATGTGATACCAGCCTTGGAGGAGAAATATGCTTTGGACATAACTCTTTTCATGCAAGATGGGGCTTCACTGCACATCACTTGTCCAGTTCAACAACTTCTCCGCAACACATTTCGTGACGATCGAATAGTTTCCAAATTCTTGACCGCCCCGATCACCGGATACTCTGTGAGTTCTGGTTGTGGGACTATCTGAAAGACAGAGTTTATCAGGGAAATTCGCACATGTGCAGATCTGAAGAGAAGCGTTTCAAGAGAAGTATCGGGCATGCCCATGGATATGCTTCGTACAAGCGTGCAGCATGCTATCCTACGCTTTCAGATTGTCCTGTACATTGTTGAGCATCATTTCGAGCACACGACGGGCGCCATGTCCACAAAAACTAGGCATAATGTATGATAACAACGAAATGAAAGTGTTTCAAACGAATTGCTTATTTATTATTTCTCTTACGCATGTCCTTGGCAATGTTCATATTAAGTTTCGTGCCGTGCTATCACTCATTTTTCACATAGAGACGGTTATGTAGGGAAAGTTTAATTAAAACCACCCGGTATATATACAGGCTGTTTCCGGGCTGGTGTTACAAACTTTCAGGGATGATGGCGAAGGGCACATGTATCAATTTGAGATAAGAAGCCCTGGTCCGAAAAGACTGAGTCGAAAGTTATAAACAAAAATAGTTGTGTGGAAATGAAATAATTTTATTCCTCTGTACATCTTATTTATGTGTATTTATCTGTACATCTTACACATACTGTATTCATCTGACGTTGTTTACGTTGTCTACTTAAAGTATTCCATTCAGTGCGCTGTCTGAGGGGTGGGGACAGGAAACTACAATAAAGCAATGCAGATAGCATAATGCGTAACGGACATGCTCGGTCCTGATATGCACGACTATAGACAGTAGTGTATATGTACAAGTTGTAGTGTCCAGTCGATCAGTCCTAGTGAAATGGAGGAGTACAGGAGAGCGGAATATGCAGACCTGATTTTCGAATACGGATGAGCCAATGGGAACAGTAGACAAGCTCACAGATTGTATCGGAACAAGTACCCACGTAGAGACATCCTGCTCCTGCCATATATGATTCCTATATGTCTCTGGTACTTCTCTCCATATGTATTTGGTTCCCTACTCGCCTTCTTCTTACATAAGTGGCTCCACCATATTCCGTATAGCAGCGAAGCCGAGCAAAACAAATGCACTGTATTTTTTTACAGTTTACATTGCCGAAACTAACGGAAAACAAAACAAAAAATTTAACTTTCAATTCTTCTACCGCTAATAAAGCGTTAGAAAATACTTATTCCCTCAACATGTTACAGAATTCGATTTAAATTGCTTCACTAATATAGTTTTACAGATGTTGAAAGTAATGTTTCGGTTGAAACAATCAAGATTTTATTACAGCATATTGCATGAGCTAATTCAACTTCGCTGAAGTAATTTAATATGGCAATTAAACTCTAGTCTTGATGTTAGTTATAAAACTGAATTTAGGTATTTGTCGTTTATTGTACAATAATAAACCACGGATACATAAATCCCTTTCTTTCTATACTTCTTCGTATTCTGGTGAACATTGCTAAGCACAAAAAATCGGCGAATAAATTTTGTTGACGTTCGATATTTCTAGATACGTGGTACATATTCCATCTACGCCAATTATCACAATTATTACAGTGTAAGTAGTTATCGTAACGCTAACAAACTTCCTATGATTTTATATAGGGATCGACGAGTATGATAGTGGGAGCTAACTATTTATCGTCTATTTTACGAGTAAGCTATGCATTTTATTTAGAGATGATGCGATAAAACATTCATTACAACCACTTTTCCCTTCATGATTCACAAATTATTAAAATATTAATATTCAAATTGCTAGTTTTACATGCACAATTTCTATGAATGTTAGGCTTTCTCTTCATAATTATAATACATATTAATGTCCTTAATATCCTCTGATTGAGGTTCTGGCTGATATTTGTATATAATTATTATGCAGTACATCTCACTTGACGATTTGAGTCAGAGGAAGAACAAATTGTTTGTATGCTTCTGAAATCTGATTAGTGTAATATATAGCAAGTCAGTGATGTATGCAATGGAGAGGGAAAGGAACTGGCCATCTTACCCCATTATCTCCTGGCCTAGTTGTCTCATAAGTGGTGCCTTCTTAGTGTCTCTTGTGAGGTTAAGATCTATCTTCGGACAGTTGAGTAAACAATAATAACAACAATGACCTAAATTTTCCAAGCTTATTTAAAAATTACGAAGTAGTCTTTTATTTGCAAAGAATATCGAGGAAAATTTCACGAAGCATTTTAATGTACCTTCATTTGGGATACCGGTACTTTTAGTTGAGCAATTTGAATGAGTAGATAGTACTTGTTCTAAATTACTCTATATATGGCATTGTTATATTTTATTTATGCAAAAAGCACGCTCATTATTTGTCAAAAATCCAGAAGTTTATGTTAGAAGAAAGTAATGAAGAAACTTCTATTCTCAACAAAAGTGGAAATATTACGATTAAATACGGAAATCATTACGTTATTAAAGTAAATATTTGTTCAACCTAGCGACTGAAGTCTCACAGACGAAACCAGTAGCTTTACAATGAACTAAAAGAGCTAAGATACAAGTAATCATGCCTAAACTAGTTGCTACATACGATACGTGCAAAGTTAGTAATCCTGATGGTATAAGAATATTGCCTGATGCAATAGAAATCTTACACTATGACTTGAGTGACGTTATTATAAAAACCGCAGTTTTAAATCGATATGTTGTAAGGGTTTTCGAAATGAAATAAGTACAAAGCTCTTTAAAAATTTCAACGAACTTGATTGAGATTCGATCACCGTTCATTGGGATTGAAAAATGCTTTTGGATGTTACCGATAAGGACCAAATAGATTTCCAATGATAACTTCTGGTGCAATGAAACAGCTGTTACGGATACCTGTAATTTTTCGGGAGTGGACAACACCAGGTTGACGAAGTGTATCAATTACTAGAAGAGTATTAAATCACTGAAAAAGTGCAAACGCTCTGTTGATATTCAGTCAACAGACGCAGTTTTAAAGGTGCCCGTGTGTTACTTGAGCAGAAATTAAGGACAGGTATTCTTTATTTACTATGCAGAGATCATATATGTGATTGTTTTGAAGGTCTTATTCGGTTTTACAGTTGACACTTTTCTGAGCAATTACTCCAATTTTCAAGAAATTCCAGGAAATTTGATCTAAAAGAAATATAAGGGAATTTATGTCAGATGTTGAATATGAATGCGGCAACGAAAGGCTGTCGAACTGTAATGAGCCGCTTAATTTTACTCTAGTACACCTTAAAGAAGAATTTCCACTCGAAGACTCGAGAAATGCTTGAGCTAATGGTATTTTTTCGGAAAACGTATTATGTCTTTCTCGTGTTAAATTTTTACATTACCTCGTTAACATGTTTCTGCCTGTTATCGGCCATCTTCAGAACTGGTTGTTGCTGGTCTTGGTTCCTTTTGTTTGTGTTTCCTGTGGGGATGTGTTTGTTTAGTGTAATGTGGAGTCGAAGAGTGTTGTGTTGTGAAATTGAATTGTGTGTTGAGATTTCCTTATGTGTTTTTGTTGTCTATATATTTCGTATTGTTCTAGTGTGTTTAGTTTCTGGCTTTTTGGTTGAAAATATAGAATTTCCATGTCTGTGTTGATGTCCCTGTAGGTGCGGTTAGCATTTGTGATGTGTTCTGCATATATGGAAGTATTTCGTAGTTTTGTTATAACTATGATGTGTTCTTTGTAACGTGTTTGAAATGATCCGCCTATCTGTCCTATGTAGAAGTCGTTGCAGGTTTTGCATTTGAGTTTGTATACGCCTGTGTAGTTTTATTTGTTTGTTTGTGTTCTTTGTGTGTCGAGCTGCTTTTGTAGAGTATTATTTGTTCTGTATGCGATGTTGTAATTTAATTTCTTGAATAAGGTTGCAATCTTGTGTGTGTGTGTTTTTTTTTTTTTCATATGTTAGTGTGATGTATTTTTTGTGTTCTTCTATTAGTGTTTTAGTCTTATGTTTTTTGTGATTATGTTTTGTGTTTCCTATTATGTTGTCTATTATGTTAGGGTTGTATCCGTTTTCTTGTGCTATTTATTTGATTGTGCTTAGCTCTTCTTTGTAGTTATGTTGGTTCATTGGTATGTTGAGTAGTCTCTGTACCATTGTTCGGAATGCAGCTTGTTTGTGTTGTGTTGGGTGATTGGATGTGTTGTGTATGTGTTTGTTTTTGTTGTGGGTTTTCTATACACTTTGAATGTGTGTTTTTTGTTGACTTATATTATTGTGATGTCTATAAAATTGATGGGTTTGTTGTTTTTAATATCTAATGTGTAGTGTAGCTTAGGGTGTATTTTATTTATGTGTTGATGCAGGTTTTGGATCTGTCTTTTGTTTCCTTTGCATAGTATAGTATGTCTTCTACGTATTAGTGCCAATATATGATGTTGTCTGCGTGTTTGCTGTCTTTGTTTAGTATATATGTCTCTTCTATGTTACTGGAAATGGGTGATCCCATGGGTAGGCCTTCGGTTTGAGTGTAATATTTGTGTTTGTATGTGAAGTAGTTTTGTTTTGTGATGGTGTCTGTGATGTGGATGGTATTTTTTCTTGCAGGAACTTCCCTGCGAGGAATATTATTCAGAATTGCAGGAATCTTTCATCATGCAAGACGGATGGCTAAAGCAATTTACTTCCGGTGTCATTTTTCTCCCTTTTCCGATGAATATGATGGTATCAAAGTTGTGTGCATATTTCTTTTTTGCCTGTATGGGAACGCCTGTCGCAACAGAATCTGCTTTTTAGTATTTATAATATTCCTTTGTAATCATTTTTCTTATACGGATATTATGAATAGATTAGCAGAGTAGCTTTGAAGAAATTGTTAACCATTCGTGGTACTTTTCACCAGAAAAGCGGCATTGATACCAGCATTTCAACTGAAACTGAAATACTAAAAGTAGAAGCTCTAAAATATTAAGAAAGTCTAGAAGCAAATATCGTGAAGTTATTGACTGAACTGAAGCTGAATATGTAGGAAAAGGTATTGAAAGCTTTATTTCCGAAGATTTAAGGAAATTCTTAAAGGTTTTCAATAATACTGACTACTTGGAAACACATCCATCAGAATGGAAAACTAACGACCATTTCAATAGATTATTACAAATCGTAAAGTGTCTCAAAGTTGTGAACAATGCACCAAAACGGGGAATAAAACTGATGTCAGAGTACAACAATATGCTGACAGTGAAAGAAAAAAAAAGAGTTGAGAAGTTCATTCTGCAAATTGTGTCCGAATATCCGGATGTGAAGCAATCAACTTTATCTAAAGACATCTAACAACAAATAAACCTATTACAGGTGAAGGATAATACAAAACATTATATAAATATTACAATTATGGGTGATTATAGAAATTTCAATAAGTTGTTAAAATTGATTTTAAACGCGTAACGTTTTCTTATTACCCATTTCCTTCCGTTTTCTCAGCGAATTATTTTGTAATAGGTATAATAATTCTAGAAACTATCTATATCTTTTCGAAAAATAAAATCCCACCCTTGTGTACAAGGAGGGTATAGCAGCATTACCGCACCGTGGACCAAGTGTGAAACTCAGGCGGTATTATGTTAAAAAATACAAATTGTTTCATAATAATTCCTAGTCTAACATATATATCAGGCTATGAAAGTTTCTAACAACCTTCGTAGACCTGCCTCTCACAATATAACGTATGTCAGTCGTTCTAGGTTACTGTCTCATGAAAGAGAAAAACAACACAATTATATAAATAAAAAGTAAACAGTGATATTATAATGCCCAAAAACCTGCCAATTATGATATTTGTAGTTAATTGCATCCAGTCACGCTGATACGTTATTGTCATATTTTTTTTTAACTTATCCACTGAATGTTTCACTGCTATGATGGCTTTATGTTCTCATTGAGCGATAACACGAGACACCGGCAAAGAACTTGTTTAAGGAACTGGTCTCTTGATCAGAGACTTCGCTCGGGAGAGAATACATATCTCACTTGGGTTCAATATCTTGTTCGGTTTTATTAAAACAATTTCCTCCAAATTTGGAGCGATTATCAGGTAATCCATTATGAGTCCTCGTTATCATTTAACCAAATATAATTTCGTTATCACTATCTCCATCAATGTTAAACATCCTCTGGGTCTATACAAAATCCCTCTTTTGTAATAACATCTTCAAAAATACTTTTGAAGAGTAGATGAATAGCTTTCATTCTCGGGGTTATGCAGAAACAAATGTATTTAACACAAGTATGGAAATGTAACACACAAATGCTTGTATTACAAAGAAGCCTGAAAACCGTTCATGTCTCTTAGAGTATTACAAAATTATACCATTTGGATATTACACTACATTACACTATTTCAATCTTGATCCTAAAATTTAAGCTTGTTTTCACAGAGTTTGACATTTCTAATTAAGTCAAGTTTATGTAGCTGAATTTCACATTTGTCTTCTTATGATCTGATCTTCAAAAGGAATTAGAGCATATTAGAAATTGTAAAATTTATCTGATACTTGTACTGGAAATTCTAATTCCACTCAGTGTTCAGGATCTCGTGGTACTCCGCATAGATATTATTGCCGATGGAATATTAGTGTATTAAAATTTAGACATTGTTTCAGTTTTTATCTTTGTTAGATCAAGACATCGAAAATGTGAGCATTACGTCTACTGTATCTTATTTTAGAGAGGAAGACATTGAGACTTCACTCTAAACTTCTCACAAACGAAAATTGTTACGTCAATTTTCATAACTCTACTGATATTTCAAAATTACGACAAAACAATATCATTTAACATCGATATACATACGTGGACATGACAGATAAACTGGTCACTTGTCCAAGAAATTTTGAATGAAACTACATTATGTTCTCATCTTAAATACCCACTCTTTCATTATATTCTGTTCGCCTGATGCCAGTCTTGAATAAAGACATAAAGTTAATCTTGCACTCGTACCTGTAGCTGATTAATGAGATTTCAAAGAGAAAGAAAGCAATACTACGTTGTTAAGAAGAGTTATTGATTCAAGTTTTCCCATACTGTAATGAAGAAGAAATTGAGGAACAAATATTCAAAAGAGACTTTCTCCTCAAAATAGAATTGTAGGGTATGAACAGAAGATGCAATTTATTATCTTCCCAATGTTACAATTGTGTATTGACTATTAATTGTGAATATCAATCTGTTCAAATTTTAATGGAACTAAGTATTCAAATCAAATTAAATTTTCATTGTAGAAACTTAATACAAAATTTGAAGAGAGCTGCATTTGACTGAACAGATTCAATATTGTTGGTATTGTTTGTCACAATGGTTGACATAGTATCTTTTGATTTGAGATAAACACCAAAAGTTCATAGTAGTCATTTTATGAAGTAACTTTGAAACAATCAAAGAAGACTTATGAAAGTGTCACAAAGAAAATTTCATCTCAAGAAACATCCAACTGCATTGATCAAATATGCCAACATATGCCCTGTTTAAACGTGGAAACCACAATCGTCTTGTAAATAGTCAAATAATATATTTCTCTTCTCATCTAGGACATTACAAATAGGTGCATTGATAAATAGTTTTATACCACTGCAGATATGCTTCATTGTACCAATAGTCACCGAAGAGTTTGACTAGAATTTTCCTCACATCTTCTGTCCTCTCAACTTCTATGTTCAACAGGTGCACCATACTTCCTTATTTCATTAGGTCTCTTCCACTCAAACGCTCACCTTTCGTTCTGGTCCTTGATTAGCGTCCTCTACACTCACAATGCTACCAGATTCCACGACAATTGAAGAGCTCCCCTGAATAAGGATATAACCAACAAAACTATAATTATTCATGTTTCAGGAGAAAAGAAAATTGGTATTAGTATTAGTGTTTTCGGTCCGAGGTTCGCATGTTTAAGCCTGACCAATAGCAGTTGAAAGGAGATATTGGAAGATTAGGCAAAAGGGAGTTTAATTCTACTATTTATATTAACTGACAAAATTTCAAGAAATAGTAACAGAACAGATCACCATTCCTTATGCTCTTGGTGACGGAAATTGTATGACTGCTCACAGAGAGTCCTGTCGAGTGTCGATATCAATATCCCCTTCAAGAATACATTCTTTGTTAGTATATTCAGTGAAATAAAATTTAATGTTATCATTACTGGCGTTGGAGAATAACAAAAACTCTCTTTTTTCAGGTATACCATAGATATCGGATATGCTGCGGTTGATAACAGTAACACTACTGTACATCTGTTGTCTTGGTAGGTAGTATGGTTCATCCATATTAAAACGTAATATTAGCAATAATTTTAAAAGCTACTGTTTTTGTTTTATAGGCTAATTGCTATTTTAACCGTCTTGGATCACATAAAGATTTATGTACAAAGTAGTATAGCTTGAATTAATAGGATATTGAATACGTATAATCCAATGTATGCCAAGCCATGAATGTGCAAATTTGGAGATTTTGAGATAAGTGCATTACAGGACGTAGTTTAAAAATATGTATGTTTTGCCAAATCGGGGAATATTTATTTTCAAAATTAAGGTCAATATCGTAAGGATTTCTTTCATGAATGTACTTGTTTTACATGTTCAGCTATACTAAAGTAATTAATGTGTCACATTCATGTCCATTTTATTCGGATTTTGAATTTTAAATTGTGCTAAAACGCCAATGTGACACATTCGTGATTTTGGCATGTAATGTTAACAATGTCATTAGTAGACAGTAGATGCAGGATGGCTTATCGTTGAATGTAGGTACACATTTAGTATATGTTACATTTTTTTTTCATTCAGACCATTGGCTCAACAGATTTTAAACGTAAATAGACGACGTCAACATGCTGCTGTCTCTCCGTACAGTCAGAAGGAAAGGAAAATAACGTACGGTAAAGCACCCAAATAAGAAACAGGGCCTTAATAAGATATGCCTTGTTAACTTCTCCGGTATAATTTGTCATCTCTCGACAACTATGGTAAATCAATGTTTGTGCTTCTAAGGCAGTGATGTCAAAACAAGCGCATTTTTCTGACCTTGACGTCGTGCGCGGGCATCAAGCGCTAAGTATGGAAAGAGGAAATGTTGTGTATATGAATAAGCAGCCTATTGGATAAAGAAAACAGTAGTGCACAAACTTCAAACGGAACGTGAAATTTTATGTCGTTATTTTCATATGGTTTCTTTCTGTTTGATATTATATATATATATATATATATATATATATATATATATTGTCTGTAAAACAAAAGTACTAATACCAATTTCTTAATATTGCAGTTGTGTTTTAAATGTTAATAACATAATAAAGAGTTAAGAAGGAATATTCACATAAATTCCATAGTAGTACAACTACTATACTGTACTAAATGAACGAAACACATCATGCATAAAGACAGTGATATCCAAAAAAAAAAAAAAAGAAATTGAGTATGACATGATAAGTTGGAATTGATATTAATGGTACTTTTAGCCCTATAAAAGTAATTAATAAACTAATCAAAACAATATTATAGTACAAAGCAAAGTTACCTAGGTGCTGTATATGTTTTTTTAAGTGTAACTAATATTCCATAACAAAACTCTTATCGCATTATGCTTTTAAAGTGATATTGGTGAGTAACTTCCTATCATCAGAATATTAAATTATTTTCTCGAAATGTGCTGAAGCTATACAGCTGACATTTTTACAACACAGGGGAGTCCACATCTGTGGAGTAACGGTCAGCACGTCTGGCTGCGAAACCAGGTGGCCCGGGTTCGATTCCCGGTCGGGACAAGTTACCTGGTTGAGGTTTTTCCGGGGTTTTCCCTCAACCCAATATGAGCAAATGCTGGGTAACTTTCGGTGTTGGACCCCGGACTCATTTCACCGGCATTATCACCGTCATCTCATTCAGACGCTAAATAACCTAAGTTGTTGATAAAGCGTCGTAAAATAACCTACTAAAATAAAAATAAAAAATACAACACAGGGGCACGCATCTTTTGCTTATGATGTAACAGTAGTTGCTTTGTTAATTCATTTCCTTACAAACAATTTACATGCGAATATTTTCAAAATTTTCAATACACTACCTTCAGTAATACATATTTACGGTATATTAAATTTAAGAAAATATTCTGTAAGGCTACTAAATAAATAGGCCTAGATCTCAAAATGTCACTTTTCAATAAAAAATTGAGAAAATATTTCCTTTGAACAAAAAAGTCAAATTTGTGAACAATGAACATTAAAATTAAAATTTACATTCTTATAACGCACTTATACTTCTCAGACAAATCTAAAAATTAACATAGATACAGTTTTAAAAAGTTATCTTCCCTTTATCTATTGAATCAGTGCTGGCCATCCCTGAACATAGCTGGACCAACCGGCATTTACTACCTCTTTCGTCTGTCTCTTTCCTTTCCGCTGTACAGCGCTCAGGCTCTCCTGAGCTCTAAAGAGCGCACTTGCTCCAATGGGAACCAATTGGCATGACAGTTATAAGGCATCGTCTTCTTTGTCTAACCTCAGTTGAAAGTAAGCAACGAAGCTGAGAGCAAGAAAAGTAATTTTTCACATTTTGAACGTTTTACTTCTTTTTGTTGGGGAAGAGAACAGCAGGTAATGTAAGCTACAACAAATTTATTATTGATTTTATAAAATTACTAGAAAAATGTTGCATATAATAAGGTAGATTGCTTATAAGGAAGATAATAACTTATGACCTTGGGTAGCTATTTCATTTTTATTTATTCCGTTCCCTAATATGAGATATCTAGGGGTCCTATTGAGACATAGTATTTCTTATTTAGAACCCTCATTTGATATTATTATGATGCTCACCTTTGAGAGTATACGAAAAGCGTTAATTCTTCTCGTCGTGTCAGTTTGTCCGCCAGCAACTACACAAGGACCAATGAAAGATTAATTGAACTATTAATTAAAATTAATTACGAATTAGGTCAATCATTAATTATCCATTGTCCTCAATTATTCAATACAAAAATTACTAATTGAAATGATTAAGTTATCATTATTAATGACTAAAATTAAATATTCATTGAGATGACAATAATATCAATAGCTAAAGTCAATTAAAATCAGCTAGTTCGACAATATTTACCTTACTTAAGGATCAAAACATAAGTGCTTAATTCGTAAATATTAACTATACATTTCAAATAAAAATCTTGTGTATTTATTAAAACTATTAAATTTAATTGTGATTCCAGATTTGGAAAATTTCTTTCGACCTGTGTAAATATCGCCACTACAGCCAGTGCCAGCGTTTGTGGCGCGTATTCTTGAGTAAACAGCCAGTCAGTAAGCACTTAGCCAGTGCCAGCGTTTGTGGCGCGTGTTCTTGAGTAAAAAGCCAGTCAGTGAGCACTTATACTTCTCAGACAAATCTAAAAATTAACATAGATACAGTTTTAAAAAGTTATCTTCCCTTTATCTATTGAATCAGTGCTGGCCATCCCTGAACATAGCTGAGAATGGTAACACCCAACACGTCACATAAGCAATCTTCCAATCACAGTTGTCAGTCTTGTTGCCCACTGACTGCGTCAAAGGCAAGACACTCGCACTTTGCGTTTCTGGGATGTGTCCTTGAGTACACTGACCAGTCAGTGGACTGGTGGCATCTGTTGCCACTTCGGCTGAGAGTGGTACCACCTCCTAAACAAATATGACGTAAGCAATCTGAGAATCACAGTTGTCAGCTTCAATGCACACAGACTATGGCAAAGATAAGTTACTCGCTCTCAACGTTTCCATTTCTTATTTCACGCACCAGAAACGGTGGATTTGGTTATACCACAGTTAGACCTACAGAAGCAGCAGCAACAACCACTACCTCAAGAGCCGTAAGCCTCAACCAGTGGGTAGTTGCATGTAAAGTCATCCAGGGCAGGAAAAGGAGCTAACATAGTATCAGTTCTGATCAGAAAAAAAATGAGAGAGTTTAGATGAGGAAGATCAAAGAAAAGACGGAGCTCGCAAGAAATTGTTCAAAAAACAACAAAAATCACAGAAAAACTCAGCCCAAGAAGTACTGCTTGAATTCGTCCAGTGATGAAGAATCCGATGTGGAAATGGAATTAATTAACTCTAGTGACTCAGAAAATGGAGAAAATTATGATGATGGAGAGTGCTTGTTTTGCACTGAATTTTTTTTCAGAGGACACCAGGGCTCAGGGGGGAGAGAGATACAGTGTTCAAAATGTCGTCGTTGGGCACACGAAGACTGCAGCACTGATGATGAACATTTCGTTTGTCCAACTTGCTCCATACAGCGAAATAAGAATTCTGTGAATTAAAGGGGTTCGTAAAATAAGTGGAATCAACTTAAAATTAAAAGATGGAGATCAAAATTTAACATTCTATCATTTTTCTTTCTCTAGCAAAATATTAACGTTAGCAATAGTATCCTAAATAAGATTAATACATTCATGTCCGATTTGACCGACTTGTATTCTTTTCGTAAACCATCTTAATTTCAATTGGAAAATTGCCAAATAAACGACAGAATATCTGTTGAGAGGAGTTAGGTTACTGGTGCACTGACCTCTTCAATTTTAAAATGTTCCTGAATTTATTAAAGTATCTACATAACTTCACAATATTATATATTGCTTCAATTTTCAGCCAAATGATGATAATGTTTGTCCATGTTCAAAAATAAACTTAAATAACACACGTATCTATTATTTGGAACTCCTTTTCAAAACATCAGTATTTCCCAGTTTTACTTGTTTTTATAATTTAAAGTAATAATAAAAACTGACTAAAATTTGTATTGTCATTTCTAAAAATAGACGAAATGCTGTATGTATTCCACTCATTCAGATTTAAAATGTCTACTCCCATCCTCATTTATAAGAAGTTAAAAAAAGTATCTCTTATTTGGGTACTTTACCTTACTGTAGTACTGTAGTACATACCTTGCAAGTTCAGTTCTCGTCATCATTGATGCAATTACCAGCGTTGAAGTAAACGACGACATATTATCGTAAGTTGTCGAAGCTGAATCGTCTTCGCCTATAGCTTAAACTGTTTTTTCTATCGAGAACATTTCTGAAGAAAAAGTCTAAAATGGAGATCACTCAATTTCTTTAGAGGAATATTTGCACTGAGCTTCATGTTGCACGTGTCGTTTAGACCTGCTCAACTAAATGATGATGATGATGATGATGATGATGATGATGATGATGATGATGATGATGATGATGATTCCTCACATTTCATTTCAACGCATTTTCTGTGCGATGTACTGTTGCAATGTTTCTCTATAACCTGAGTTGTTCTGGTTTTTATTTCAATTTTACATACATTACACACGATATTGTCTTCGTTATTACATAAAATGTCACTCTCATATTTTTTAATTACATTTCGTATCTCTGACCGAATTTAACGTTTTGACTTCGACATTATGAATGGATCAGCACTACACTATTCAACTCGTTCTAAATACTTGAGCAGGATAACACAACTGCACACATTGCGTTGCATGTTACTATGAATGGACCGGGGTTCCTTCGTTCTGTACGCTGCTGTACTCGCCAGGTACACAAAAGACGGACGAAGCGGCACGTGCCATATACTCCGATACAAAACAACTCCACTTTTCCTTAAGTCATCCCGCATACACTCTCTGGTTATTAGAATATTTCAGATGTTTTAAAATAATTATAGCAATAGTTGCTTGAATGTTTTTGTACTATTGTAGGCCTAATATTATTAATGATCTCTATACATTTAATGTTTGTATTATAATATGCTCTGATTCTAATAATTAATTATTGGTGGATCTGAATGTGTATTTAATTAAATGTGTATGGTTGCCATACACATGGATGTGACAAAAACTGAATATAGGAAAAATAAAAATAAAATCTCAACATTAAAAAGGTTGTAATAATAAAAAAATAAGATTACAATAAAAAGTTCACGGCTAGAAATATTTCCTGAATTTTAAACCAGATTTGAATTTTTAACTTCGATTTTCTCGAAACTCGAAGCACATTCATGGTTTTGGCGTACGTGGAATGGTAAGTGAATGACAAATGTAGGCCTATGTGAATATAATTATGACATTCATACTCGCAAGAATATCAAATATAAATCCCTATTTTGCTATTACGCCTTTATCTATTTGTATTTAGAAAGTTGTCAAGGATACTAACATGATATTCTTAAATTTTGATACCCTTGTTTTATTGTTGGTTTTAAGACATACAAATATTAATGTTCCATGAATATTTACCGGGATTTTAGGGTAAACTATTATTCTGATATCAGTATAATATGAATTCCTGTTGCGTCAACAATATTTGGCAGTAATGTGATGTTATGAGAACATCGTTAAGCTAAATTATTGGTCGTATTACAGTGTTATTATCTGCATCAAGTTACGTTTCATAGAGTCAACTTGATCGCCTTTATACCAATAAGGGCAAATTTGTTTTAGTTCCTAATTTTGTTCCAAGCAAATAATCTTCCACTATTTTATAGTATTTTTATACGAAATTAGCTATAGATCTATACATTGTTGTAAATAAAATGGTAAACACATGGGAACCCAGAAACGTAAATCATATTGTAAAATACTACGATATTCTGCGTCTGGTAATGAATACCGAATTCTCTGTATTTGAAATATTACACAATTCTTAATATACAGAGTGACTAAGGATGGAAATTAAATGTTTTAGGGTCTGGAAGAATAACAATTCTGAAAAAAAGTCCTTATAAACTTGTGTCCAATTTTTAATGGGTATGACGATACAGCTGTTTGAATATTACGTATAAAAATTCTTGCAAATGGTATGAAGGAACGACAAAGTACTATGAGCTATGTTCCATAACGTGTCGTTCTTCTGAGATCGTGTGAGGGCACCACTGTTCATAATGTGTATAGAGAAACAGCTGTAGTTAACCTTTTCAGATCAGTTGCGCGCAAGTCTGAAACAGATGGCACGCACTCAGCACTCTGAACGATATGTGACTGCCATTGTGTTCTTACGCTGTTAGATATTTTTTTACTTGGTTATTTAACGACGTTTTCCAACTAATATGTTATTTAGCGTCGATGGGATTGGTGATAGAGAGATGGAATTTGGCGAAATGAGACCAAGAAATCACCATAGATTAACTGACATTCGCCTTACGGTTGGGGAAAACATCGAAAAAACCCAACGACTTAATCAGTCCAAACGGGGATCGAACCCGCGCCCGAGCGCAACTGCAGAAAGCAGAAAAGCGCCTTAACCGACTACGCTACGCCGGTGGCTCTGTTGGGCATTAAAAGTGTTTCTAACAGGACTTACTTATGGTTTTTAAGGAACCCGAAAGTTCCTTACCGCCCTCACATAAGCCCGACATCGGTCACTATACTGAGCAAGATTAATCCACTCTTTATCACCATATCCCACCTCCCTCAAATTCATTTTAATATTACACTCTCATCTACGTCTCGGCCTCACAAAAGGTCTTTTTCCCTCCGGCCTCCCAACTAAGCATTTCTGGATTCACCCATATGTGCTACATGCTCTGCCCATCTCAAACGTCCTGATTTATTGTTCCCAATTATGTCAGGTGAAGAATAAAATACGTAGAGTTCTGCATTGTGTAACTTTCTCCATTCTCCTGGAACTTCATCCCTCTTAGCCCCAAATATTTTCCTAAGAACCTTATTCTCAAAGCCCCTTAATCTCTCTTCTTCTTTCAAAGTGAGAGCCCAATTTTCACAAGCATACAGAACAACCGGTAATATAACTGTTTTATAAATTCTAACTTTCAGATTTTTTGACAGCAGACTAGATGACAGAAGCTTCTCAGCCGAATAATAACAGGCATTCTCCCATATTTATTCTGCGTTTAATTTCCTCCCGAGTGTCATTTATATTTGTTACTATTGCTCCAAGATATTTTAGAAAAACTCTCATCTAGAGCTGCAGCTTCAAAGAATGACATGTCTCATAACTCATTATTTTACCAAATGAAGAAGTGTAAGAAGGTGATGACATAGGTGTAAAACACGGTTTGCTATGCTATACAGAAGCCAACAGGTGTTCACCGAGGAACAAGTGTTTCAATTAGTTGATTATATTATTAAATATTCTAATATTAACTGTGTATGACTTACACAGATACACGTCAAATAGCATTTGATTATGCTCTTCATTTAGTTTGCAACTACTATACTGAAGCATGAGATAATAACAGAATTGCTGGCATTGACTGGCTTTAGGGCATAATGAAGCTACATGACAACTCAGAATGAGAAATCCTGAGAACACCGGTTTGTTAAGAACTTCCTCTACAATGTCACGCTTAACTTATGTGGAATTCTACAGATATAGTAGCCGTAGGAAGAAATGACACCGAGGAACATATGTTTTGTTAACATAATATGCAACAAAGGAAATCAAAGTTCTCGGTTTTGTACAAGTCGGAGAAGTAAATGGACAATATCAGATTTACGTGGAGTTTTCGACAAACGTGGGACTTTACATATTCTGAAAGTGAAGACTGCAGTAAAACAGAGAAAAATGATATCGTCACAAAATTCACACAACCGGAGAATTCAGGGGGAAATATTCGTACTATGACAATGGAACACTTTGATGTGGACTTCAGTAGTTTTAAAGGAAAAAATTAGTGTTCTTTACATAATATATTTGAACGATAATTAGTTCATTTATAGATGATTTGGACATTGTTCAAAAGTGCTATATACCTGCTCGAAGATAGCTCATACTTGAGTCAGTTTTAAACATTTATAAGAGTTAGTTGTGACCAAATTTACGTTTCAGATATATGTAATTTCTACAAATACAAAATTCGAAGGTGTTTATTAAACAATGTCTTATAATGCTGTGCCATTTAAAGTTCGAAAAATTGATCAATGATATGCATAAAATAGGTAAATAGAAACGAAGTACAATTTTGCCTCCTATCCCCATATTGATTTATAGTTTCTGTTTATAAAGTCATGTATTTCGATGAAAACCCAGCATTTTCCAATATTTTCTCTTTCCGCCTTTCTCTTACCTTCCTCATTAGATACATGCATCTAAATATTGCTTATGATAATACAGTTTTGTTAACAGGAGAGGAGACGATACTAAGATACATGCTACTTTGGCCGTAAGCAGTACGGCATGAAGGTAATTTTATTGTAAATAAGATGAAGATATTGCTTATCAGAAGAAAAATAAAGAAGGTAAACGTGCGAATTCTAAATGATGCAGTAGAACAAGAGGACGACTTCAAATACATGAAGTATACTGTAAGCACTGCTCCCAGAAAAACAAAAGGAGGATAGCAACGGCAAAGGAAGCTTTTATAGAAAACTGTATATCTTCTGCGCAGTTTTGGAAAAAAAAAAGAACTAAGGAGGAGACTAGTGAAGCGCTTTGCATGGAGTTTGGCATTATATTAAATAGAAAAATGGAGATTACGACTAAGTGAATAGAAACGATTAGAATCATTTGAAATTTGGATAAGGAGAAGAATGTAGCGTGTGAAATGGACAGATAGAATAAGAAACGAAGCTGTGGTAAAAAGTGTGGGTGAAGAAAGAACAATGCTGCAAGTGATCAGGAAGAGAAAACGCAATTGACGCACTTGCTAAGAAGAAACTGCCTACTCAAAGTGCACTGAAAGGAATGGTGAACGGAAGAAAATTTCGCCGCGGAAGAAGATATCAGATTGTAGATAACATTGAGATACATGAATCGTATGCGGAGACTAGGAGGAAAGTGTAAAATAGGAAAGATTGGAGAATAGGCATACTGAGATTGCAGTGAAAGACCTGCTCTTGGGCAGAGTGCTATGAATGAATGATCAATTATATTTCTTCTCATTTCTTTCTCCAATTTTTCAAACTCACCAGCTTGCAGAAGAATCCTTGCATTCAATTTTCTAATACTAATTCTTTTCTTCTCTCGGCTGGGATGCGTCATAATGTGTCCCCCAATATTCCCTTACCAAATGTAAGAATTGGGGAATAGTTTACTTCCGGCGTCTTATACTCCGTCTATATGTAAAAGATAGGAGACGTACTGATATAATGTTGACCACGATGAGTCTTTTCAAGTTAAAATCTCGCTTCGACCCATTGTCTGCTTGTTTTGTTTTTTAAGATTTTCCCAAGTATAATGAGAATGGCAGGTAAAATCCCGTGACTAATGTCTCCAAATACAATTTTGTTATTACCAAGTCAATCGACGTAAGATAATCTACCATTTAATGTAGCGTCTTTAAATAACAAATAAATAAATAAATAAATAAATAAACAAATAAATAAATAAATAAATAAATAAATAAATAAATAAATAAATAATGTATTTCACTATTGCATCCGATATTATCTTGGTTGTACTGAGGCCTAACACGCTTTTCCATTTCAGTTACATTACGACTATACTGTAAATAAAGCATACACTAGTATGGTCTTTTTTTTTTGGATTAATTGTTCGTGCTAGCCAAAAGTAACAAACATCCAGAGATTTGTACGATTATAACTACGGCTTGTATTATGATATCTACAATCTTTTCACGTCGTAATGTAAACAACATTCGTTTCTTCATTCCACCGCATGCATTCTTTTCTTAGGCAGGGTATGACATTCATAGGTAAAATGACCACATGAGTCGCTTAGAATTAAACTGCACATTATCTAAAAGCTGATTTCTCCGAAAAAAAAATTAAGGCATATAAATTTCAGTTTAACACCAAATGAGCAGTTTATCACATTCCCTGCAATATTCTGTACTGAAACATACTTTAATCCCATTTTTTATAGTTAGGAGAGAGCGCAGTTTGATTTCAGGCGACTCATATATAATATATAAAGTAGTTCCAAACCTTCGAAATATTTTTTTCCTGAAACGTATGAATTGAACACGCAAAGTCATTTTCACAAAAATTTAATTAATGTATATGAAATATTAGCGAATATTCTATTCAAAAAGCTAATAATAATTGTAGAGATATATGGTTTTGGTATTATTTGGTGTGTAGATATTCAGAAAAGACTCTTGTGTTATTAAATACCTAGTATTTTACAGGTCACTGCAAGCACGAACATAATACAGGGAAGGATTGTAGAAACATATGTAACCATTTAAGGATAGTCGGAGGGTGTCCGGCGAAAATTAAGGATCATCCGTATCAGGTATTATAATCTTACCATTTCTGGTGGTATTGCTTTTCTGCACATAAGTATGAACAGAGGCATTGTTATACAATAAAAGGCTAGAAATGCAAAGAACTTGAATTTTAATCCAAGATAAAGGCTATGAATTGCTTGTGCTTCTCTTGTCTTTATACATCCTGTGTCACACTAATAAAAAAACTAACTTTGTCAAAACAGGACGCAACTAACTAAAAACGTTCAACCTCTTCATTTTCTTGTACTGTTTCAAGGGACTCAGCGTGCCATGCTATGATCAGTTTAACTTTGTCACAATGAAATGCTATTGACAAATATAATTCAGTCTTCTTCTTCTCTTTACTGTTTTAAGGGATTCGGTGTACAATTCTAGTAATAATGAACATTTTTTCTATTTTTTCTCTTGCTGCGAAATAAAAGTAGGTGAATATTACTAACATGTGAGATCTAAATCTGAATTTAAAATCCAATTTTCCCCATTATGTACCATTTTCCAGGGAAAGTGAATTGCAATTTTTATGAAAACTTGTTTTTTTTATACATTTTGATTACACAACTTTTAACAGTACATCACTTCGGAATATGCAGTATATTACTCTTGCGTATTAATTATTAGGTACAGTACCTACCTTGTTGACTAGTTTCAGCCTGTTGTGGGCTATTCTCAGAACTGGTTGGTCCTGGTCTTTGCGCCTTTTGTTTGCGTTTTCTGTGGTAGTGTGTTTGTATAGTATAATGTGGAGTCAAAATGTGTATGCGTTCTGAAACTGAGTTGTGTGTTGAGAATTTCATGTGTATGTTGTTTTGTGTGCCTGTATATTTCGTATTCTAGTATGTTTAGTTTCTGGTTTTTCGGTTGAATATGTAAAATGTTCATGTCTGTGTATATATTGCTGTAGGTATGGTTGGAATTCGTGATGTGTTGTGCGTATGTGGAAGTGTTTTGTAATTTGGTCATGGCTGTGATGTGTTCTTTGTAATGTGTTTGAAATGATTTGCCTATCTGTCCTAAGTAGAAGTTGTCGCCGGTGATGCATTTGAGTTTGTATATGTCTGTGTGATTGTCTTTGTTTATTTGTGTGTTGAGATGCTTTTTTAGAGAGCTTTTAATTCAGTATGCAGTGTTGTAATTTAAATTCTTGAATGAGATTGCAATTGTGCTGCTTAGCGGATGAATTCTACTGACGGAGGAATTGAATATTAAGAATAAAGCTCTCCTCCGGAGATCTCCGGAACTACCGTAGGTAATATAGAGAGTACATGGAGGGATGCGGAGCTCCGGAGACAAGCGACAATAGAGAGATCGAATTCTCAAGGACGACCGGCAGGCCGACCCAACGACGAGACTGTCGGTAATTTGTCAGTAGGCACTGAAGCGGGTATCCGACACATGCAAATTTTTTCATTCTGTTTAAATTGGAAAGATTTTTGTCAAGATGATTATTATTAAAATTGTTTACAATTTACATTATCGCTACATTAAATTTTGTGTATTATTATTATTATTATTATTATTATTATTATTATTATTATTATTATTATTATTATTATTATTATTATTAATCACTTTAACTTCGACTGACCAAAAGAGTTCAAATTTTCTTTCTCTGTAACAGTCTTAAGAGATGCAATGTGTCATGCTAATAAATATTTTAACACAAGACAACGCATCTGACCAAAATACCTGGTTCTCTACTTTCACTTGTACTCTGTTAAGCGATGCCGTAGGCCAAGCTAATAATCAGTTTAACTTCGTCTCATGAAGATACAACTGATCAAAAGACTTCAAAATTTTCCTTCTTTTGTTCTGTCTCAAAATACAGTATGTCGTATGCCTTTCTAATAATCAGTTTGACATCGTCACAAGACGTTGCAACTGACCAAAAAACTTCAATACTTTCCTTCTATTGTACTATTTTAAGAGATGCCGTATGCAGTACTATTAATCAGTTTGACTTCATCACAAGGGGCTGTAACTGACCAAAATTCTTCAATATTTTCCTCCCATTGTACTTTCTTGAGGGATACCGTATGTAATGCTAATAATAATTTTAACTTTATCGCAAGAGGTTGCAAGTGACGAAAAGCTTATGTATTTTCTTTCTATTGCATTGGTTTAAGAGATGTCGTATGCCTAGCTAATAAACAGTTTTGTTTCGTTACAAAACGATGGAACTGATCTAAATGCTTCGCTATCCTTCTTCTAATGTAATGTTAATAGATGTCGTATGCCTATGTAATAATCAATTTTCCTTCGTCACAAGAGGCTGCAATTGAACAGACAACTTCAATATTTTCCTTATAATGTACTGTCTTAAGTGATACCGTATGCAATGCTAATAATTAGTTTTACTTCGTCACTAGAGGATGCAACTGAGCAGAAGTCTTCAGTATTTTCTTCATATTGTACTGCCTTAATGGACGTTGTATGAAATGCTAATATTCAGTTTGATTTCGTCACATGAGGATGCAACTTACCAAAAGATTTGAATATTTTCCTTCTATTGTATTTCTGAAGAGATTTTGTATGACTTGCTAATAATCTGTTTGACTTCGTCTCTAGAGGACGCAACTGGCCAAAAGCCTTCAATATTATCCTTCTATTGTAATGTCTTAAGAGATGACGTATGTCGTCCAAATAATCAGTTTGACTTCTTCAAAAGAGGATCCGACAGACCAAAAGTTTTCATTCTTTTTCTGTTGTATATGTCGAGAGATGTCATCAGTTAACTGCTTCACAAAAGGGCTGAAGTGAAGAAAATTGTTTTCTTTTTCATTTGATATCTGAAGATATTATACATTATGTCTGTAGTTGGCAGCTATATTTACCGTTTCATTTCATTGCACAGGTATTATTTGCTGGTAGTATTTTCTTCTACTAAAACTACAGTTTATACAATACTTCGGCTCACCCACAACTCGACACCTCCTGTTACGTTTCAAGAATAAAATGCCAACATATCTTGCACCAGCCATGTCAATTGATTTCAAGGTCTTAAAATGCTCTTTCTTTTGACAACGGTACTCTGTACAGATCAGGGCTGGGGACGGAGCGGTTCGGTTCGGAGCAATTACTGTGACGTCATTACTCGGTTGATCCGAGTACAGTACTGAGTACAAATTTTTGGCTGCAGATTTAAAATTTAGATAAATCGAACGTTTTATAAGCGATCTTTCGCTTTGCCAATTGACGAGAAAAAAAAGTGCTTCTCTTCATTGTAAAATGGCGGTTGCAAATTTTATTTGCGTGATTACAACTATTTGCGGAGTTATTTTATATGAAAGGCTATTCAACCTTCAGTGTTGTTATATATGACAGAAGAAATGAAATTGATAAAATAATATACAATACTAATGGCTAATAAATAAGCATGTGAGGTAAACGTTAAACGCTGCGGCTAAGTAACAAAGAAGATAGAAAGAAATGTGCTCCATGAAGCGCTGCCTAAAGCACTTAAAATTAATACACAGAATTATTTACTATTGCGGAAAGTGAATAAAATAATCAATAAATTGTGGAATCTTGAACTGAAGAACATAGTCTAATGTTTATTTATTTTATAACATTACTAGTCTTCCATGTTCTCTTTGATGAAGAGTAATATTAGTGATAAATTAAAGTAATTAGGCAACATAATTCGTAGAAATAAATACAAATAAAATGATGACTGTTCAGGTAACACAAATCCAATAAACACAAATAGAAAAAAATATAATGCACTTCCTTTTTAACATACTTCATTATTAATCAAACACTGTAATATAATAATAATAATAATAATAATAATAATAATAATAATAATGTGCGTGTGAAGTGCCCTTTAGCTCTTTAAAGGGGAGAGAATAGGTCCGTGTCCGTGAAAAATACAGCGTAACTACGAAACTCATTGTTGGATGATGGATAAATTAATAAACCAATATGATTAACAAATATAAACGGCCGTTTTAATAACAATTGTTAAAGATGTGACTAAATCTAGAACATAAGTATAAATAATATAAACCAACCAAATCACTCATAACCTGACCAAGCACTCACACATGAATAGAAAAGCCATACACAACGAACTAAAACCCACACAAGCAAGAGTATAATAAGAATCATTCATTACCCAAAAACGACTACACTCAAAATCCCATCGAACAGGCAAAGAGGGTCTCGGGGAAAAAACCACGCACAATCTTGTGGCAACTGGTTCGTGCCCGCTCGCCACAATTTACACAAATGGTTCATGCACATACCGCGGGCAATAATAGCTTGTCCACTGGGGCAATCCTCTGGTGCTGACACATACTAGGCGGCACCCCAGGCAATGGATCGATCTTTTGCGGGCGTTGCTTATCAGTATGCGACATATGGCACAGAAAACAATCTGAAAACTTATTTCCGGTATCTCACTCACCACAACTCGCACATGTCACCACAGGCACACGGTCGACTCGTCCAAAAACCATAGGGCGTTCGTCGGTCCCAGACCGGCATCCACAGAACGCCGTCCGACGCTTACTCGGAGTCCTTTGACCGCACTGCGGCAGTTAGGGGCAGGTGATCGAACCGAATTACGTAGGCTTGAGGCGTTCCTCACCGAACGCCCACAAATCTCGGAGGTCTCCACAGCGGGACACGGTCGACTCGGCAATCTACGGTCAGGCGTTCGTCGGTCCCAGACCGTTATTCACAGAATGCCTTCGATCGTAACGGAGCCCTTTGACAGCGCTGCAGCCGCTGATCGTCAGTCATTAGAAGATACGCGGTAAATGCGCCGACATCACCGATAGTTGGCTTAAGGAGTTACTCCCTGAACACCTCCCAACCCCGGTCGATCTTCACTGACCCCAGCCACACCAATGGTCACCACAGCAAGCCATTGTGGAAGTTCATTTGTCCCGCGATATCTAGAAAATAACTGAAACACTCATGTGAGCACAGCGAAATACCACAAATAGTCAATGCCACCTTTCCCCATGTCGCAACCAGCCGGTAGTCGTAGAGAAAGTAGAAGCAGCTAAGCAATAGCTTTTCCATAAACACATACAATAGGCACACAATCACTCGTTTTCCAATAGTTCGTGTAATCATTGAGCACAACATAGCGTTTATTATATATATATATATATATAATCAATAGTTTGAGAGGATAACTATCTTGCAAAATTCGTGGTCTATAAATAAATATTATAATTTTTATATTCAATAAATAAAATAAAAAATTGTAATATTATGAAAATAGTAAAATTGATATTCATCGTGCAATTATAAATCATGTCAAAATTTACAATTGTATATTTTGTAATATGTCCCATTAAAATAAAAGATAAGGAGGAAAAACTATTCAAAACTTGTACATGTAAGGATCAATAAACTATATCTGACAGTTAAGACTATAAATTCAACCCAAATACTGTTAGGTAGATTAGTGTTGATTATTTAATTATAATTAATTAATTAACAATTAATAATTAATTAATAATAATTAATTAATTAATAATTATTAATTTATATAACGGACACATAAAAATGAAAGAAAAGTACTCAAAATTATTATTATTATTATTATTATTATTATTATTATTATTATTATTATTATTATTATTATTATTATTATTATTATTATTATTACTAGCCGTATCCGTGCGCTCCACTGCACCTGATAGAAATAAATATAAATTAATTACATAACTAAAACAGGACGTTTGATCCAGGGAAAATTCGTGTTTGTTAGAAGGATAAATCGTTTAATATGTTACGTAATTGAAATTGTATTTAAATAACTAAAATGCGATCATTTTGGTCCAGAGACTACTCATTTGGTGCAATGACAAATCCTTTAATATGTTTCTTATTTGTTATTACATGCAACCATAGTTTAATGAAGATTGACATATCATTTAGTTTTAATGTGTATACTTTATACTATTTGCTATATATTTCCATTGAATTATGGTAATAACTTAATTTTAACCATTGTTTTCTACGTCTTCAGTAATTGGCTCTTGGTCCTGTATGGTTGTGAACCCTTCAAATAACTTAAATAATGATACAGCATAAAAAGTGATATGTAATTATATTTCTTTCTTTCGAAAATGTAGGAATTCACGATCTCCTATGTACCATTGCCATGGAATGAATTTAATGTGTTTTTTCTTCCTACTCAAAAATTTTATATTTTGCACATAAAGTAGGAATTACTGCAGGAACAACAACGCTACAATCTGAGGCGGGCGGCGGTGAAAACGTATTGTTTTGTTATTTTAAAAGTCTATCAGTCCTATCAAAATTTTGCATAGAATAAAACTTATCGGAAATCATTTTAAAGAAACTTTTGTTATGTAACATTTTTCACAAAAAAGCAATAATAAGCGAGATATTTCGATTTATTTAATTCAGGCCCCGTTAAATGAAGTACTTTAAATGCCATATAGCCTACAATCTAAATTGCAACGGACTTAATTTATATTTCAATTTTCATCGAATCCGTTCAGCCATTATCGCGTGCAAAGGTAACAAATATCCAGACAGACAGACAGACAGACAGACATACAAACAAAATTTTCAAAAAAGCGATTTTCGGTATCAGGATGAATAATAATGCATGTTAACACCAATTATTTTTGGAAAAGCGAAAATTAGCAGAAAAATTTCGGTTACGTATTAATTATTATATTATATTATATTATATTATATTATATTATATTATATTATATTATATTATATTATATTATATTATATTATATTGTATTGTATTATATTATATTATATTATATTATATTATATTATATTATATTATATTATATTATATTATATTATATTATATTATATTATATTATATTATATTATATTATATTATATAAAATGTGCGTTGATAACGGATGTACTCCGATAAGTAAGTTTTTAATTTGATGTTGAGCTCTTGAATCTCAGAAGGAACAAATTTTACAACAGAGCAACATAATCTGCTTGGCTCATTACCCATTTTTTTTTGCATTGCATTTATTGCATATATATTTTATGTATTTTAAGACGATTCAATTGAGCATAGTTAAAATTTGAATTATAAAATAATGGATTGCTAAGCTAACGTACTATTACTGCATACTAAATCAATACACTCTCGTTCGTTAATTCTCTGAGATTAAAATGAAAAATACAGAAAACGAATGTACAAAATAGCCTATCTAATTCTGTGCATAAGAAGCTATTTTAATCTTACCTCTCCTCGATTTACTCAGAAGTTACTGTAATAACATTATATCATTATGCTCATCTAGAGAAACTACACTTTCCAATAGTGAAATAAGATTTAATTATACAAATCGGTTAATTTAGCTTCCGATATTACTTCATACAAACACATAAACATTCTCTATAGGCTGTGTTTAATAGCTTTCGATTGTTGTTGTCCAAAGCCCCTTACAGACGAAGTCATTTGTTCTTATTTCATTGCACCGTCTTAGATGGCGTTATTTTAACTTTAAAACTCATTTATCTCATTAAATATCAGTCCTATCAAACTCTTGTAAGGAATAAAACTTATCGGAAATCATTTTTAAAGAAACGTTTGTTATGTAACATTTTTTACAAAAATCAATAATAAGCGAGTTATTTCGATTTATTTAATTCAGGCCACCTTATATCCCCACTTTTAAATAGAGTATTTTGAATGCCACATACCCTAAAATCTAAGTTGCAACGAACTTAATTTATATTCCAATTTTCATATAAATCGGTTCAGCCATTATCACGTGAAAAGGTAACAAACATCCAGACAGACAAAAATTGCAAAAAAAGCGATTTTCGGTTTCAGGGTGGTTAATTATATATGTTAGAACCAATTATTTTTGGAAAATCGAAAATTACCAGAAAAATTTCGGCTACAGATTTATTATTAGTACAGATTTATTATTAGTATAGATTATTATTATTATTATTATTATTATTATTATTCTTATTATTATTATTATTATTATTATTATTATTATTATTATTATTATTATTATTATTATTATTATTATACAGGTTTGTAACGCATTAACAGTTTCTTCCTGTGGCCAAAATCTACTTCTTATATTCTTACACCAACCTTCTCTAGATTTTCATTCCAGTTCTTGTAACACTTTATTACCACAGCGCACTTTGACTTATATCATCCATGTCTTTTGAGACCTGTCTCTTCATTTTCTTCCAAACGGAATATATTCTAATACACGCTTTGGACACATTTCATCAATCTTACGTCTCACGTGTCTGTGCCACACCAATTATCTGCACTATATATATTTCAAAATTGAATGGTCTATTTTGGACTTGTTTTCTATCCACCTCATTTCTTATGTTTTCATACCAGAATGTTTTATTGAATGTCTAAAAATTAAATTTCTATTGATAATAATTTTGTCATAAAATTTCGGTTTATCTTTCACGTTTCCGCTTCGTATATCATAGTATATCGAATATTTTATCTATATATTTGAATTTTAATGTCCCTACAAAAATTGTGTTGCTTGACATCCCATTTATCGTCACTGATGTGGATCCCCTTTATTTTTGCTATGTTTAATACCATAATTTTGACTGACTTCATTATTAATTTTGACATCTAAATATTTCTATTCAATACACCCTTTAAGTGAAAACTTTAACACCATTCAAAATTAAATCTGCATTATTGCACCACCCGATATGAAAGTCCTACTATTCATTTATTTCCAATTCTTTATTTTTCATAGCATGCTGTCAATTTTCTATTCATATATTCTGAACCTTCATATTCGTGTGATATTATTACTTGACCATCAGCAAACAATAATGTGAAGAAGATTTCTTCTCTAATACAAACTCCCTTGAGAAATTTGTTTTCTTTTTCATATTTCTAGTGATTTCTGTAAATACATATTGAAGGAAATGGGAGGCATAATATACCCCTTTCGAAAATCATTTTTTTTTGTTTACTCTTAATTTAGCACCATTGCACAATTTTCTTATTCAGTTCTAATGGTCGCACAAATTTTTATTTCTGCCAATATTTTCCATAAATTATTTAACGGTACGTTTAAGTAACTTTAAAAAAAATCCAAGAATACAAAGTGAATGTGTTGTCCTAATGCATTCGTATCTTCTATTGACTATTTGACTATACATAGTGATTCACGAGGATTTACCGTTCCTTACGGAGCTTATTCTGACCAAAAATTGTCAATAAACATTTGTCCTAATGTCAATATTTTCAGAATTACACTAATTTGAAATTGTGTGTAAAATACCATTATTCTTCAGTTTTAATGGTAAAAGAACATTAGAGATAAAGAATGAACTACTCCGGAGTATCATTTCTTTAATTAGATAATATTCTGAAGCTCAGAAAGTTGTTATAAATTCCATAGTTCCTTTGTTTTTCGATTTTTAACTACAAAATTATATTTTCTTAAGCATTTATCACAACAATTGTTACAAGTCACGCCCCTCTTGTACATTCTTCAAAACTGTACATTAGGATGCGTAATTAAACTGTAAAGATTCAAGTTCCTAAGTCGTATGATTTGGCCGACCTGGGTAGCACAAGCCGTAAAGGCACGCAATGAAAAAGAAACAGAAAACTAAAAACCTGCAAAAACAGTAATATTTCGGAAAATGGCCTCTGGCCGGATATAAAAAATAAAAAATATTGTAACAATTTTTGTGATAAGTGCGTAAGAAATATGTCACTTTCAGTTAAAAATTTAAAAACAAAATCTATATAAAGCAAATAAGATATTTTTAACTCCAGAACACTAGCCAATTAAAGAAATGATACTTCTGAATAGTTCATTACCTATTTGTAATATTCTTTTACCCTTAAAACTTAATAAAAAAGGTATTTTAAAAACAACTTCAAATTAGTGTAATTATGAAAATATTGAGATTAGGACAAATGTTATTATGACAAATTTGCTCAGAATTTTTTCGAAAATATGCTCCGTAAGTGATTTGTAAATCCTAGGTGAAGAACTCTGTATAGACATGATCATCTGTTGGTCTTTTTACTCTAATTTTTACTTGCACCACATTTTTTCCATTATTGGTTTCTTCTTCTAAAAGTATTTCAATACTCTTCCGCATAAACTAAGGAATGGTTTTAACACTAGAATTTCCCTATTATTTTCGCACACCCCTCTTCGCCCCTTTTATCATTAACAGATATGATTCCAATTTTCCATTGCTCTGGCACCTCCTCATTTTTCAAGTGAACTTCTAATAATAAAAAATACTTTTTTTTTACGTTTAAATATTCCTACTCTGATCCCTCCTTCACCACAAATTTTTCATATTATTGCTAATTCTAAAGTTGACATATTTAATTTTACCACCTTTCCTTCTCTTTGTTTGTTGTGTCTATAGTCCGTATATATTGTTTAAGATTTTATATTATTAACACTTCAAAATATTTTTTTTTCATTTGGATACAATCTCACCCTATTAAATACATTTTTTCTCATACTTTATAGAATATTCCAGAATTCTGTACTTTTTCTTTCACCATTATATTTTTGTATTTTACGACATGTTATTTACGAATACTGTAATTTTTCTGATATCTTCTTTCTGATTATAGCTTGAGCTTTTTAAATTATTTTTTTTTCCTCCATACTTTCAGTTTTCAGCCACATAAGCTATTTGTTTCAATGTATGTACCTCTATTAATATATATTGCTGAAATAATTAGCGGAACAGGTTTCCGTCTGCTGTAAATTCATGGTATAAGGCAATTTGTTTTTCATCTTCATCGCAGTCCAAGTCAATCGGATAGTAATCCATCCATGCTGAAAACCAATATGAATTAGCTAGATCTTCTCCGCTTGACTATGGTCATTTAGAACATATCGGAGGCTATGGTCATTGTTGTGGTATAATTCAGATGTTATTGCAAAGGAACTACAAAATGGCTGATATCAGGGAAGTTGAAGTCACACTAGTTTTCACCCTTATTCACCAGGAATGGACTTATCCTCAGATTGCCAAAGACCTCCGTTACTTTGTGTCGGTTGTGTATAGTGCTCTCTAACTTTATATGGCGTCAGGGCAGTACGACAGAAGATGTGGGTAATGACGTAAACAAAAATAACTGGAATTCAAGACAAATTTTTAGTTTTTCCTACTCTGTGTCGGCGTACATCCACTGCTCGTGATCTGCGAAACCACCTCAGATTAGTACACGGAATAGCAATTAGTCACCAGACGGTCAGGAATTAATTGTGGGACTTTAATTTGAGAACTCGGAGACTTCTACGTGCTCCTCGTTTGGAAGTTCATCACAAGCGAGCAAGGTTAAGATTCGCTCTAGAACATGTAAATTGGCATCTTCAACATTGGTGGCAAGTACTGTTCACAGACGAATCAAGGTTCTCCTTGACTTTCTGTGTTGAGCGATTACGTGTCTGGAGACATCGTGGAGAACGTCTCGAAGAACCTAAAATTCTTGAAAATGATAAGTTTGTTTGGGACTCAGTTATGGTCTTGGCCAGCAACAGCTTAGAAACGAAAACTGCTCTGACCGTCGTTCCTGGCCGGCTAAATGCAATTGGTTATGTTGAGAATATATTGCGACAATATGTTCTGTCTGTAATGGAAAGTATGGGTTTTGGACTTGTGTTAATGCATGACTATGTGAGAGCCCAAGTTGCCGCCGTCTCCATGAACTTCGTTAACGAACATGAAATCCCTGTAATGGATTGACCAGCGATTAGTCCAGATTTAAATCCTATTGAACATGTATGGGACATGCTTGGAAGACGCATACGTAGACGACATCGAAGCCCGCAGAACCTCGAAGAGCTTGCAATGGCACTTCATGAAGAGTGGAAGAATATATCCAAAGTCAACATTCAGCGGATTCTGGGAAACATATCTCTCAGATGCCAAGCAATAATTCATGCTCATGGGAGCCAGACGAAGTACTAAAGCTATGTAAAGATCGTGAGGACACATGATTGTTAGAATAAAGAAACAGATTTTTCACTTTGTTTTGGGCAATATTCAGTAAGATACCACAACTTGGTGGACCACAACTTGGTTGTAAACGACTATGGAAAGTAATTTGTTATACAAAATATAGCGCCTGAAGTTCATGCTATACTAAGGACAAAATTATACGTTTTCGTTTTTGAAAAAAAAATTAATTTCGAATCTTGTTCCGCTAATTTTTTGAGCATTATTATTTACGGTTCGGGAGTAAAACATTGTAAGTCACGTTATAGCGTTTTAAAGTTATTATGTATGTAAAAATTAAATACATGCAACAATTTGTATAGTTACCAGCAAAGTAAAATCTGTATACTTCTGCCATCTGTTGAGATATTGGAAAACTAACTACTGCATTAGACGCAGAATGTAAGATACCTATTATACGCTACCAGTGGCGGCTCGTGATAAAATACTATGTGTTCACAATTTTGTAGTTCCAAAATCGAAGAGAATTTGAAATTGTACGTTTAGTCTAATATGAAATGTCATGATTCCAATGTTTCACTATCGAAAAAAACCGTATATAAATTCAAAACGACATATAATAATAATAATAATAATAATAATAATAATAATAATAATAATAATAATAATAATAATAATAATAATAAGAGTAATAATAATAGTAATAATAATGAAACTCAGTCTTTCTATTTCCAATTTTTCCTGGTAAGCCAGTTTACCCAGTTCTTTACTGTTCCAAATTTCATTGAACAGAGTTCATTGTTTACGTTTGTTAAAAATGAATACATACCACAGTCTCGTTGTTTACAAACGCGTGTGTTCAGTAATATATTTTGATTCACAACACACTGATACACTATAGCCTATACCAGTACTGTAATCCCATTCGCATAGATTGATTGCTATAAATACATGCCAGTAAATATTATTCTTAAATATTATACACTACCATACAGATACTTAAATTCATACCACCACCACAGTCAGCCAGCACGTGTTTGAAAGTCAAACTATGCTATTATGCCGACACTGAAGTATAGTAATTCACAAACTACACTCTCGTAGCAGCACTGTACACACATCTACGTAAAGTAAACGTTCCTATAGTCAGATGCTGACATCTACAGGCTTTTAAATTTCCTCCTCGAGATATAGCACGTGAACGATAGGCACCGATGCACCTGACATCTGTAGGATAGATACTCATCATGTTCACTTAATGCTTTGTGCTCTTGACGAGTCATAAGCGGCCAGCTAAAGACAATTTTCTCCCGCGCATGCGTGAAATTCCTGTGACCATCTCGAAAAGAGCACGGCTTGTACGTGAACGGATATTGCCAAGTTTACATAAGAAGTCTATGCAAGATGCAGGAAGTTTAAAATACTCGATTCTGATATTATACATCCCCACTACGTCAATACGGTATCAAATAATAAAACTAGTCGTGCATTAATGGAAACAAGGTGTTCACGTGCTCTTGTGCTCTTATTGACGCACCGCCACTGTACGCTACATATCTAATTTTTGACCAAAATATCAGTTACAATGTTTTACGTCCGAGCCTCTCATTTTATTATCTCACAATGTCTTCCTCTTTGTCCTAAAGTAGCTTCAGCACCAGAATAAATATTATTTATAATGGCTTGATCATAAATTTTTTCAAACTTTGTTTCTATTCGAATCCTCCCCTGAGCACGATAACATTCTCTTTCAAGGGAATGCTAGAATTTTGTTAATTTACAATATTTCTTTGCATTGTATTTTTATGGCAATAAACATTATTATTATTACTATTATTATTATTATTATTATTATTATTATTATTATTATTATTATTATTATTATTATTATTATTATTATTGCTACGTTTTATCAAGTCCTTATTTATACCGGTACAAAATGCTATCATGTATACATGCATACATGAGTTCTGCCCTTGGGCAGATCTATCACTGTAAACCCAGCTTTCCTCAGTCTTTCCTATGGTTTGCCTTTCTCTTAGTCTCCGCATATGAGCCATATATCTTACTGCTGTCTATCATCCCATATTTACTTCTGCCTCAAAATCTTCTCCCTATTCACCATTCGTTCCAGTGCATCTTTCAGTAGGCATTTTATTCTCAGCCACTGTCCTAACCAATTCCTTTTTCTCTTTCTGATCAGTTTCAGCATCATTCTTTCTTCACCCACTCTTTCCAACATAACTTTATTTCTTATTCTGTCTGCCCACTTCACACGCTTCATTCTTCTCCATATCCACATTTAAAATGCTTCTATTAGTTTATCTTCATTTCGTCGTAATGTTAATATTTCTGTCCCACACAATGCCACACTCAACATAAACTCCTTCACTAGTCTCTTCCTTACTTATTTTTCCAGAAGTCCACAGAAGATTCTTCGTTTTCTATTGGAAGGATCCTTTGCCAGTACCATCTTCCTTTTGACTTCCTGGCTGCAACTCATGTTACTGCTTATAGTACATCCCTAGTATATGAAGCTGTTCATTTACTCTACTGTCTCATTTCGAATTCGCAAGTTTACCTTCTTTATTTTTCTTCCTATGACCTATCTTTTAGTATCGTCTCCTCTTCAGCTAACAACGCCATCATCAGCAAATCTTATGCACTATATTATCCTTCTTCCTCCTACTTTTACCCTCCCATGTTCTGCAAACTGTTCTTCATCATATCCTCCAAGAAGATGTTGAACAGGATAGGAGATAATGGACATCCTTGCCGTACTCCTCTCCCTATTTCACTTCCTTCTGATATTTCTTCTCCTATCCTGATTTTGACTCGGTTCATATATAGGTTACTGAACAGCCTCCTGTAGTCCACACCTGTGGAGTAATGGTTAGCGCGACTGGCCACGAAACCAGGTGGCCCGGGTTCGATTTCCAGTCGGGGCAAGTTACCTGGTTGAGGTTTTTCCAGGGTTTTCCCTCAACCCAATATAAGCAAATGCTGAGTAACTTTCGGTGCTGGACTCCGGACTCATTTCACCGACATTATCACCTTCATCCCATTCAGACGCTAAATAATAACCTAAGATGTTGATAAAGCGTCGTAAAATAATCTACTAATAAAAAAAGCCTCCTGTTTTTCCAATCCAAACTTATTTTCTTCAGGACGTTCATCAGTTTGTTCCAATCCAATCCAATCTTTTCACAAATACTATATACACTTCTTTATTCTTCTCTAAGTATCTTTCGTTAATTGTTCTAAGTAGTCCAATCACATCCTTCTTCCTTTTCCTTTTCTGAAGCCAAACTGCTCTTCTTCCAACCGTCGATTCAGTATTCGCAAAAGAATCTTCGCCGAATGCGATATCTGGCTCATAGGTTTGAACTCCTTACATTCTTGGCATTAATTTTCTTCGGCATTGAAAGCTGCACCGTCTCCGTAAAACCTTCATGTCATTCGCCTTTCTCATATATTTCTTTGCATAATTATACAATTTCCTTCCTGTTTTCGACCAAGCACTTCACTAATTCAACGGGGATTCCATGAACTCCTGTTGCTTTCTCATCCTATATTTCCCTAGAGGCTAGTTCAACTTCTTCTCTTAAAATAGAATATCCTTTTTTATCTCCTAATATGGTTGCTTCTTCTTCTATGGCTAACTAATATAGTCGATTCCCTTTCTCATGTAACTCTTCTACATATTTCGTCCATGTGTTCAGTATTTCTTGTTTGTGTGTTATTTCTTTTCCTATTTCGTTTTTTGTCAATCACATGGATTTTCTTTTTTTATTTGTGAAGTCCAAACATTTAACTTTGCAGACATTAAATCGTATCTTCCTTTTCTCTCTAGATCCTCTACTTCTTTACATTTCTCTGACATCCAATCTGCCTTGGTCTTATCAGTTTCTCTTCTTTGTTCGCTGTTAAATTTCTTGTCGTTTCTTCTACCTTTTCCCGTGTTGATCTTTTTCCATTGTCTTCTTTCCTCCATTTCCAACATTTTCCCTATGACCTAAAGTTTCTTCGTTCTCACTCCTTCTCTGTATCCTTTTGTTTCTTCTGTTGTTGTCTGTATACAACTTTATAGATGACTCCAGTACTCATTACTATTCTGAGGTGTGGATTCTAATGTAGCGCCTTTCTCTTGAAAATTTGCTCCACATTTTCTTCTTTCCGCTTCGTTCTTCAGTTTTTCATTTCAAATTTCTTCTTCACTTGTCTTCCTCTCATTTTCTTTACACAAATATCTACTTCACCTATCAGCAGAACATGATCTGAATTAATATCCACTCCTGGTTAAATCTCCGCATTTTTTTTAAGCATTTTCGGAATCTTTCCTGTACCAGTATGTAGTATATCTGATGTCTGTTTTCTTTTTTTGGGCATATATTCTTCGTTTATGTTATTGGAATAATGTATTTCCAACAATCATGGAATTTGTTTTACATAAATTCACCAAAGATTCTCCTCTGTCATTTTTTCCAATCCATATTTTCCAACTATTCCTCCATCTTTTTCTTATCTTTCCACTGCGTTCCAGTCGCCCATTATGATTACGAATTCCCCCTTCTTCTCCTTCTCAACTGTCTCTTCTATCTTGTCATAGCTTTCTTCTACTTCTTCGTCTGATAACCCAGTATTTAGCATGTAAATTTGCACTAGCACAAAGCCTATTTTGTCCCCTTGTAGGCTCACCATTATCATCCGGTCATCTACATAACGAACTGATATCATTTTATCTTACACATGAGGTCCTATTAATACACTAACAACATGAATTCCTTTGTAATTACCATTTGAATAAAAGAACATCAATTCATCACTCACCAACTCACAACTATTTTCCCATCTCATTTCTGACATTCCCACCACATCCACTCTTTTTCTTCCCGTTTATTCTTTCAAGTTTTCGAACTTACCTACTTGCAAAAGTCCTTACATTCTAAGTTTCAATCCTCAATCTGCTTTTCTTCTCTCTGGTAGGTTGCTTCATAATGTGTCCTTGCCCAGCACCCCACTCCCGGACATCCGAATGGGGAGAAATTTTACGTCCGGCATCTTTTACCATGGAAGACTCATACCATGTTTGCAGTTTTTCTTGGGAAGGATAAATTCTGTAGCTTCCCGTGCTTTCATCGTTCAATAAATTGAAATTGCCCTCAAGTTGATTTATGATTTTTAGTTTTTCTGAATTTTCGTCAAATAAACTATATTGTTATTACAAAAGGAAATTAACTTTATATAATGACCAATTAATGGTCACTAACAAAATTGGTATATAAAAACTCTAACAAGTTGTCTTGTAATATTGTAACCAATTGAAGCTTTGCCCCGAATAGGGATCTAAGAGCCACAATAGTCGACAACGTGTTTTTAGTGAACAAGAAATCTATGATAGTTTCTCTATCATATGGGAACATCAATGGGTAGCTATGGCTACTGCATCAGGTTGCAATTCCGAAGCCGAAGTTCGTTCATTGTGGGAGGTGGATCTAGCTCCAGTTTGTTTTTCTTAAATTTATCAAAAGAATAGAATTGGAGATTAGATCCCTATTCAGGGCAAGGCTTCAATTATTAATTTTATCTGCTAAATATTTCGATGCCATGTGAATTTGTGAATGTTTACTTGTTGATAAAAACCCGTTCACAATGTTTAAAGAACAAGATTCTCATATGTATTTAGTAATAATTCACTATTATCAATTATATTTTCGTTTCCTAATAGTAAAAATACATCATTTTCATTCTCTCTACATATTCCACCATTAAAGTTTCCAGGCTTTATGATTTACGAGGAATCCCTAATTCCGCTCATAACGTTGTTGATTACATCATAAAACTCCAATTTCTTTCCTTTTGTCCTTACTCTATATACTTGAATAACAGGGAATTTTCTTCCAAACAAATTGATGTGAAGTTTAATTATATTTTCATTAATCACTCCCAGTTATCTATACATTCTTTGCATTTGCTCTTATGCTTAATTTACAATGACGCGACATCCGCGACATCCGCGACATCCGCGACATCGTAGTATCGCGTCGAGGACTGGTGTTCGCAATTCCGCGACTTGAATCGCTGCTGTTCGTGTTGATTAGGAAACTTAAAATGAAACGATGTCTGTCTTCTCTATTTTTGGAGTAGAAGAAATCAACATATCATAACTATATGCGGATGACACCTTCGCCATTTGATGATGTCCTGCATATCATTGGCCCTCAAATACAAAAAAGTTCAATGCGGGAGGCATCCAGCAGAGCGTCTAAGCATAACTTTGAGGTTAGGTTTTCCTAATAGTTGGCATCTCTCTTTAAGAACTTGGTTGTCTCTCTTTACGATTTTCGTATTGTAAGTACACAATGTCCATTAGGCCTATAAATTTAGAAACAAGTCCTGTAATCTGGGATAAATTTAAAAGCACCTCAATGAGCGGAAACTCTTTAAGGACAATTTCACGAAGGTGGAAGAAGGATACCTATTGGAAAAAAGTAAATTTTCCGAACTTCATGGGAGCCATGGATGGAAAGCATTGTGTATCTCACGTAAACAAACCGTAATATATAAGGTGAACCGTAAATAATGTCATTAATTTCAGAGGGTTATTCTTTGAGATATTTTAAACAAACGAATTTATATAATTTTTGTTTTCCATTTTGCTTCCTTTTCGATATAAAATCTGTTTTATATGAAACATTTCTTACCGTCGTTTGGAAAAACCATTGATTTAATTAACAATATTTTCAGTCAATTTAAAAGAGCACTGTATTATGAAAATAAATACGCAGAAATTTGATGTAACAAATGTAATGTTTTAAAATTCCTTTTCAGAACGAAAATTTACAATTATTCAGATGAAATTTTTGCATATTTGAACGACAAAAATTATTTTTTTTATCATAATACACTGCTCTCTTAAATTGACTAAGCATATTGGGAATTAAGTTAATTCAATGGCTTTCCCAAAATATACGCCATGAAATGTTTCACATAAAATAATTTTTTTCTCGAAAATGAAGCAAAAACGAGCAAAATTATATTAACCTTTTTTGTTAGAAATATCCCAAAGAATAACCTCTAGAAATTAATGACATTACTCACGGTTCATTCTGTATAATTCAGTGTATCCTTTAACCAATTCTATCAACATCTCATCTGAAAAAGTATTCAATTTTCTTGCAGACGACGCCATCATAAACAAAACACATACGCATTCCGGTAACGTCGCGCGGTAAAAGTTAACTCAATTTTAACTTTTGTCGCGTCGCGATCTGCGTCGTGACGTCATGGAACTCGGATTTCCTATTGGGCTATAATTAATATAATGTCGCGTCGCTTTGTAGTGTCGCGTATGTCGCGTCATTGTAAACGATGCATTAGTCATTATTGAGATTCCTAATTTTTCTGTTATATTTTTAGGAACCCCGGTATAAAAATGGATATATATATATATATATATATATATATATATATATATATATATAATCTTCTATGCTCTTCCACATTATTTAATATTTTTTATAATTATGAGTGTATTTTGGTTCAGTGTTTTTAGTTCATGTTGCATTTCTATAATTTTATTTCCAAATTTCTTGCACATTCCAAGTTTATATAGGGGAATGTCGGGTAGGGCCGGACGGCGGGTGTGTCCGGACACTTACAGTTTTCGTAAATGCCGTAAGATAGAAGCATGTTCTTGAGTGCGTTTAGAAGCCTCCGTCCAGAGTACTGAATACACATCAGTGTGTAGCTCTACCTCCTGGTGTTAAGTGTGTACGTCATTGTCCGTGATTTCCATTGTGTCTGCTCTCCGCCTCAGTATTATTCAAGACATCACTACTTTGAAATAAGGTAAGTGAAGTGCATCTGCCAACTACTGTTGTGTTTATAGAAGTGTTAGGGAACTAATTATAGAAGTGCGCTTTAAAATTCAAGTAACTTTAGAAATGGCGGGAATTCTTTCGTTGGAGTGTGTATCGGGTAAGACAGGACAGTGCTTTGTCGGGTAGCACCGGACACATAAATAAAATGCTTTTCTGTGTTACAGAGCTCACTGTTGGAGGAGATAATGCCGAAATCTGAAGAAAAACATAATAAAAAGGGATGTTGGACCGAAGAAAATATGAAGCATGCCATGAATATGTACTAATGGGAAAAATTAGTATTAGAGAAGCAGTTAGGGTGTATGACGTTCCGAAAAGTTCTCTGCATGACAGAACTAATAAAATAAAGAAAGGGAAGGAAGCTAATGTACCGGCTAAATTAGGCATATTTGAACTTACTTTCTCCGAAACATATGAAGAGGAACTATTAGCCCATATCAGACAGCTCGACAGCATGTTTATGCCACTAAGCAAGAAGGAATTCTTGAAATTGGCATATGATCTAGCCGTGGAGTTGAGATTGCGACACAGGTTTAACAAGACAAAGAAACTTGCCGGCAAAGACTTTTATTATGGATTTCTGAAAAGGCATCCTGAAATAGCATTAAGAGTACCTGAATCCACTAGTATGATGAGAGCAGTGGGTTTTAACAAGCCCCAAGTAGACCTGTTCTTCAGCAAGCTTGTGGAATTGATGGAGAAACATTCATTTCCCCCTTCACGGATATTCAATGCGGATGAAACTGGTGTTTCTTCAGTGCATGATAACTGTAAAGTGATGTCCGTGAAAGGAAAAAGGCAAGCGAAGGTGTAGCTCATGATGAATGTGGATGAATGGTGACATATTTCTTGGATGGCTGAAACACTTTGTAAAGCACGTGCGTCCAAGTAAAGATAGCCCTGTGATGAAGAAAATGAGAAAATGGATGAAGTGGTTTTCACAAAACCACATGTCGAAGAAAGTCAATCTTCAGTCAGCACTCCGTGCAATGATTCTGCGTTCTGCGTCAATTGCGCCTCTCTTGAAGAAACTGTCCCCAATCCCTGATGCAAGCAAACGAAGACTTGCTACGAGAAAACGAAAGGCAGAGAAGAGTCAAATTCTGACTGGAACCCCCTACAAAGAGTCGCTGGATGAGAAACAGGTTCAAAAGAACAAAAAGGATGAGAAAAAACGCCGGAAATTCGCAAAAACTCTAAATTTGGATCAATCTTCAACATCAGTTCA
This sequence comes from Periplaneta americana, assembly GCF_040183065.1. Lineage (NCBI taxonomy): Eukaryota > Metazoa > Arthropoda > Insecta > Blattodea > Blattidae > Periplaneta > Periplaneta americana. The sequence goes on along the minus strand of NC_091120.1, from coordinate 109,966,660 downwards.
GGCTTCTGTTTCCAGTGTGACTTGTTGCATATTGTGTGGTGAGAGTTTTGAAGAAGACTGGATTCAGTGTGAAAAGTGCAAGGGTTGGGCGCATGAAAAGTGTGCAGATTTAGAAAATGCGACCTTTTATTATGAGTGTGACAAGTGTATGCAAGTGCAATAACTCTTTCTTTTCAATTCATACCATCTGTTGTACTTTTTTTTAAAACTATTTGACTGTCCGGTACAACCCGCCAATATCCGAATCACTAGGCAAAATGTATATTTATTAATAGGCCTTTCCTCAGATTATTAATGTCTATTCATCAATAACAGTACACGTATATTGTTTTATGATTCTTGAATAGTGTTATTAAAGATTTTGTTCTTTTCGTTAACATAAAACCAAGTCAATATAAAAGAAAAACCTTAAGTGTCCGGACCTACCCTACTCTCCCCTAATCATAGTCGTTTCCATTAGCTGTTAAGTTTACTTATGTTTCCATCCGTGAGTTTGGGCCATTTAGCATTGTGTATTTCTTTTTATGCACAGAAAGATGACTTGATGCATGTACACCAACTAGGAAGAAAAGTTTACTTTTAATCCTGGTTTTTTTACTCTATAATTAGTAGAACCGACTACCAACTATAAGGCAGCAATACTATATTCGATCCATCCTGGGTATTTTATTTTCTCATCACTCACTATTATGTGGTGAGGGCGGGATAGAAGTATTAAATAATATCAATTATGAAAAATGTAAAGTTGATTTCTGGAGCCGACAGTAATTTTCAAAACACAAAACGAAAGTCCTCCAGGAGAGACTTCAAGCAGTGTGTCCCTTATTAGAGTTTTCCGACACGTTACAGACACTCAGGCCTAAATTAGAACCTCTGGGCTAAATTTCTCCTTTCTCGCGTTAAAGTAATACATTAATTGTTTAATAGGCGGCGTTTCTGGCAATGAGTTTATCACTTATCCCTCTGCCTCTGTCGACACGTAAGTGTAACTCAATTCCTTTTAGCTACGGAAAACTACTGCCAGGGTGTAGTGAAATTGGAACTATGGGTCAAATACATGCATAAAGATTGAGCTTATGTTAGCTTATCAATTGTAGATAGAGTGGGTTGTCATAGAAAGCAATAGAACAAATACTAATAATTTGAAGTTTCCCTGCATGATTTCCTGCGAGTGTGACTGAGGATGGATATCATAAATTCGAATAAATTGAACTTACATTTTAAATTAATAAGGGTTTGACTTTTAACATTTAAGTGAGGATGGTGTGATCCTCCAATTTATTAATCACATTATTCACCACTTTCAGGTTTCAATAGAACACGTTTACCGAGGACACTTTTGTGGTGGCTCAATTCTCAGCAAGCATTGGATAGTAACGGCTGCTCACTGTGTGAAGGAGTAAGTATGAAACGGCTATCCTCAATGGATAGAATAACCCCGCCGTCAACCGTACAATAAGGTTGATTGTTTCGTACAGGTGAGGTTGAACAAATAAAACACTTACAACAAATAATAGATTACCTGATAACATTTATTAATTTAAAATTCAGGTAATAACAAGAATATAAACTATATAAGAGAAAAAACAACTAGGTTTTAGAAATTTTAAAAATTACACAAGATTTGCAAAATTTATATATATATACATATATATATATAAGAAAAGCTTAACAAAATATGATCGACCAAGGGAACACCTCCATAAGAAAACAAATAGACAGCGGGTGAAAAGCTAAATATAACCCAAACATAAGGCTACTGATCTTTCGGGACTGGCTTGCCGAATAATGTAAGCTCATCTGACAATCGCCATTACACACGAGAATCGCATTAGCGTCTTTAACAGAAATTAAGTGTAAATTTAACTGATCTACAATTCTATCATTAAACAATGTAGAATAAACTAGCAATATGAAAGAGGAAACCAGTACTAGGAAATATACAACTGACGAATGTCAGAGGACTCCTTTAAATAGGTACAAGTTACAAATAGCCTTTAGAAAAGTAAGAATATATATTCATGAAAAAGAAACATATTATCACGAATGGTGACAAGCCTGTTATAATCCTCGATAGGCCAGTCTCGGTATCAGGTACCAATCTTCTTCCTCAAACCGTCGAGTAGCCATCATCAAAGAATTCCAAATCCGCAAAGCCAGGGCACGCCCATGCGTAGTTAATCGCCATCCCAGATCGGCATCAAACTCCAGCTGTTCACGTCTTTCCCCAGACCGGTTAGTCAGTTACTCGTTCGAATGCCGCTGTTTAACTAACTCCAGCCCCCGATGGCTGTATCTCAACCTCTCGCCTCGAGCGTCGATCAGAGACTCACCACTCGCGTCAACTGTTCCACCAGGAAACGGACGCTAATCACCGAAAATAAATATGAACAGAGACACCAATGAAAATCAAAAACCAATATCACGTGATAAATAAACTCGCTCCTTATAGCCTACATATAAACAATCAGACCTAAAATGGCGGATAGAACAACGCCATCTATTGAAAAGGAAAGGTAAACTAAAAGCAGGAAGTAACATAAATAAGGAATAAGAAAGAAAATCAATAAAAAACACGGGGTGCCGAAAATTAAACGGCACAAGTATAGCTTCTATTCAGATTTTTTCACAAAGACTAAAGCAATGGTCGCCTGTTCTCTCAATGTTGTTTATCATCTGACTCTCTCTACCACGAACTTTTCTCTCTTTCATCATTCCCTACATTGCATCCTTAAGTAAGTAATTTCTTCCTAACCAGTGACCCAGCCAATTTATATTTCTCTCTTTGGTCACTTTAAGCTTTATTCTTTCTTCATCCACTTTTTCTGGAACAGCTTCATTTATTATTCTGTCTGTGTATTTCCAAACGCTCCATTTTTCTTCATATCCACATTTGCAGTGCTTCTAGTGGCTCCTCTTCCAACTTTCGTAATATCTATGTTTCTGTCCCATCCAATGCCACAATCAAGCAAAGCACTTCAATGGTGACTTTTCCGCCCAATATTTAGGCGGAATATACAGCAGATCGTTCCTTCATTTTCCTTCCTAAATTACTTTACTTTATGGCCTGTGTGTCCGAAAGTAATACCTCAGTTCCTAGAAAAGGATCCGTTATGACACCCATAATATTAGTCGGGGCATCGGACAGAAGCGAATTCTGTCTGCAAAACGGGAGTGGTGGAATAATATGGAATCGGTAGGAAATATTGTCTGATATCCCTCCATAAGATGTAAGGTTGATATGCTGCGAAAAACCGGCGAAAGATACCTAGAGAAGAATAAATAAGGATATACAGGTCCTAGTATTTATGAATCTAGAAATGACATTTTACAGCGGATTGCAATTAACTGATGGGGATACGGAAGAAACTGATGTGGATTAGCAAAAGAGAAGGCTGTTCTGTAATCTTTACATATGTGAAACGAGTCAAAGTCAGAATAGGATAATAAATGTCAGAAGGTAGTGAAATAGGGAGAGGAGTACGACAAGGATATCCTTTAACACCTACCCTGTTCAATGTCTACTTGGAGGATTTCATGAAGAATTGTTTTTAGAACATGAAAGAGGTGGTAGTAGGAGGAAGAAGAATAAAATGCATAAGATATAATGGCGATATTATGGTATTGTTAGCAGCAAAGGAGCCGATACAAAAGGATATGCTCGAGGAGGATAATGCCTGCTATGGGCAGTGTGGGATGAATAATGTTATGTTTTATTTAACGACGCTCGCGACTGCAGGGGTTACATCAGCGTCGCCGGATGTGCCGGAATTTTGTCCCGCAGGAGTTCTTTTACATGTCAGTAAATCTACTGACATAACCTGTCGCATTTAAGCACACTTAAATACCATCGACCTGGCCCGGGATCGAACCCGCAACCTTGAGCATAGAAGGCCAGCCGGGATGAAGATAAATGCAAACAAGACGAAGACCATGGTTATTTTTAAGAAACCTAAAGGAGCTAAACGTTCGAATTCGAAATGAGGCAGTAGAGCAATTGGACAGCTTCAAATATTTGGGAAGTACTATAAGCAGTAAAATGAAATGCTGCCAGAAAGTCAAAAGAAGATAGCTATGGCAAAGGAAGCTTTTAATAGAAACAGAACATCTTCTGCGAAATTCTTGGAAAGAATTTAAGGAAAAGACTATTGAAGTGCTTTGTGTGTAGTGTGGAATTGCATGGAACAGAAACATGAACATTACGACGAAGATAAGATAATCGACTAAAAGCATTTGAATTATGGATATGGAGAAGAATGGAGCGTGTGAAATGGACAGACAAAATAAGAAATGACGCTGTCTTGGAGAGATTGGGTGAAGAAAGAATAATGCTGAAACTGATGAGAAAGGTAACAAGGAATTGGTTAGACCACTGGCTGAGAAGAAGCTGCCGACTGAAGGATTCACTGAAAGGAATGGTGAACGTAAGAAGATGTCTGATGATATACGACATTAAAATACAGTATATTGAGACAAACAGGAAAGAAGAAAATACGAAAGATTGGAGAAAGTTTGGTTTGCAGTGAAAGACCTGTACTTGAGTAGAAAACTATGAATGAATGAATGTACCGAATTATAACATGTTCCCCCTGTGTTTTGCTTTAGGTACAAAGGAAATTATCCTCAAACGGTACTAGAGTATGTCAAAAAAGCGTGCATCCTGTGTTGTGAAAGTATGTGTTATGTTTGCAAAATTCTTATTCGTCAGTAGTATCTCATGTGCAAAAATTACAATTTTTTAGGTCTGTAGACATCGAGAAGTTAGATACCTACATTAATGGATCTTTTAAAATATTGAGGGGAAAAATATGTATATTTTATTTGTTTATATAATTAAATTAACTTTTCTCTTTATCTATATGAAAATTGGAAAAAAATTATATATGTATGCAGAGTGATTCACGAGGATTTACCGTCATTTACGGAGCTTATTTCCGAAGCCATTCTGAGCAAAATAATATATCATATAAACATTTGTCCTAATTTCAATATTTTCAAAGTTACATTAATTCGAAGTTTTTAGTAAAATGCCTTTTCTCTTTAGTTTTATGGGTAAACGAATATTAACTTACAAATAGAGAATGAACTATTCAGGAATATCATTTCTTTAATTGACTAGAGTTCTGAAGTTAAAATAGTGTTGTTAATTGCTTTGTACAGATTTTATTTTTCCATTTTTATCTAAAAATGATACCATTTTCACTAACTTATCACAAAAATTGTTACAAAGGATGTAACTTTAAGAACTGGATTCTTTACGGTTTAATTATGCATCCTAATGTACATTCTTAAAGAATTTACAAGAGTGGCGTGATTTGTAACAATTATTGTGATACATGCGTAACAAAACTTAATTTTGAAGTTAAAATGAAAAAAAAAAAAATCTGTACGAAGCAACTATGGAATTCTCAATACATGTTAATCTTCAGAATACTAACTAATTGAAAGAATGATACTCCTGAATAGTTCATTCTTTATTTTTAATTTTTCCTTTACCCTTTAAACTCAAGAATAATGGTACTGTATTTTACAAACAACTTTAAATTAGTGTAATTCTGAATATATTGAAAATAGGACAAATGTTTATATGACATTTCTTGCTTGGAATGTCTTCTGAAATAAGGTCCGTAAGGGACGGTAAATCCTCGTGAAGCACCTTGCATGTCACCAGTAATTCTCGATTTATGACCTAAAATGTGAGAAGGGTTGTTATTCAGCAATACACGTTTTCGATAAGTTTCTCACTCATTAGACGTAGCCTACTTTGGATTTATTGATAGATCTAACGTTTCCATGGTACCTCACGCAATTTTGAAATAGTTTAATGAAGTTTCATAGAGAACAACTTTTAATCTTAGCATATAGGCTTTCACGGTCGGCGACAATGGAACAACGATTTTTCGGGCTAAGAGGCCGTGGTACTGCACAAAATATTGATGTTATAGATTGTGATGAGTTAGAAGATGTTAAAAATAGGAAAGCCCCTAGATTAGATAATACAATGTGTCCGAAATGAAACCTACCGATAAAGAAATGAACTAGACATCCATAAAAGTTACATACGGCCAGCTTGCACTAAAATATATAGAAACTCAACAAGTTTTTATGCCGTGAAGTTGGCGAACCTGTTATTCCTATTCTTGTGTATACACAGATTGTTTTCCAAAGTGGCTCCAAGAAGAAGTGCAGTGGTGTTATTTGTTAGCAGAGTTTAAGTTTTCGGTTACAGTTGAGCGGAGATTTCGTGATAAATACGGCCGTGCAGCTCCAGATAGACACACCAATGTTCAGTGGCAAAAACATTTACTAGAAAATGGATGCGAAGAGGACGTCGGATAAAAACGTCGAAGGCATTCGTGAAGCATTCACACTAAGTCCACGGAAATCTGTCAGGCAAGCAAGTCGTCAACTTCATTTACCTCGTTCTACCATTCATGATGTTCTTCATAAGTGCAGATATTGCAGCACGACGAACGACCACAACGATACAACTATGCAGTTCATGGATTGGTCGTGGTGGTCCTATTGTATGGCCCCACGAAATACTGATCTTACACCATTGGACGTTTTTATTTGGGGATTCGTGAAAGACCGTGTCTACAACACCACAGTGGATAACCTTCAAGTGTTACGTCAAAGGATTATCGACACAGTAAGATCTGTAACTCCGCAGATGTTACACAATGCCTGGAGAGAGATTGAATACAGGTTAGATGTGTGTCGTGGTACTAGAGGGGGACATGTTGAGATTTATTGATAGTGACATATTTTCCCCCCAATTAAGGAAACAATTATTTCGTATCTTTATCGGTAGGTTTCATTTCAGACACGGTGTATTGTCATGGAATTGATAAAAATATAGTACATTAATGTGTAAATTTCGAATATTACAGCTAATTAACAAATGTTGGCAAACCTGCAAAATTCAAAATTACCTCGGATTTTTCGCTTGCTACCTGCCTGCAGTATATTATATGCTATAAAAATAGGAGCGACGAAAAGACTAGGGTAACCGAGCTGAACATTATAAAGTCGAGATGCAATAACTCTTTATACTTTTTCTTACACATTTTAATAAATGCAATACAATTATTTCACAGCAGAAGATGTTACATATGTATGATTTTGAATAACGAAATGTTATTTGTACGTTCCATTACGGAATGATTAACTTGAAATAACTGCGTCCACGTACTTAATTTCCGAAACTGCTGGAATATTACATCATTGTCTTCATAATAACAATGCTATTACCGTACGTGAAAATAAACCTTTTGAGTTAAAATTTGACCAGAATATCTTCTTCGATTTCGGCTTCAAACCAGCCTTACTACTCCCACAAAATGTTATTCAAAGAAGAAAATCTAAGCATAGGGCGCTTATCGTGATGGAATAGCTTTGTCCTTAATCTTGGCTTTGTTAGGTTCATGAAAACCTACTGTTACGCACAATATGTGCTGCTGAAAATCGTAATAGAATAAATTTCGCTGCAAACTTACGAATCTTCGGACGCAGTTGACAGTTTAGAAATCGTAAAAGCTACAGAGGTTCTTGTCATTATAGGCTACGTGTATTTCAGTAGAGGAGTATATGGAAGATTAGTTAATCTTAGCTGTAACTCTTGAAGCAAATTTTCTGGATATAAGAATTAAGGGTGACAGAAGAGCTCTAATTTGTGTTCAATCATTTCTATTTAGCGCCTCTCAACACTTCATTTCTTAATAAAGCAATGTTTTTCTACATATTAAGAACAATATATCTCATTCTTGGTTTATGCATCGCTACTCAACTAAATCTATACATGCACCGCAACCCTTCTTTCTGTGTATTCTAGTAGGGGAAGAAAGTTAGTCCGCACGCAGTTTCACCTGCCCGCCGCGTGCTGTAGCCCATACGGGCTTGAATATCTATCTCTCATTTAATTCATAACCTCACGACAGTTCTAATACATCACGGAAAATTTGGTGTCTACTTTCACCGTTTAAAAATTGTAGAGGACTAAACTTGCGCGTGCAGAAGAGGCATACAAACAGCGAGCGGCTCGTACATTGTGGGAATGCGTGATCTTGACGCCAGATAGAGACAAATTTCGTCAGAGTGTTGTGAAACCTGGTGGAAGATGACCGGTGGAAAAAAACAGAACGTATAGTTAATTATTTAAAGATTTTTAAGAAAGTTTAATGAAAGCATAGGCTTTGACGCAGTACAAAATTACACAATGAAATCAAAGGCCACAGCAATTCTATAGATGTAATAAATAATCAGTGGAAATGAGTAACACAAAAGTATGCAGTATAAGTAGGGTAAAGGTGCCTAATACATTGATACCCCTAATCCCGTGTTAAAATTTCAATTGACTGCCATGGAGTTGTGGTCTCTGACTTTAATTTTTTTAAATACCTAACAGATGCCAGGAAATGTCTTCTTTTCAATTCTATTGACTACCCTCCTTTTGAATAGAAGCAGTCGACTGCAGAAGCTATTTTTCATTGAAAGGTGGTTGACCAGTAAGTTTTGACAGACAGACAGACAGACAGACAGACAGACAGACAGACAGACAGACAGACAGACAGACAGACAGACAGACAGATAGATAGATAGATAGATAGATAGATAGATAGATAGATAGATAGATAGATAGATAGATAGATAGATAGATAGATAGATAGATAGATAGATAGATAGATAGATAGATAGATAGATAGATAGATAGATAGATAGATAGATAGATAGATAGATAGATAGATAGATAGATAGATAGATAGATAGATAGATAGATAGATAGATAGATAGATAGATAGATAGATAGATAGATAGATAGATAGATAGATAGATAGATAGATAGATAGATAGATAGATAGATAGATAGATAGATAGATAGATAGATAGATAGATAGATAGATAGATAGATAGATAGATAGATAGATAGATAGATAGATAGATAGATAGATAGATAGATAGATAGATAGATAGATAGATAGATAGATAGATAGATAGATAGATAGATAGATAGATAGATAGATAGATAGATAGATAGATAGATAGATAGATAGATAGATAGATAGATAGATAGATAGATAGATAGATAGATAGATTTATTCGTTCCATAATATTCTTACATTTGCTTTATAGCATAGAATAAAGAACCTGTCCAATTCTTACGTTTAACAATAAGATGCAATACATATAAAATGCAAATATGAAATATGTACAGAATTAATATCTTCATAACAATAATATTTTATACAATGTAATATGTTTACCATTTAATAGTATTATAATATTTACACAGTACTTTGAAATGTCAAGAATTCATCTACAGAATAGAAAGTGTGAGATATTAAGTAATTTTTTAGTTTTACCTTAAATAATGCAGGGTTTTAGCTATGATTCTTAATGTCTTCAGGAAGACTATTAAGCATTTTTATCGCCATGTAACGTACTCCCCTTTGAAAACATGATAAATTTGATGATGGCGTATGAAAATCATTTCTTCTGCGGGTATTTATACTATGTATGGCTGAGTTAGTTGGAAAATTTTCTTTATTACATAAGAGGAAATTTATTGTAGAGTATATGTATTGATTTGTTAAGGTTAAAATCTCTTATTTTTTTTTAAATAATCTACATGATTCTCTATCTTTTGCTCCAACTATTATTCTAATGGTTCTTTTTTGTAATAAGAATATATTTTTACTATCTGCAGAATTTCCCCAAAATATTATTCCGAAGGACATAATGGAATGAAAATAGGCAAAATACGAGGGGGATCCAGGAAATAACGACCGTTTTGTTGTAATAATTAAAAAAATATATTTATTTGAAAAAAAAAGTCTGTTACATAACTGAAGCTTCCTTTACTTCTCTACATATTCACCACCTACATTTAAACATTTGTCGTATCTGTTCACTATCTTTAGAATTCCCGTGTTATACTCTTCTGCCGCCAGTTCATTAAGCCAGGTGTTCACTGTCTTCTTCAACTCTTCATCACTTCCAAAACGCGTACCACCCAGAAAGTCTTTCAGCTTAGTGAAAAGGTGAAAATCGCTAGGAGCAAGGTCTGGACTATAGGGCGGATGATCAAAGATTTCCCAACCGAATTGATCAAGCAATTCTCGAGTTGAAGCAGCAGTGTGCGGGCTGGCGTTGTCGTGAAGAAGCACAACTCCTCTCGAAAGCATTCCTCGCCTCTTGTTTTGAATGGCTCGCCGTAGTTTTCATAAAGTTTCACAATAACGATTTGCATTGATCGTAGTGCCTTTTGGCATGAAATCCAGCAAAAGAACACCTTTGCGATCCCAAAAGACAGTAGCCATGACTTTTTGTGTTGAGAGAGTCTGTTTGAATTTTCTCGGTTTCTTGGGTGATGAGGGATGATGCCATTGACGTGATTGGCGCTTGGTCTCTCGGGTGTTGTGAGACACCCAGGTCTCATCACCAGTCAGAATTTGATCAAGAAAGGCGTCTCCATCTGTGTGATATCGCATCAAGAATGTCAATGCTGAGGCCATTCTCTGAGTTTTGTGTTGGTCACTCAGTTGCCATGGAACCCATAGTGCACAGATTTTGTGGTAGCCAATATGTTGCGACATAATTTCACCAAGCAAAGAACGAGAAATGTCAGGAAAGACAATATGCAATTCGTCGAGTGATGTGCGCCTGTCTTGCAAGATTCTGTCGTTCACTTTAGTCTTCAGGTCTTCTGTGATGAGTGATGGGCGTCCGGGTCGAGTTTCATCGTGGACATTTGTTCGCCCATTGTTGAACATTTCGCACCATTTTCTCACATTTCTTTCATTCATTACAGTATCACCATACACTTCTTTCAATTGCCGGTAAATTTCTGCAGGTTTCAAATGTCGGGCATTCAAAAATCGAATCACACTCCTCACCTCACAGTCGGCGGGATTATCAATCACGTCGTTCATTTTGAAGTAACACAAAATGCACAATGGCGACTTGTTGCAACCAGTACTCACAACATTATGAGAACACATGTTAAGGAAGCCAGTTGACCTACAAACAAGGAAGGGGAGTCAGCTGCGCGGCGGGTATGCGCGAACGGTCGTTATTTCCTGGATCCCCCTCGTATATTGTCTTTAAGGTACTGCTGTTTCGAAATTGTTGTAACGACCTAATTGCGAAGCATGCTGAGCTAAGTTTTGGGGTTATTGTCTTTCTCTTGTGAGCGCTCCTGAAGAAACATATATTTGAGGTAAGGATTAATATTGCATTATAAAAATGATGTATTACTGTACATTAAAGTCAGCTGAATCAACGAGTATGATTATTTAAACATTATGACACAATAACAATGCTACAGGAGCTTTCCCATTTTCGGATTTACTTTCATATTTCTCCTCCTTGGCTCACTCCACTAGTAATTCCAACACAAAATTGTGAAAATTAATGTCTATGAAAGAAAATAGTTCGTGGAAATAATAATAGAAAAAAGTTATAGAAAATATTAATTATAATTATAATTATAATAAAATAATAGAGCATATATTTAACTTAATTACTGCTGCTGTTAGGAATATAAATAATGAGAAATAATTGTGTTATAATTCAATTTATTCAAATTTAATTTTGTACTGAATTGAACTTTCAGTTTATTTCGTTTATAATATATTAATATGTAATATATATTCCTACAGTTACACAAGTATTTTATATGAAATTTGTCACTTTAGGCCCTTTTTATATGTTGTAAATTCTTGCTTAGTCCATATTAAAATAATATAGCATGACTTTAATGTGTTTTTCCAAATACACGTTTGTTTTCTGAGCAGTTAGTGAGGATTATTTTAGTATCACGGAATTAGGAAACCACTATCACGGAATTTGGATCCCTGTCAGGGATTTAGGAGCCATTCTATAACAATGAAGAATCATATATTATATATCAAACTTGTGAAACTGTTGACACTGAATGTTGTAAACACTGTAGCTAAAGGTCCAAATAATGTCATTTAGGTGTTATTTGAAAATTTTTAATACAATTGTGGCATAAATATAGACTTTATTAAATATGTCACGGAATTAGGCAACCTTATCCTACTTGTGATGGAGCATGCAGCAAATAAAGTGTTATAAAACACATACAAACTGCATGTGACAATTAGAAATGTTGATGTTCTAATAGTATTGATCAAATTTTTCGGTTTTTTTCATTTCTGTTGAAGTGTGATGCACGGAAATAAGTGACGCGTTGAATGAAATGCATAAAGTCATCAGAGATTTTTCTGGAGCAGGAATATAGCGCAAGAATTCAACTGATATTGATGATCTAACGCTATCGAGTCGCCAGTACTCATCATGGAGGACCTCGCAAATTCATAAAGCTGATGGATTGTCTCTATGCAATACACATTCTCTAAAGCATTGTTCACTCTTCCCATTACAGAATGAAGGCTAACCAATTACGCGTCCGCGCTGGCACCAGTCATAAGCATGAAGAAGGTACTGTTCGAAAAGTTCACAAGATAGTTGTACACCGGAAATTTCATAATTTTGATTTTGACGTCGCTCTACTCAAGGTCAGTGTAAAATAGATTAAAGTACCTATCGTATTCATTATATACATCATAATCATATTCATCTTCGTTAACATTTCATAATTTAACCAGTGGCTTCTTCTGACCTCATACTCCGTATTTCAAATATGTTTACCGAGTTACAAGTGCTGTCAATAATCCGCATAACGCAATAGAAATTTTTAAAGGAACACATAATGAACAACGAAGAAAAATCTACATAGTTGAAACTACAAAATATGTATTGTTAATTTAATAATCTTGTTCGAAGGAATGAAGTTCAAAGTAGATGTAGAAAATTAAACAAAGTTATTTAAACATCAATTGTGATCAGTCTTATGTCTAAAAAATGTCTACTAGTCGAGTAGTCAGTAGTTCAGCTGAACAGTATTAATTAGGTGCCGTATGTTATATCAGCATAAAGGCAAATTGCTCATTCTTTCTGAAGAACTTTTTTTCAAAACTGAACATATCCATTTGACTATATGTTGTAAGAGAAGTAAAAAATGTATATTTTCTGAAACAAAAGAATATTTTGATTTTACATAATAAAAGTATATAGAGAACATGATACGTTATATGAATTTAAGAGAATTGAGTCCAACGGCACTCCAGTAATTGCGAGAAAACATTTGGACATATTCAGGTTTGCTATAAAAATATGGATAAGTATAATTTAAAAAAAAATGAACGTAATATAACTATTATTAATTATTAACACTAACTCGTGTTAATTAATGATTTTACATTCTTTCACAAAATTAAGTAAGAGTTCAGTTAACATGCTTATTCTCTTAGATATGTAAGCCACAGTCATCCACCAGACACTCACAAATCACTCTTCTCCATTACACTGTTGTGACGTAAGTGTCTGAGTCCTAGCTTTCAGTGCCCAGCTTTCCATCCTGTCACTGTTGCCTCATGTCCAATTTCCCTCGGTCCGTGGTTCATCCTTCTACCGAAGCACCTTCGAGTTGCCTCGTTGTTATAAGGGGAGCGAATAGATGACAAATTATAATTAAGCCATTAACAATTAACAAATGATTTATTAATCTAAATGAGAAACTAAAAATTAGCAATGATAAAAGTGTGATACAGATTACTATACTAAAATGAGAGCTACATCTAACTATACTAGAATCAGTGAGAGGATGATTAATGAGTCCTGGGGAAAATCCCGCGAACACTACAATAAGACAAGAGGTCCAATCTTGATGATGACGAACACATAGTTCCAATAACCACAAACTTGTCTCGCTGACGCACATGTCTTTTCCCACAAAGGGGGCAACTGTACTTTGACCTCTGCCATCAAACTGAGTACATACCTCGGTATCACTCGCACCGTAACCAACCCGAAACGTACTACTGCGGCTTGAATAGAAGTCCACTACCTGGCAGCATATTTCCAACATACCGCTGACAATCCATGAACGACTCGTGATACAGGTGTATGACGTCCCGTGGATAATTCGACATCGGGGTACCGATGCCGCGTAGTCTATACACTCTGAACGGATACACCAATCCGTCCCAGTACGTAGCCGCCGGATCACTCTCGTATACACGAAGCGGTGCTTTCGTGTACTCAGCAAGACACGAACTCCAATGTGAGCGGGCGCGCTCACGGCCCGTTCCCCACGCGTAGATATCTCCGGACTCCAAGTCCACTGCAGGAATACCTGTCTGCGGAAACGTCCAGTCGACTGTTCCCCAACACCCGAGTTGTAATCAGACTCTCTCAGACGTATCCTGGATGTAGGTCCTCTCCCGGGGGAACCCCAACCAACTCTCTTCTACGATGTCCTGCAACCAAGTCCTCACTCAGAGGTACTGTCCTCGACCTCTCCTCGTGATGAACCCTCGTGATGAACTTCCGTAATGAACTGTCGTGATGATCTCTCCTCGATGAACTCTCGTGATCAACTTTCCTCGATGAAGTCTGGTCGTCAACTCTTTCACAATCAACAGGAAATACCACATAATCTAAGGTCACCTGACCACCATGATGAGCAGCAAACAAACCACAGGAACCCATTGCACCATGGCTCAGTACACGGTCAAATGGACGCCACTGCTGGCTGTAAGCTCCCAATTCATCATGGAACAAAATACATAAATGATTAATAAATATATTCGCTCTGACTTCAAAGAAGCAACTCGAAGTAACGAAATGTTCATGCTACCACTATTGTGACGTAAGTATCTGAGTCCTAGCTTTCAGTGCCCAGCTTTCCATCCTGTCACTGTTGCCTCATGTCCAATTTCCCTCGGTCCGTGGATCGTGCTTCTACCGAGTTGCCTCGTTGTTACAAGGGGAGCGAATAGATGACAAATAATAATTAAGCCGATGCCGCGTAGTCTATACACCATCCGTAGACATTGTGATTCCAAATCACAATTTTCTGCGTTTCTTCCGACGTAGCGATTCACTCCCAGCGGATTCCACTCTGAACGGATACACCAATCCGTCCCAGTACGTAGCCGCCGGATCACTCTCGTATACACGAAGCCGTGCTTTCGTGTACTCAGCAAGACACGAACTCCAATGTGAGCGGGCGCGCTCACGGCCCGTTCCCCAAGCGTAGATATCTCCGGACTCCAAGTCCACTGCAGGAATACCTGTCTGCGGAAACGTCCAGTCGACTGTTCCCCAACACCCGAGTTGTAGTCAGACTCTCTCAGACGTATCCTGGATTTAGGTCCTCTCCCGGGGGAACCCCAACCAACTCTCTTCTGCGACGTCCTGCAACCAAGTCCTCTCTCAGAGGTACTGTCCTCGACCTCTCCTCGTGATGAACTCTCGTGATGAACTTCCGTAATGAACTGTCGTGATGATCTCTCCTCGATGAACTCTCGTGATCAACTTTCCTCGATGAAGTCTGGTCGTCAACTCTTTCTCCAAGAACGAGCTCGGCAAGCCAAACAAGAAAATCCGTTAGACTTTAAACCGGCCAATCAGATAGCTCGTCTTAACACTAATAAGGCTGGTTAATCTCGGACCCAATGGTAGACAAGGCTCAATTATGCCGCCTATTGGGCATAGAGGGAAACAAAATATACAGCACCATCTAACGTAAACACGTAATAACTAATACGAGGTGCCATCTAGTGGTGAGGAACTAAAACCTTCACACTACACCACAACACTCACATTATTATTATTATTATTATTATTATTATTATTATTATTATTATTATTATTGTTGTTGTTGTTGTTGTTGTTATTAATTATTAATAGTAATATCGATTAATAATATTATACATTGAACACTTCATATTCACAATCTTTTACATTCTGTTGTGCGAACATGATCTCGGTTTTTGCTTTAACTGAACTAGTTGAGGATCAGGATTGCCGTACTTCTCATGTTTTCCCTTCTGTGCTGCCAAAGATTTTGATCTTCCTTTTTTTCTTGATTCACTGCTCGTTTCTCCGACAGAAACATTCATTATAATAGTTTCGAAAAGAGCTATACTTTACAATGCAATGCAATCTGACTAAAATTCGCAGAAACGCGATGCCGCAGATTGCTGAAATAATTACATTTTTGTAGCCCATTCTCGGAAGGCACAAATGCTCTAAAATGACCTTGATCACTCATTGGCAATAGTTGAAAATAGCGGGATATTTGAACAACTGTTAGAACTAAGTTGGAGATGTACTATTTTGCTTTCAAAAAGCTTATTAAGCAATACAATAATTACTGAAGATGTTCAGTTTTGAGAAAAAATGTCTGGAACAACTGAACAGAATGGACATGTAAAAATCAATATTTACAATTATGTTTCAATGGGATAAATTCACTTTCTTTGCAAAATAAATTTAACTCTAATTCAATATCAGATCTACCATAATCGATTTAGGCTATAACAAAATTTTGTAATTTTTGGACATGTTCAGTTTTGAAAAAAAAAAACTTTTCAACTAGCATGATGCAAATTTCGTCGTTAAAATTGATATTATTTTTAAATGCTACGCTGTGTGTTTACTGTGAATTTTCAGGTAGAGAAACCATTCCACTTCGATAAATCGGTTCAACAAATTGCCATGGCATCAACTGTTCCTGATGTTGGAACTTGCGTCACTGTAAGCGGATGGGGATATCTTGAACTAGGAGGTCATTCACCTCTCAATTTACATCATGTTGAGATCCTCATCATAGACCACCGTCAATGTGCCTCTTCTTACCATGACCTCACTCCTCAAATGATATGCGCGGGATGGCCTAGAGGCGGCAGAGATTCATGCTATATGGATTCAGGTGGACCTCTTGTTTTCCAAAAAAAGCTCGTCGGAATTGTATCCTGGGGGTATGGATGTGCACTAGCAGGATATCCTGGAGTCTATACTAACGTTGCTGTCCTGAAGAAATGGATCAGAGAACATATGAAATAATAAGAGTATTTAATTGAATATGAAAAATATAATTATTTGTGTGTATATGAGAGATTAATAAAATTGACAGAGTTGGAATAATTTACATGTTGAGACATGTTCGCTTGTTTTTCGTAAAGTTATTCGATTATGAAAACTCAACGTTCACGAAATATAATCCATCTGCATTTTCAGATAAAGGAAAAATACTTGCAATCAAGAAGTAAATATGTTTGTATAAGTTAACAGTAAATAATTTATTCTCAGTAAGGTACATAGTATATTAAAAATATGTTCACCATGTAACATAAATTTAATATTCTATTATTGTCTTTCTTAATTTCCTAAAATTTTAAAAATAGTTTTTAATGGTAACCAATATCACTACTCAAACTTTGATTCGTAAACCATTTTTGGACCTCGAAGATCCCATCGATATCTTTCAACATCTTTCGACTTTTTTTAAAATATTTGTGGTCTTTAAAATAACCTTCATGAATTATTATGCTTGATGATTATCTATGATAACTTATCTTCATACAGTCGCTCTCCTTCTCACCACTAAAGACAAGTCATATTTTATTTGACGTCCAATCTTGCAAATAGTTTCGTAGCTGATTAGATTGTTTGACTTTGTAACGTTTGCATAGCTTGGCAGTGTTAGTTCTTTCTTCGTTTACGACTCACCGTACAAACTAATTATAATGTATAGAGCGTTGAAGACATAGAAAATTCGGAAGAGATATTCAGTAATATTTTATATACAAGGCTCCTACAAAAGATATTTCCGGTTTGAATGCATGTAACATACATTCTATGAATCTGAGGTGCATGAAAATAGCACCAATGGAAAGAGAAACTCAGAATGATTAGTTGTGGCAACACTGTTTTTCTTGTTAGTAACACTGTCTCATAATAGCGCATATAAAAAAAATTGTTCATTGTTGAGGCTAAATGGTTGCAATAGAGGACAGAAAAGCTTTTCGTGTGCTTGATTTTCATATGAATCAGTCGGTTATTAATGTGCAACTGC
Organism: Periplaneta americana; assembly: GCF_040183065.1. NCBI lineage: Eukaryota > Metazoa > Arthropoda > Insecta > Blattodea > Blattidae > Periplaneta > Periplaneta americana. Next base: position 109,948,710 of record NC_091120.1, on the reverse strand, counting down.
ATTACCGAACAAAGTTTGGTGCAGATGCACACAGTGGACTTACAATCTATAAATGGTACTCTGATTTTAAGGCAAGATTCTTCGTAAACGGTTCCAATTTAATCCGTACCGGAGGGCTTAGAGTCACACAACGTCAATTCCAAAAATCGACTTTTGAGTTAAAGGTAGATTTAAAAATATAAATGTCATAATATTCGACCACCAAATTACTATTCTCTTATTTTCAAGAGGTTACATTTTTTGGAATTAACACCCTGGCAATTTAAAAATAATGAAGTGTCAAACAGGGTTAACTATACTTAGGATTCTTTGTCTCCAACTTATCGGGTTAACTAGACTTAGCATTCTTTGTCTCCAACTTATCGGTGGTGTAGAAAGCTACAACTGGAGACAGCGTTCTCTGTCTCTACAGTAGAGTACAGTAGAGATTAATAATGCTGAAATGAATTTGATTTGGTTATTTAAACACGCTGTATCAACTACTAGGTTATTTAGCCTCGATGAGAATGGTGACAACGAGAAGGTATTTGGCGAGATGAGGCAGAGGATTCGCCATAGATTACCTGGCATTCACCTTACGGTTGGGAAAAACCTCGGAAAAAAACCCAGCCCAAGCGGGGATCGAACCCACGCCCGAGCGCAACTTCAGATCGGCAGGCAAGCGCCTTAACCGACTGAGCCACGCCGGTGGCTGCTGAAATGAAACATATATAATACTATAAGATTCATTTTAGGGACGAAAATATCTTGATTTTCTATCAAAGTACATTATTATACAAATAATTGATTATTGGTATTCAGCTTTTACTTCAGCTCACGGTCAATATTTCATTCCCACTTTACACTGCTTTATGTATGAATTATTAGGACAATTTAATTTAGTTCAGTGATCTTTTCTAAGCAGAATAAAGTGTTCGATGAAAGAGTAATGGAACGGAGAAAAATTCCCTCCGGCGCCGGGATTTGAACCCGGGTTTTCAGCTCTACGTGCTGATGCTTTATCCACTAAGCCACACCGGATACAACCCCGACGTCGGACAGAATTGTCTCTGATATAATATAGAATAATATAGAATAAAGTGTGATTTTCAAGGCAAAGTTGATTTTTATGAAAATTGTATGTTTTTAGTCACTGATACTGGATCCATGTGACCACCTAAAGGTATTTATCCTTTTCCTTTCCTCTTACAAATTCTCTTACTGAAAACAACCATTCATTTATTCATAGTGTTCTGTCCAAGGGTAGGTCTTTCAATGCAAATCTAGCATTCTCCAGTATTTCCTACTTTCTGCCTTGCTCTTTGTCTTCTCATAATGATCCATATATCTTAATGTCCTCTATAATCTGATATCTTCTTCTGCCTCTAACTTTTCTCCCGTTCAACATTCGTTTCAATGAATCCTTCAGTAGGCAGTTTCTTCTCAGCCAGTGACCAAGCCAATTTATTTTCCTCTTTCTGATCAGTTTCAGCAACATTCTTTCTTCATTCACTCTTTCCCAAACAGCTTTGTGTCTTACTCTGTCTGTCCTATTCACACGCTCCATCTTTCTTCATATCCACATTTCAAATGTTTCTACTCGCTTCTGTTCACTTCGTCGCTACACTCCACACGAAGCACTTCAATAGTCTTTTCCTTACTTCTCTTTCCAAAAGTCCGCAGAGAATGCTCCGTTTTCTATTAAAATTTTCCTTTGCAATTGCTACCCTCCTTTTGTCTTCTTGACAGCAGCTCCTGTTACTGTTTATAGTACATCCCACGTATTTGAAGCTGTCCACTTACTCTTCTGCCTAAGTTAGAATTTGCAAGTTTACCTTCTTTACTTTTCTTCCTATAACCATGGTCATCGTCTTATTCGCATTTATCTTCATCCCATACTGCTCATAGCTGTCACCACAAGTAATATATCCCTTAGTATCATTTCTTCTTTGCTAACAATGCCATATAATCACCAAATCTGACACACTTTATTCTTCTCATACGATCACTCCTCTCATGTTCCGAAAACAGTTCTTCACTAAATCCTCCAAGTAGATGTTGAACATGCTAAGTGATAAAGGGCATCCTTGTCGTACTCCTCTCCCTATTTCACTTCCTTCTGACATTTCTTCTTCTATTCTGACTTTCACCCGTGTTTCATATAAATGTTACTGAACAACCACATGCACGGAAATTTTATTTATGATTTCTTTCAGTTTATTCCAAGCCACTCTGTCAAACGCCTTTTCTAGATCCACAAATACTATATACACTTCTTCATTCTTCTCTAGATATCTTTTGCCGATTGATCGTAGCAGTCCAATTGCATCTCTCCTACTTTTTCCCTTTCTGAAGCCAAACTGCACTTCTTAGAACTCGTCTTCCATCTTAGAATATAAACGTCGATTCAGTATTCGCAGTAAAACCTTCGCCGAGTGTGATATCAGACTGATAGTCCTGAACTCGTTACATTTCTTTGAACTATTTTCCTTTGGTACTGGAAGCAACACTATCTCCATAAAATCTTCAGGCCAGTCGCCTTTCTCATTACTTTGCATAATGATAGAATTTCCTTCTTGTCTTCACCCAAGCATTTCATTAATTCAATGGGGATTCCATCAACTTCTGTTGCTTTCTCATTCTCCATTTCTGTAAAGGCTAGTTCAAATTGTTGTCTTAAAACATAAAATCCCTTTTTGTCCTTTGATACTGCCGCTTCGTCTTCTATAGCCAAGTCATGTGGAGGATTTCCTGTCATAACTCTTCTAAATATTCCGTCCATCTGATCAGTATTCCTGGTCTGTCTGTTATTTCATTTCCGAATTTGTCTTCTATCAACCACATGGACTTGCTTTTCTTATTTGTGCATTCCAAAACACATTTAACTTTACGGTACATTAAATCATAGGCTATCTTCCTTTTTTTCTAGATCCTCTATTTCTTTACATTTCTTTTTCATCCAATCTTCCTTTGCCTTATCAGTTTCTCTTCTTAGTTCGTTTTAAGTTTCCTGTAGTTTTTTCTACCGTCTTCTGTGTTGATGTTTTTCCATTTACTTTCACTTCAGTACTCATTATTATTCTCAGGTGTAGATTCTAGTGTAGCGAATATCTCTTCAAACTTTCCTTCAAATTTTCTTCTTTCCGCTTCGTTTTTCAGTTTTTCATGTCAAATTTCTTCGTCATTTATCTTCCTCTTATTTTCTTCAGACGAATATCTACTTCGTCTATCAGCAGAACATGATCTGCGTTAATATCTGCTCCTGGTAAAGTCTTCGCATTTTTAAGCTATTTCGGAATCTTTCCTGTACAATAATGTATTTCCAACAATCATTGCATTTCCTTTACAAAAATTTACCAAAGATTATTCTCTGTCATTTTTAGTAGGATATTTTACGCCGATTTATCAATATCTTAGGTTATTTAGCATCTGAATGAGATGAAGGTGATAATGTCGAGGAAATGAGTCCAGGTTCCGGCACCGATAGATACTTACCCAGCATTTGCTTATATTGGGTTGAGGGGAAAACCCCGGAAAAATTCAACCAGGTAACTTGTCCCGACCGGAAATCGAACTCGTGCCGCCTGGTATCGCGGCAAGGCACGCTAACCGTTACTCCACAGGTGTGGACGATTATCCACTGTAATTTCTTCTTCCCAATCCATATTTTCCAACTGTTCTTCCCTCTTAACCTCCCACAAATGGGTTCCAGTCGTCCAATATGATTACGCATGCTCCTTTCTTCTTCTTCTTCTTCTTCTTCTTCTTCTTCTTCTTCTTCTTCTTCTTCTCAACTATCTCTTCTATCTTGTCATAACTTTCTTCTACTTCATCGTCTGATAATCCACTATGTGGTATATAAACTTCCACTATCACTAAGTCTATTTTCTTCCCTTGTAACTTCTCCATTATATCGCCTGGTCATCTACCTGACGCACTGATATCACTTTAGCTTTCACACGTGGTCCAATAATACACCAACACCATCACTTCCTTTGCATTCACCATTTGAATAAAACAACCTAAATTCATCTCTCACCAACTCATCACTATCTTTCCATCTCATTTCTGATATTCCCATCACATCCACTCTGTTTCTTCTGATATCTGATATCTTCCAAGTTTTCCAATTTTCCTGCTTGCAGAAGAGTCCTTACATTCCATGTTCCAATCCCCAATCTTTTTTTCTTCTCTCTGCTGGGTTACTTCATAATGTGTTCTTCCTCAGCATCCCTCTCCTGGACATCCGAATGGGGGAATAGTTTATGTCCGGAATCTTTTACCGTGGAAAAACTCATTATCGCAGGTTTGCAGTTTTTCGTGGGAAAGGCAAATGCAGTTGCTTCCCTTTGCTTTCTGCAAACCACTCTCTCTTTCGCATATTAAAATTTCCCAGGGGACTCCAACGTGGACATGAGGAAAGTGGATTTTATAATTAGGCCCTCTGAACTACTCCGAAAAGGGTTAAATATAAGTTCTATCAAGGTTTTTGACTTAATCAAAGACCGGGAAATCCCAATTATCCTTACAAAATAAGTTATATTATACAGTAACATAATGTACGGTATGCGTCTAAACAAACGACACACGACAAACGAAATTATTGCTCACGTACTGCCCACTTTCCCTAGTAACGAATTATTTATTATTTATTGTATATAATAGTTTAACCTATTGTGAATTCAGTGTTGTGTTGACTTCTGCAATAAATTATGGTTCTCACAGCAGAGGACACGGTGTTTAACGTGGAACATGATTTCCGATCATACGGAGTAGGACGTCGTAATGGGCGAAGTTTGCTTCACGTTAAAGAAAAGTACGACGAGCGAGTTAATGAGGCACCAAATAACAGAGCAATGTTAGCTGTCGTTGACAAGTTCCGTCATATGGTATCAGTCTTATGTCAACGAAAGGGGACAACAGGGCGCCAAAGAACCATCATCACAAACGAGAATCATGGACGACTTCTCCAACAGGTGTTACAGTCCCCAAGCGTAGTCTATGATGAACATCGCTGAAATTTGGTTTGGTATTGCAGTTACTCAGCATCTAACAGAATGGGATGAAAAAGCTAGATTACAGTATTTCAAACCAGTGTTGTCCATGACGTGTCAGGATCCATATTTCTTCTGTAACATATGAGCCGTTTAGAGCAGAAGTGGTGTAAGTCAAAAATGGGTAAAGAGGGTTAAAATAAACATTCTGTAAAATAAAGCCCAAAGTAGCAATTAATATTCAATTTATTTAAGCTATTAGTAGTTAGTGGATAGCAATAAGAACATATAAATTGTTACTTTGCGCTGTATTTTTCAGAATTTTTACCTTAAATCTCATTACCCAATTTTGACTTACACAACTTTTGCTCTGAAGGGCTCATATGTTTTTCAGATGAAAGCCAAATTCACATCGATGGGTGCATCAACCGACAAACAACTCGAATTTTAGAGTTTGAACGGCCTGATGTCGTTATACAGAAACTACATCCCAGTGCGCGGGTTACAATTTGGTGCGCCGTGTCCGGTCATGGAATATGGGGCGCTTATTTCGTGGAGGTTGGTGCACAGAATCATGCAACAGTAAACCAGATAGTCTACAGCGACCTAAAACACAATCAATTATATGGACACTATATGCTCAGCATATAGTGGTCCAAGTAATCCACATCCTACAGGATTCTTCGGCATCTTCGAAAATTTGACACAACAACATACACTTCATCAAACTTACAGTTCATGTACAAAACAAACAATGCTAGAGGAAATTGTCAATCCTGATAGCTGGAGAAAAAATAAATGCAAGAAAAATGTTTGTGCAGGCTTGGCTCACAGATCAACAACTATTCGTAATAAGGAGATAGCAGCTAAAAATATCATTGGAAATGATTGTTCGAAATGCCTAAGAAAATGGAATCAATCCTTCACTAAAGAAGACATACGCCTACTTAAAATTCAAAAAATACTATTGGAATATTGAAAGAATTGACGGAAAGAGACCACTTTCAACACCTAATAGATATAAATCTGGTGACCTGAATGTTGTAAGAAATATATGACATGTAGTAAAACGTTGCATAGGGCCTATATTAAGATGAAAAGTCCGAAAATTGTTATACTATAGCCAAATTTTGAATAGAAATTTCAATATTGGCTTCCACCAACATTATGACAAATGATTTCAGTATTAATTAACATTTAAATGATATGGAGAAGACTGATTTTCAGGATATGTAAGATTCTCACGTTCTAAGAAAGGAGAGAGTTCGTGAAATGAAAAATGATTTCAAATTACAACTAAAATAAGGGCAAATCCACTTTTTTTAATTTCATATTGAAACGCTCGATACTGCCCCAGATCAAAACTGTTCAATAACACACACACACACACACACACACACACACACACACACACACACACATATATATATATATATATATATATATATATATATATATATATATATATATACTAGTGGCTTGTGCAGCAAATGCTGCAAACTAAATTCATTAGACGTTCAAATAAACATTTTTCAGATTTATTTTCAATGAAGAATACCAGACATTCGGAAAGTTACTTGCTTCCATAGCAATGAAAGATACTCTCTCTCGAGCCAATACTGAAGATAACCACGCATATAAATATCTACACTACACCGCCATTAAATATATGAAAAAGACCCAATCCCACTTGATTAATAATTATAAAAATATTTGATTTTTAATAATATTATTATCTTACGTAAGCTTTATAGCTTTCAGTAACATATACTATATATACTATATAGCCGCCACTCAGTAAAATATAGAAATCAAAATCTAATTTAAGTTATTCTATACATCTACTTATATAAATCCAAAACGTTTCACTTTCATATCAACAATATAGCATGAATATGTATAATTAATTAAAAATAGTCACATCATGCCATTAACTACAATAATATTTCATTTCTAATGGTAATAATGTCATCAAACCACCTCAAGTTTTGTAGTTTTTAATATCCAATACACAGCTATACCCAGAAAATTACACACCACAGAATCGAACCTGTAAATTATTTTTAGTAAGTTAAGTTTTTAATAACCAATTTTATTTGAGCTCTAAAGATGTCAGCATTCATGAAGATCATGGCCTTCGTGTAATATTGTTTACTGTAGTATGTGTTTTGTTTTATTCTGAAATGCAACACGGCCGACGTGATGCTCGCTTCGCTTCTCTTTTACAGAAAAGCGAAGGGAATATCAAGTCGGCCGTGAATGCTATTAGCTAGTTCTCAAAACTGACGACAGATGGATTTTGGAAAATAGGAAAATTATGTTTAAAAATTGACATTTCACTGAAAACTACTATTTTTCCGAAAAATTTGAGTTCCGAGTTTCAAAATGAGGGTTCATTTATTAAAATCCGTCCAGCCGTTTTCCCGTAATTTCCATTACAAGTTCAAATTATATATATATATATATATATATATATATATATATATATATATATATATAAGTGATATTAGTGATTGCTGCCTCCTGTTTTATTGACACAATTGCCGACATTTCCGAAATGATTATAACCTTAAAGTATAGCCTAAATTTCAGTACTTATTTATATCTTCAACTCCTTCCTAACACATTTTCTACATGTTTCGATAGCCTATAAAATGTTCATTTCAGTACTAGTAATTTGAAAATTATAATTCTGTCATATAATGAGTAATATTCGGTAGTAATTTCAGCTAAAATAAATCATGCAACCACCCTTTGTCTTGTTTTTTTTTAAATCTAGTAGGTAAAAGAGAAGTTAAGTTAAATGTCATATTTTTACAATTATTACAGTTGTGAAATGTTTTAAACTTGTACTGTTTATAATGCTCTTTAATTACAACCATAATTGCACCGTTCCTTTGCTAACTTATGCAAGAAATCTAATGAAAAACTACATGAGCTATACGCCAAAATAATAAATGCAGAACACAACAGACAGATAAAAGTGATGTTTGTTTTGAAGATATTAAAAGCACATCGATTTTAAAACATACTCCAAAACTAAGTGGTTAATACCATATTTGTAAGTATTATATGACAGGGAAAATAAATTACTGGACCCTCGACATCGTCCAATCAGTTTTTCACTTAAAACACACTTGGGACAAAAAAACCGGACACTTCTATATTTGCTTGTATTTTGTTGCCAATTATTTCAAAATGAGACAAAACCCATTTAAACAAAATAATGTTTCATTTAGCACCTTATACGACAACATTTGAAAAAAAATCTCTGATGATAAAATTTACAAAAAATTACAAAGGGCGTATAGCTATGGCATCGTTTGGTCTAACTGTTTTTTCATTTTATGGTGCCTTAAACATTAAAAACTCTTTTCAGTAACGGGTATTATCCCCTCTGGCTTGAATAACTGCATCCATACGTCTTGGCATGCTCTCAATTTGGTTAGCAATGTCTTCTTGAGGAATAAGTTCCCATTCTTCGCCAAGTGCTCGCCTCAACTCTTGTAACGATTCTGATCTCGGTCGTCTATTCTTAACACGCCGTCCCAGCATGACCCACACGTGTTCAATTGGGTTCATGTCTGGACTCCTTGATGGCCATGGAAGAACATGGATTCCCACTTCTTGGAGATAACCTCCGACCGCATGGGCAATATGCGGCATGCATTAAAACAAAATTATCGCCTACAAATTGGCCAAATGGCACAACATGATCAGCCAAACATTCATTTATATACCTATCAGCTGTTAGTCTTCCATTTTCAACAAAAACCAACTCTGTACGAGCATCCGTACACACTCCTGCCCAAACCATCACTCCACCACCTCCATACGGCACATTTTCGGAAGTGCAACACTGTGAAAATCGTTCTCTCCTCCTTCTCCAAACTCTTTCACGTCCATCAGGTGAGCACAGATTGAAACGGGACTCATCGGTGAACAGATAACAGCTCCACTGTCCATTTCTCCAATCCCTGTGATCATTTGCAAAACGCAGTCGTTCAACTCGATGCATCCTGAGAAGTCTGGGACCAGTTGCAGGTCTACTTGATATCAGTCCACTTGCTTTCAACCTCCTTCTAACTGTTTTGGCCAAAATTGGGCGTCCATGCATGTTAACAAATTGCTGGGCTACACTAGTAGCTGGAAGGTTGCGCTCCCTAAGAACTCTCAACACCATACTCCTGTCTTCATTTGGATTTGTAGCTCTTGGACGACCCGAACCTTGTCTTCTGGTATATTCTAGGGTCTCTCTATACCGTTTTATGGCATCATGGGTTGTGCTTCTAGCCATATTCATAACATTTACAATGTAACTTACACTGCGTCCATCATCGTAAAGGGCTACAGCTCGAGCCACATCTTCAGGTCGCATCTTGTTTTAAGACAAATGTTACAACTCCACTTAAACTCAGAAAATGTAAAAATAAAGAAATAACGAATGATAACGATAATGAAGCACAAAATAGTTGAGACAAAATTGTTATAGCTGAGACTCCGAAAGCAAAATTGGAATATTTGGTTGTAATGGCTTGTTTATAAACCAAAAAACAATCAACAATGTATACACGTCTCCATAACAACAGATGGCTACCATAATATTGTATGAGAAAATAATGTTTTGCAAAATACCAGCAAATATTAAAGTGTCCGGTCTTTTTTGTCCTAGAGTGTATTATTAGTTGCCAGTAATTTTTATAACTATCCGATTCAAGCATTCTTTGATAAAGATAATGTGGCAATGACGCGAACTATGTTTTTCATTTCATGTAATCTAAAGTTCAGAATTATTTACTGCTAATGATAGAGTTATTGGTAGTAATGAAGACTTGAGTTTTTTTTAATTTTGACTTGGCTACAAATAAGCTGGTCAACTTTACCTCGAACTCTCTTTTTTCGTCCACTATATCAACGTAAAAACGCCGCGTTTTAACTTGCTATTGGGGAAACAATGTTAAAATTTACGATCTCAGATCGTATACATAACCATTGTCAGTATTTTGTTTTGATGTGTCTCAATGGAACGTGCAGCAAAGTGCGTATAGGCCAGTATCTGTAGGGTGATTTTCCGATTCACAGCGGGCTAAAGCAAGGAGATACACTATCACTTTTATTTTTCAATTTTGCTCTAGAGTATCCAATTAGGGAAGTCAGGATAACAGAGGGCATTTAGAATTGAACGGGATACATCAGTTGCTTGTCTATGTGGATGACGTGAATTTATGAGAAAATGGACAAACTGTTAAGGGAAAGCACGGGAATTTTATTTGAAGCAAATAAAAAGAGATAGGTTTGGAAATAAACCCTGAAAGAACAAAGTATATAATTATATCTCGTGACCAGAATATTGTACGAAATGGAAATATAAATATTGGAAATTTATCCTCTGAAGAGATGGAAAATTTGAAATAATTTAGAGCATTAGTAACAAATATAAATGACACTCGGGAGGAAATTAAACGCAGATTAAATATGGGAAATGCCTGCTATTATTCGGTTCAGAATTTTTTGTCATCCAGTCTGATCTCAAAAAAGCTGAAAGTTATATTACCGGTTGTTGTATAAAGTACGGCATTGTATGGGGCAGAAACATGGACATTACGACAAAGTAAAGAGAAGCGAATAGAAGCATTTCAAATGTGGATATGGAGAAGAATGGAACATGTGGAATAGACAGAAAAATAAGAAGTGAATCTGTGTTGGGAAGAGTGAGTGAAGAAAGAATGATTCTGGAACCGATCAGGACGAGGAAATGGAATTGGTTGGGTCAATGACTGAGAAGAAACTGCCCACTGAAGGATGCACTGCAAGAAATGGTGCACGGGAGAAAAGTTCGGGATAGAAGAAGATATTAGATAATGGACGATGTTTAGATATATTGATCAAATGAGGAAACAAAGAGGAAGGTAGAAAATAGGAAACTTGGAGATAGCTGGGTTTGCAGTAAAAGACCTGCTCTTGAGCAGAACAATAAATGAATGAATTGTATGGTTGTGAAACTTGGACTCTCATTTTGAGAAAGGAACAGAAATTAAGGGTGTTTGTGAGTACGGTGCTTAGGAAAATATTTGGTTCTAAGAGGGATGAAATTACAGGAGAATGGAGAAAGTTACACAACTCAGAACTGCACGCATTGTATTCTTCACCTGATATAATTAGGAACATTAAATCCAGACGTTTGAGATGAGCAGGGCCCTGCGGGTTCCATAATTTGTACCAAAGCGCTTCTCTATCTACAGTGTCGAAGGCCTTTCGAAAATCCACGAAAGGGCAGTACAGTTTCTCCCCCTTTTTTAGCCATTTGTTTCTGTTTCAGTGAATCCAAAGTAAATATGTTGTCAACTATGCCGCGACCTTCCATAAAATCCATCTGAAATTTTGAAATTTTGCCATGCCAAGACACCCACTCCGTCATTCTTTCATACAAGATTTTACAATAGATTTTGCCCATAGTTTCCAGTAATGCCACACCTCTATATGAGTTTGGAGATCCAATCGAACCCTTAGTTTTGTAGATTGGATGAATGATGGATGTAGTCCAAATTTCCGGGTATTACCCATACTGAAATAAATCATTAAACACAATTTGCTCCCTTTGAAATAATTTCTTATTGACAAGAGCAGCCTTAAATATTTCTGATGGCAGAGCATCCTAGCCTGGTGCTTTATTATTCTTCAAAGAGGAAACCGCTTTTCTAATTTCTCCCTGTGAAATCTCTGCGTCCAGCTCCGGAACCCCCGGAAACCCCATTAATTCTTCCGGTCCTATCACTAATCCCCCATCTCTCCTTGCCCATAAACGCCCCTAAAATATTCCTGCCATACTTCTGGTGTAATTTCGTTCCTTACCCACCCCCCACCTCTTATGTGTTTAATAGTATGCCACATTTCAGATATATCCCCGTTCTCTACCACTCTACTCAGCTCACCTGCTTTCCTGAGTTGCCAGTTAGTCTTTTTGTACATGCGTAAGAGATGCACATGAAGTATAATAATTTTTGTAAGATAATTAATAGAATATTCCAAATCGGAAACAGAAAATCGCTGTGAAATTCAAGTCGACACTTATGATTTTAAAATTTCTCATAAAATTGAGGTAGAGAAATGATCTGTGCAATATGTTCGCAGGCCACTACGTTTCCTAGAGATGGTTAATTAAAATAAAAAATATTTCTAGGCTTTCTTATGAAAATTATAAACATCTAGTTAGTCCTCTCTCGAAACCAAGTATTCACTAATCTTAGTCAAGAGCCACTTAAAGGTTAGCATCCCTTCTTATGAACACATTTGTTACTAGTTGCAGAACCGAGACAAAATCTTACAGGTTTTAACTTCCATACAGACCAAAACGAAGATGGGCCGACCTCTTCAGTGAACGAGTAGGAAGCCATTGGTCAAGCAGAGCAAGACATAGGGAAGACTGGAGAAACATAAGAAGACAAGTGAACAGCGACTAAAACCAGTGCGACAGAAACAAGCGAACAATACCAAAGTGTGCAGAATGTGAACCAAGTGAACAATTCCACTCTTACGCGGAGTAGCTCACCGCGTGAGACAAATAGAGCTCTCCCTCTATAGGAGGAGGCCTTTGCCCTTAACGGGACATTTTTTAGGCTAATCATTTCACATTTTAATAATTGACATAAACTAAAGAATAGTTGTAGCAATGATTGTGATATCGAGAGCTATTCTACGTACAAAATTAATAGCTTAAATAACGCGAGTGAAAGAATGTTAGGCTTATATAGTAAAACCTCTATTAAAAGATTATAAGCGGTTCTGAGGAAAACTGGTCTTTATGAGAGGTGATCGCTTAGTGGAGAGAATGCTTTCTTTACTACATTAAATATGACACTATAAATTATAACGTACTAATTTTATTCCATTTTTATCCTTACAGATCTTAATTACTAAATTTGTTATTAATTCTTTCCTGTGAAGTAACTATCAATAGTGGTTTGTTTTTCAGTAGCACATAATTTTTTAATATTTCACTTTCAAAGTCTCTTTGAACATTAAAAATTATTGTTTATATTTTCCTTATCCATTAATTCACTTTAATTGGCGGATGGGTGAGTTCTCTCAATGTTCACTAAACTTTTTGTAGTGACATATATTGATAGTTACTTCACCCTCCTTATCTTCTTCGTTATCCTTGTCGTTTTGGATGGATTCACCGGATTTGTCTACTAGAAAACAAAATTACGTAAATGTTATGGAACATAAATTATAGAAAACAGAAGGAATGTCTTAAATGTAGAATAACTCTAACCTTCCACCGAGAAAAGCAGTACAGAATCAATTTCATATAAGCATAGCATTTTATTAGGAAATAATTTATTGTGAAATATTTGAACTTGTGATTATTTGAAGGGTAAAAATTCATGTAGGCCTATTATTCCAAGTATGAGTTTCTCCCGTTCTTAAGTTGTTGTGTTCCATAAAGACTTTGCATCAATTATAAGAAACATTTTCAGCTACACAATCTGTATTTTTTTTAAATGAAAGTGAAATTATAGAAGTCCTATATACTAATATTGTGATTTATTAATGTAAAATCCTCAGTTCAGAAACTTCATTTAAAAATAAACAAAACTAGAACTCCCTAGCCAAGTAGCTCTTAGCAAATATGATTGGCCTAAATGGTATGAAATAACCTAGAATCAACAAATATTAGAGTGCCAAATGCCCTCACAAATGTAGAGCAGGCATTTGGAAATATTATTAAGAAATCATTTAAAAAAAAAAAGCGCAGTATAAATTTTTGAAAAAAAAAAATAGTAGTTATTGTGCAATCTGTGGTATTAGAGATATTTGAAAGGTCATAAAAGCGAAGCTATTTCGAATCACTATAAGCAGTTTTTAAAAGTTCGCAGCAATTACTTTATGTAACGTAGAGAAAAGTTTTTCTCGATATGAAAATTGTTTCAGGGAGAAGGACAGAAAATTCACTTTGTTGTGTACATCAATTTTCAATGCCCGTGCGTCCTACTTTAAATGGTTCAAACCTACCCGCGCGAACGACAGTCTGTTTTCTCTCTCTCAGAAAGATGTTAGCTCGCATTTCCCTCTTGTGAGGGAGAAAGCAAGGATCGCGCGGCGACGAGTCATGTTGGCAGTAGAAATGCCCTCAGGCATGGTGACAGGGGTATAAATATACCCCATCTCCGCGTCTTCATCCGAACCCCTTGCAAGGACGCGTTTTGCATTCCTTTCAAATTTGTTCTCCCAATTCACCTCTTTCAATTCAATTCAATCAATCGTCTTCAGACACTGGTTGGGTAGATGGCAAAGAGGTAGCTCTAACGCGTCCTCCGTCACTAGCAGCAGTCTTCCAACCAGGCCTACGCTATGGTTGTCTTTTGTTCGAACGTGTCTATACACGGCCACCACTCCGGCAACAGAGAGCCAAGCTGCGCTCCTGTCTCCTGTATTCTTCCTACAACAGCCGAATCTTTCTCACTTCTTACGTATTATAAACTTATTTCATTCTCGTCTCGCTACAAGTCTCATCACCACCTCCAACCCACCCACTTCTCTCCCCTGATCACCCTTTTCTCACACCTTCCTGATTTCGACTCTCCACTTATCCCGGCTTGTTCGATAAAACACAACCATCTCCTCAACCCCTCTCTAGAGTTGGTAAGTCGCGAGTTCGCTCTCTTTGATCCGTCGAAGATAGAGGTCACCATTTTCCTTGCTCCTGAAGTCGGTAAGTCGCACAGTACGCTGTGTTGATCCTTCGAACTAGAGAAGTAACCTTCTACCCGATTCCTCTCTCTCTCTCTCTCGTTATCCTACCCTCACCACAACACACATGAGAGCAAGTCGATTTTCCCCATGCACTCCCGTTACCCCTACCCAGCACTCACTCATGTCGCACTTTACTATCACCCATCATAACTCTCCTCGCATCGAAGCCTCAGGACAAATTTCTAAACTATCAATTTCTATCACAATTCCCCCGTTACCCCTACCACAGAACTAGGAGGAAAACACAGTTACACTTTCACTGTCATTTCTGTAATAAAAAATGTTACTTTAAAAACAGTCTTTCCTTTAAACTTCACCACAGTTTTGTATCACCCCACCCACAAACCACAGCCATCTTATCACGTCACTCCCGTTTCTTCCCCACCTCGAGAACACGTCGGAGACGAACGACCGAGGAGACCGGCGTGTGACAATTGGCACCGAACGTGAGGCCTTTTTCTCAGTTGGTACTGAGACGAATCCACAACCACCCTTTGCACACTCTTCCGAGAGGAGTAATTTTCCCGGTGACTCCCAACCATGTTTACACGCCCCAGAGACCAGTGCTGTCAACGGGGTTGCCCGGACGCGGGCAATACTATGTGGACTGCGACACCTACTCCACCTTCTACCACGCAGTGTGCCTCGGGCTCGTGGACGAGCCCCAGCTCCGAGAAAGCGACTCGTACACCTGCGACTGGTGTCGCAGAAGGAAAGACGAAGATAAAATGGAACTCGAGATGCTGCGGAGACTCACACGCAGTCTTCGCCCCGCCCGAGATTCCACAACCTCTTGTGCTCCCCGAGTTCCATGGATTGGAGCACGAGGATCCGGCCGACTTCATCTCCAGATGCCGCGACTTACTCACCGATGCGCACATAGACCCCTCCCAGTGGTCACGTCTCGTTTAATAGCAGCTGAAGGGACCAGCCAGGGACTGGCTACTGCTCTTCAATGGAATTCCTTTCCCCTGGGAGGAACTGTAACAAAGACTGACTCGCCGCTTCGACAGCCCGGCTGTAAGGGCTACTCTCCAAGCTTGTCTCTACGGGAAGCACCAAGGAGAAAACGAGGCTGCCCATCAGTTCATCAAGGGAAAAAATTTCTTATATAGGCGACTTTTTCCTAATGCCGATCCTAACACGATCATTCCAGTGATCATCGAGCTTCTGCCGCCACAGCTTCGGCCGTTTCTCAGATATCCGGTTCCGACAACTACAATGGAACTGATACAACTTGCTGTTCCCCTGGAAGGTTACATCAAGCACACCGCTGCCAAGCGTCATTGCACTTCATCATCAAACGCTCCACGGTGCCACTACATTCGGGACTGTCCGCTCCGATAGCAGAGACGCACCGATCATGCTCGCGACATCCCGATCTCTAGCACCGTCGCGCAGACGGCATTAGCTCCCGATGAACAGGAAACGGTCCCGAGGATTGGCATCCAAATGGGATCCCACGCAGACACAGCGATAGTCGACACTGCCGCCTCCAGGAACATCATCAATGCTGCGAAAATTCCAATAGGCAACACCATACGAGCCGACAGGATGTCATTCATCTTTCCCAACGCGAGCAGACAATGGCAACCCAGGGCGAAGCTGAGATCCCCGTCACGCTTGCAGGCACAACGAAATCCATCAACTTCCTCGTCGCACCAGAGTTGCTTGCTGATGCGATTTTGGGGACCCCATGGTTGCGAGACATGTCAGCGCAACTAGACTATCGACAAGGACAGCTGAGTTTGGGAAGCGGTGCAGTAGTACCGTTGATCAACAATCCCAGAACCGAAGAGGGTACCAAGCCAGAACCACATAGGGACACTGCTCCTGGCGGAAGGCAACAACCACTGCCCCCTGTCAAGCCTTTATCAGGAGATCCCGCTAAGGAGAAACGGTACCAGCATCTCTCCAGCCATGTCAGTGGCCCTCCCTCACGGAGCGGACGCAAACAGATTCCTTTAGCTCCTAAGCCACTAGAGCTCCACATGTTGGAGACAGGAGTCACGAGCGACAGCCTCACCCCCACTGCAGCTGAGGGGATCTGTTGCTCTGAGGAGGTACCACAAGTGGAGGACCCATCTGGAAAGGGAGCCCCTGGCGGATCCCAGACAGTTGCCCAAGACGTCGCTGACGCCAGGCACAAAATTACTATTCCTACTGCTATAGAATGGATGTCGGATCAACTCTGAGGCGGCAACACGACATCAGATGGCCCATATTCCGAGGTCACAAGCAACACCAACTTCTCTCGGAACATCCGGCCTCCCGAGACCACAGGGACTACCAACAAACTCAGCAGCCCAGCGTGTTGGCGCGCTGTGACCACCTGCAAGGAGGCGGAATCTTCCCCGTCTAGTCCGGACCGACCAGCGAACACACCATTCCAGACGACGCCGGAGGCTACTAGGAGAGACACTGCAGAACCATTGTCGTTGTTACCTCTACAAAGAAGAAAACGCGGCGACCACTCTGATCAGATCGCCGTGTGCGCGCCCGCGATGTGTGATCAAACCGAACGAGCTATTAATGAGAGTGTAGTGGTGCCGCAAGGCACACGTAACAAGACTGTTGACACGCGAGTTGTGTCCGCAAATAATTATCCGGCCATACAGACCAAAAGGTGATAGGCATAAATGGGGGCTGAGACCTCCATATGTTAAGGGATAGGAACACTCGGACCAAGGCAACATTAGCCTTTCAACTTATTGTATTCATTCTTTGTGTATTTTCTCATATTCAGTGTATTGCTTTGTTTTGTGATGCTCCAGTTCTGTGCATTATATTTAATTGTCTTCTTGTAAGGGGTATATTAGATAATTTACTAGTAGTACCGCCGCACGGGCAGAAACAAGAGGGGCGATTGTTGTGTACATCAATTTTCGATTCCCGTGCGTCCTACTTTAAATGGTTCAAACCTACCTGCGCGAACGACAGTCTCTGTTTTCTCTCTCTCAGAAAGATGTTGGCTTGCTTTTCCCTTTTGTGAGGGAGAAAGCAAGGATCGCGCGGCGACGAGTCATGCTGGCAGCAGAAATGCCCTTAGGCATGTTGACGTTACCGCGTCACCAACCACCATTGTTCCGAGGGGTATAAATATACCGCATCTCCGCCTAAAAAAAAAAAAAAAAAAAAAAAAAAAAAAAAAAAAAAAAAAAAAAAAAAAAAAAAAAAAACTCTTCAGACACTGGTTGGGTAGATGGCAAAGAGGTAGCTCTAACGCGTCCTCCGTCACTAGCAGCAGTCTTCCAACCAGGCCTACGCTATGGTTGTCTTTTGTTCGAACGTGTCTACACACGGCCACCACTCCGGCAACAGGGGGCCAAGATGCGCTCCTGTCTCCTGTATTCTTTCCTACATCAGCCGAATGTTCCTCACTTCTTACGTATTATAAACTTATTTTATTCTCGTCTAACTACAAGTCTCATCACCACCTTCAACCCACCCACTTCTCTCCCATGATCACCTTTATTTCACACCTTCCTATCTTCGACTCTCCACTTATCCCGGCTTGTTCGATAAAACACAACCATCTCCTCAACCCCCCTCTAGAGTCGGTAAGTCGCGAGTTTGCTCTGTTTGATCCGTCGAAGATAGAGGTCACCATTTTCCCTGCTCCTGAAGTCGGTAAGTCGCATAGTACGGTGTGTTGATCCTCCGATGCCAGGAGCTTGTTCTCGAAGTCGGTGAGTCGTACAGTACGATGTGTTGATCCTTCGAACTAGAGAACTAACCTTCTATCCGATTCCTCTCTCTCTCTCTCTCGTTATCCTGCCCCCGCCACAACACACACGAGAGTAGGTCGATTTTCCCCAGACACTACTGTTACCCCTACCTCGCTTTCACTCAAGTCGCACTTTACTATCACCCATCATAACTCTCCTCGCATAGAAGCCTCAGGACGAATTTCTAAACTATCAATTTCTATCACAACTCCCCCGTTACCCCTACCACAGAACTAGGAGGAAACCACAGTTACACTTTCACTGTTACTTCTGTAATAAACAATGTTACTTTAAAAATGGTCTTTCCTTTAAACTTCACCACAGTTTCGTATCACCCCGCACACAAACCACAGTCATCTTGTCACGTCACTCCCGGACTCGGACTCTTGTAAGTGTTATTAAATAAATATTGGTATATGTATTTGAAATTATTTAATTACAAGTATTAAAAAATAATAATATGCATTGGTACATAGTTGTATTCTGACTTGCCCAACTATGGTCCACTCAGACAGGGACATCATTTTATTTTCACTTCTAATTTTATTGTATCTGAGTTTTTGAATGTACTTCACTCCCACCCCTTCTACTAGTAAACTTCCAACACAACCAAGGCCGCGTACTTGCAGTCATGCAGTACTGAGTATAGTACGTTCCAGAAATATGTTCGCGTGTTCTAGTGACGAAACAACTTTCAATATTGAATCATATTTTCGCACAGGTGCTGTCGTCCGTTTGCCTACGTCGCATCCTGATTTTCCCCACCTGCTTCTGCTCACGCCGCTGAAAAGGATAGTGGCTGGGCTGTCTTAGTCTTTTCTGAAAACATTAATTTCTGTTAGGAATTGGACGTCTACGTAATATTAAGCAACTGTTTAAAGTAACTTAAATGAAAGGGCCTCGTTAAAAAATTAATTGTAACGTGATTCCCCCTTTTCTACGATCCTCAGACATAACTACTTGGACGGACAGTAGATAGCATGTCTGAGTAATTTTATTTTTTTCGGTTCGGACAGAAGTGAAGATTGAATTTACAGTACGTAAGGTACGTTTTTACAGAGTAGGTATAAAATTATTTCAACATGAGTTATTAGTACGAAGGACGAAACTGGTAATTGGAATTAGGTACAATAGTCTATAGTGCGATAATATGCACAAAAGGACTGAACCCTGTATCGAAATGAACGGTCACCATTTTCAAAAATGTGTTTAAATATCCATATTATGATTATTTTACAATTTAACTTCATTCTCTATATTGTATGCTAATGTGCTATAGACAGTTTAATATAGGCCTGCACTGCATAATGAATACGTCCGAATGGATAGCTCAGTTCGTGGGTAAAAACACTTATTGTTAATACTGTACTGTATTTTGATTACACAAAAACTTAATGAAAATTATCAAACTCGAAATTGCGATATTTCCTAGTTTACGTAAATGGATTAACTACTTTTCTTCCCTCCTAAACTTAGTAAAGTGATTTGTTTTTATTTTACGCAGTATCATCGAACTCCAGTCGTGGGAAGGGGTAGCAAAAGGTATAGCCAGGTTAATATTAAAAATGTTAATAAAAATAAAATGATGTCCCTGTATATTCATGCTTGAAAACATGAATGGACTATACGTAGCTGGAGCTGTAATTATTCGTAAATCAATACATTGGATTTCTAATTTAAGGGTAGAAACATAATCCAGCACAGAAATATTAAAAATAAATAAAAAGTACATGGATTCGTTTTCATTAGTACACATTGCAGAACACTTAATAAAGAAGTGAAATCTGAAAGTAAAAAAAAAGGGGCCACTTAAAGTTTCTCAATTTTTTATGAGTGAGGATCAGAAAACCCATGATGAAATGAAGAAAACATTGCTTCCCAGAAAAAATACCTTTTTTATGATCACTTGTGCTATTATTTTCAACGCCAAACATTGGATATAATTAAAAGGTGTAAAAACTTACAAATTGTATCAATTTCCTTCCAAATGTACAACTGATTTTGTGGCCAACCAGAAGTTACCTCCCCGTGACTGTATGACTGTTACCATTCGCCGATTCAACTCTTCGATCAGACTCTGGATGTTAGTCTGGTCGATTCTATTAGATTCTTTATTTAGAATATTTCGGAGCTGCTTTAATTTGCTGTGAGGAGTTAGACGACTTCTAACTCGTTTCCCTAGCTTTCTCCAAACATTTTCAATAGGGTTTATATCAGGACTTCTTGATGGCCATACCATCCTATTCATTCCAATTTCGTGAAGAAACTCATCCACGATCCTTGTAGCATGAGGACGAGCATTGTCATGCATTAACAGGAAATTTTCACCAATAATAAGTGGGGCATATGGTACCACATGTTAAATTAGTCCTTCGATTAATCTTGGAGCAGTCAAAGCACCTCCATTAACGAAAACAACTTCTGTGTGAGCTTCATACGAAATGCCACCCCATACCATTACTGATCCACTTTGGAAACTGACACGTGAACTGAAGGTACATGAAGAAAAACGTTCTCCTTCTCTTCTCCATACTCTTTCACCTCCATCTATAAACTAAATCTCGATTCATCTGTGAAGAGCTGTCGTCGCCACACCTCCAGGATCCAATTAGCATGATTGTGAGCAAAACGTAATCGCTCAATATGATGTTGATGGAGCAATTCCGGGCTTTAGCTGGTCTCCTGTAATTCAGCCCACATTCATCCAGACGTCTTCTTACAGTTCTTTCACTCACGTTAACTTGTCTTATTTCCTGGAGGACTCTTCTAGTCTCAATAGCTGTGGAATGGCGATTTCTTAATGTGTTTAGGACAATAAAATGGTCGTCACGAGCCAAAGGTACTCGTTTTCTCCCTGAACCGGGTCTCCTGGAATAACCCCATGTCTCTCTAAAGCGATGGTACACTCGTTGTACAATCGATCGAGGAATCCCAAGAACTGCAGCCACATAATCCTGAATATTCCCATCTTCTATCAATGCAACCACTTTTGCTGAATCGGTAGGACTAAGTGACATTTGTATACAATGAAGTACTCCAATAATGCCTCAAAAGAGCTTACAAGTCTGTAGACTTCTTCAGCTTAGCTTGAAATGTGTCCGAGAAATTTAGACACAATATTACAAGAAGGACGAATCTTCTATTCAGATCATTGTTGGCTATTACGTATTCAATATGAAATTGTTACGTATCATAAAATAAATGAATAACTAAATGAACCTCAGCACACATACAATTATTTAAACAATCCTATAATTTTTAAAAATTTTAAATAAAATGTAGTTGTCCCGGTTTTTTGCCGGTGAGTGTATATTAAAGAACAAAATTATGGTATCAAAATAAACTAACACATTCTTAGCAAAATATTATGCAAATAAATTCACTGATAATGTTTATTTGTCACATTGAGAACTATATTCATTAGGCTTATTTCCATCCCTTGAATCTCCACTTCCCTTGTAATCCTGAAATTGAAAATAGATCTCTCTTTTTCGAGACGCATTTGTAGTCATTAAAATTGTTTTATTATGTTTTCCTTTCTACTGAATAAAATGTCTTCCATTTCTCGCCACCTCAGTAATTCCCGCTTCTTACTATATATGAAACAACAGCTCCATTGTTCTTCACTTCCAAAACATTCCCTGGTCACAATTCCTCCTCATAAGTAACTACCATATAACTCTGTGCCTTTAGCATTAATTTAACAGATTTCGTCTTCTTTTCCACATCTGACTCATTGTCTGTAAATAACGAGAGAACACCGGAAATATTATAAACTGTATCCAATTGAATTTCATCGCACTCGTAGTCGCTTACAGGGACGGTTGTTTTCCTTCTACCCTGATGTTTTCGTTTTACCGGACCATCAATCATGCTAGTACCATTGATGCTGGAACAGTCTGTTTCTTTATTTACTGGACTATAATGTTAAATGGTGTTTTAGAATATATTGAGATACCGTATTTGCAGAAGTAAATAATCACATTTATCACATTTTATTAAAACAAATATTTCAAAATGAAATACAACTATGGTCCACGAAAAATTGTGGAGCATAGTTAAGGACTGACTGCTAGCCTTGAGGTTAAACATTTTTCACGCAGAGTCCTTAATCTCTGCCAGTCTAATTATTACTTGAAAGTAAACACTATATAGCCAGGTTTAATTGTACAAACAATCATGTATCTATAACTTACCAGTTCTATAGAGGAGAGTTTAATAAAACAGACAAACCCAAACTGAATGATTTCGTGTCTTCAAACATTCTATAGAACGATTCACACTGACATTGTTAAGCATCCATATCATTGCCACGTGTAATAGTAGATGGAAGCATCTATGGGGAATATAATTCCATCACAGTGGCGCCTCAAATGGCAAACACCGAACTGTTGGGGGACTATGTAGTATATAATGCGTTTTGGGCCATAGTTGGGTGCTTGGACCATAGTTATGGGTAATGACGGTACTGTACAATGAAGTACTTAATCTATGTCTGACATGAAGTGGTAGATCTACAATGTAGAGTGTACATATTTATAGTTGCTTCATAAATTAATGGGAATTTAAAAAATAAGGCAGTGGTACAGTGAAAATCCACATCGCTTTTACGAACAACTGCTGCACGACATAAATTCGAGCCATTTCGAAGAACAAACTGCGGCGATTTGCTGAACATGTCTCCAGATGATATGCACCTGCCAAATATCACAAGGGCGTAATTTCAAATATGAATTGTGAATTCGGTAAGTATATCATTACGCAGTACTAACAGCAAAAGCGCGGAACGTATACTCCGCATATGGTAGCTTCGTTACGTACAGTATGTCTCAGCTGCCGTGAATGCAGTTAGGAAGCTAGCCTTGGCTGGTTCACTCTGTAGCCCAAAAAAGTGTATACACTTTTGTCATCAGTAACTTTGGAATAATTTGAGATAAAATTCTAGTTTGTAGGGAAATTGTAGCTTAATGTAGGTATTCGAAGTGACCACTATCAGCAATTAAATGGGCTTACTGTCGATGCCGCCGAACTGCACCACAATTTACGTTCTGTAACGTATCCAGTGAGATAGCTGAACATGACATTTCGATTTGTTCTCGTAGCGCATTCAGTGTAGTGACTGTTCCCAATAAACAATATCCTTTAGAGTCCCCATTAAAGAGAAATGTTAGGTCTATTGCCCGTGCTGGGTACTCAACAGCACCTCATCGTCCGGAGAGTTTAATTCAGAT
Organism: Periplaneta americana; assembly: GCF_040183065.1. Classification (NCBI taxonomy): domain Eukaryota; kingdom Metazoa; phylum Arthropoda; class Insecta; order Blattodea; family Blattidae; genus Periplaneta; species Periplaneta americana. The sequence continues at coordinate 109,925,022 of NC_091120.1, read as the reverse complement.
ACGTCCTGACATCTCAATTGTAGTGGGTTGGGACGCCATATTCTTTGAGATAATACCTCTCGTCCCCATACAGCTCTTGTATGGCACCTACAATAATTGTTGTCTGAAGAAGCATCTCGAGATACACTGCACCGGTAACTGTGCCTTCAAAGAAGAAGGGCCCAATCAAACCCCGACAGGACAAATTACATCAAACATTAAGTCCCGGTAAATTGACGGCTTTGAATGTGCGGATTTTAGGGAGTGGGGTGGCAGTACACACAATTGTAGCGGTTTAGATTACCATTCATTCTGAATTGTGCCTCGTCAGAACAGACAATGTTCTCTGGAAACCCCGCATCCTCGAGCAAAATGTTTTCAAACCACTCGCTGTACTCAAATTCGTCGATCAGGGTCGTTCTCATTCATAGTATGCAGCAGTCTTGGAATGTAAACCTTCCACTTTGCAGTCTTCATAATTCGCTGTACACTTGATTGACTGACTTCGGTTTCACGTGCACACTGTTTCACAGACTTCTGTGGTGAACATGTAAAATGTTGTAACGCTGCTGCCGTGGTAGCTGCCCGAAAGGTCCTTTATGAATATCGTTAACAATACCACTTGCTCCGAATTTATTCGTAATAAATTTTTAAACGTGTCGGCAGCATTGTTTGAAACTCGCGCTGTTGTTGTCATACCTACCTAATGCTTTCAAACTTAAAATACTACTTCAAAATTGCCTTCCGTTGTTCGACCGACAACCTTGTATCCGCCATTTTGTTTTCACACTACTCCTGAGTGCTCATTTGGTCACTACCAACTAACAACATTACGCTACAATTTCCCCGAAAATGAGAATTTTATCTCAATTTGTTGCAGAGTTATTGATGAACAACAGTCTATATATTGTGGTATCAGTCTGAAAAATCCTTGTTGCCTCGAGAGTGTGCGCACGCATCCAGCGCGGCTCGCAGCGAGAGGGGAGGCGCGGGGAAGCGGAACTTAGGGTTCGGTAGAAGCAAGGAGAAAGAGCTGCGGTCCCGGCACGGAGCGGATAGAGAGCGGAAGTAAGGAAGCGCCTAGAAGTGGATTGTTGTGGAGGCTCAGAGGCTTCGCGACGGAGAACATTCTAGACCATCATGGTAAATAATTACACCGTGAGTTGTCGAGAGTAAGTCAGTCAGCTGCGAGTTAGTTAGTCTTCGGCCAGGCTTCAAGTCTTGTCTTGGACAGCGGAGACGTATCCAGAGGATCTAAGTTCGAGTTGCAGTGAACTTGAGCGAGTCTGTAAATGTGGCAGCGTCCAGGCGAAGGCAACTCGCCCGGAAGTTCTTGAGTTCAATGTGCAGTGAACTTGAGTAGGTCCGTAACTGTGGCAGCGTCTAGGCGAGTGCGGCGTATCTGGAATTCTTGGGTTCGAAGTGCAATGAACTGTATCTGGATGGCTTGGGTTCGACGTACAGTGAACTTGAGTGAGTGAGCTTGAAGAAATAGCCAAGGCAAACGAACTGTGAACTGAGTTCTGACAGTTTTGTTCTGTACAGTATGCTTTGTGAACATTGGTTGAAATTAGGAGTACATTGTTGTTTTTCTCAATAATACACGTGAATTGTCATTGTCGTTCTGTGGAGTGCAATAATGACTATTGTGTTGCTGTGTTGAGTGAAATACTACTGTTGACAGGTGTGTGGTTAAAGTTAGAAATAAAAGTCATATTGTTGTATTAAAGTTACAATATTTTTTGGGTTACTCTGTATATATACAGAGTGGCCCAATTAACTCTTTTACCACCAATAGCCTATGAAATATTTCAGTTTTACACAAACGACAATTACAAGTTAAATTTCATCTAAGGGGACATCTGATACACGTAATGTATTTTTTGTACATGAAATAATTTTCAAGACATTAGAGTCAGCTTTTTTTTTTATTGGGAACCAACTATGTTTTGTATTGAAAATGTTGCGATAGCTCTTTCTAATAACAACTTACTACTTTACCGATTGTTTGAATGTAACCGATAACGTCCCACGCACCCTTCCTTATGTCTAGTTCATAATGTTGACCTAATTGAAGAGCGAACAGACCCATGGCACTGTACACTACCCAATACAACTCTTATTTCTACAGTTCTTTAGTGGATAATTGAACGATAAAATATCGGTAAAGTGTTTCGATATAAATGTTTTAAACGTCAAATGAATTTCACATATCAATAATTTCTAGCCATTAGTTTGCACACATTTATTCTGATTGCCCACCGGAGATTTTGTGTTTCGTTTTTGAGAATAATTTTTTAGTTTTTATACTACACTAATTTTGTCTCACTTCACTAGGTACGTCGTTTCCATAGTATTAACATGTATAGTACATTGTGAGTGTCATTTAATTTGACGCACAACACTAACCGAATTGTCCTCTCTCTGTTCGATCATTAGTCAGACATTGTTTATGTTTACTCTTACCGGTGACATTCAAACAGCCAGCAAAGTAACCATTATCATGAAAACAACGATGACATTCATGATATAAACGACGATGACATTCAAGATGACAGGGACAGTGGCATTCATTTTTACAGGAATTATGATATTTATAATCACAACTGTACCATTCTTGATGACGACAATGACATTCTTGATGAAAAGGATGACATTCTTGGCGACAACGCTGACATTCATGATGACAAGTGCGATAATATTCATGATGACAACGACGACGAATTCATGGCATAAACGACGATTAAATTCATGATAACAACGACAATGACATTCATAATGATGATATTAATGGTGACAACTGCGAGGACATTCATGACTACCATTACGAAAACGACGATGACATTAATGACAGTGACGATGACATTCTTTATGAAAGCGAGATTGGCATTCATGATCACAACAACGATGACATTAACGATGACAGCAACGAGGCTACTCATAATTAAAAAAAACGAAATTCATAGTATAAATGATGATGAGAGTCATGATGACGACTAAGACCAGGCTTAGGATCCGAGACAACTTAAGAATGAAGTGAAGTTACTGTGCAACGGAGTACAGATAGAGTGAGGTGCTGCGTTGTTTTTTTTTACCTTTGCTTTAGAGTACAATCCGGTTCGTGGTCAGAGGTCCAGTATTCTTCCGTCTCTCTCTACGAAACGAACTCAAGGGATCTCAGTGCACTTTCAATTCATAGTGAACAGTTTTATGGAACTATTTGCAAGTATGTACATGGTTGTTCATTGTAACGTGAGACGGTTCCTCGTATAGGATAAGGAGGTTTTGATTAGATTAGTATTTCGTGTTAAAATTCTCATATGGATAGTAAGAAGCATGGACGTGTAAGTTTCAGAATCTGAGACGGAAGTAACAGGTGGGCAGGAAGACCGAAGCCAAGCTAGGCGGACAGGAAACATGTGTCCAGGCGTGGAGTTGACTGATGAGGGAATGTATGGACTTTGCCTGCGGGTGGTCAGTAAGATGACGCCAAGCCAGGTTCCAAAAGAGATGATCTGGTATATGTCAGAGAATTGTCAGAACCCCGGAAGTAAGGGGATGTTCTAGTTAACGAACAATTTTTGAAGAACGCGTCTTAAGTGACGTAAGTGTAATCATGGCCAATCAGGATTCTTAATAGAGACACGTGATATATAGATAGGAGAGCGAAATTCTATGTTTGGTGGTTGAAAGTAGGAGATAGATTTGGCAGATAGACAGAAGGCAGATAGACAGTGTTCGGAGAGGTCACACTCCACATATTCTCGGCAAACCTAACTCTGAAGTATAACAATTTACGGACTTAGAATTTTTTAGTGGATGTAGTAAGAAGTCGTGTGTTGCATTATTATTATAAGTCTGAATTCTTTCCTCTCATCACGTTATCAACTGTCCGTTATATTACTGGTGTTTTATAGTACAAAAGATATAATTACGTGAACTCAGAAATTAGTATACCAACTTGCGGGAAGTGAGAGCGAGATATTATACACTTGGACGCGCATTTCTGCTAACCTGAAACGAACACTTAATAATAATAATAAACGTTTTCATAGTTCTTACCAACAACTTCTGGTGTTCGCCTACATCATTTCAACCTACGAGCACGTCTCCCAAAACCCCATGTCCCGACCGTTTTTGCAGCTGACCTGGGAATCTCATACCTCTACCGGAGTAATCTCGAGGAGGCTGGCGCCCAAATTAATCTGTGTACATAGTTAATTATTGACATCGACGTGCCTCCTCGAGATACTTTCCATATACGACTGAGCTGGCAGCCGAGGGCAAGGAAAGGCGTCGTGGGCACCAGAAAAGACGACGACAGACGACCGTCGCAGACATGGCGACCCCAACGACGACCGACCGTCGCAAACGCTAACGCCTTCAACGTCGCCGAGGGACATGAGGTACGTGAGGTATGTATCCTACTTAATTTTCCACCGTTACTAGATTGTACTATTAACAGTAGAATATAAGGCAGCACATTGATGTCGTTGTTTTACATTCACAGTATATCTGTCTACTATGTTCAAGGAACTCTATAGTCATGTTGTACGTACATTGGTTGCTAAAATGTCCTGGATCCTAAGCCAGATTATGACGTTCATTATGAAAACGACGATGATATGCGTGACAGCTACGATGATATTCGATGACATTCGTGATAACGACGGTGACGTTCATGACAAAGCAACGCCATTCAATATAAAAACGACGATGATATTCATAATAACAAATGTGATGACCAGGCATAAGCAGGGTAGAATTGCAAGCATAAACTACAATACAGGCGCTCCATCATCAATGATGTTTATATAAAACATTAAGTTACGACTACATTGTGATCTCATTCTAATACTGAGTAAGTTGCATTTTTATTCAGACTTTTGTGTTAATATTATTTTAATTGATCAGTCTATGTTATATTGTGTTTTATTTTGATCTGTATTCTGTATATATTGTATAAAATGTAAACATTGTTAATTTGTATATTCATTTTTTCTCTTATAATTGCATCCCTGTAACGTCTTTTGACGTAGGAAGAACGTTACCTTACCTTAAATAAATTTTTACTGACAGTTATGATAAAATAGCTATATAAATTTCATAATATCAGAATATATGTTTTTGTTTAACCTAAAGGAGCTGATTTTGTTAAATGAAATAATTGTATAATATATTGTATTTATAGAGTATATACAGTTAATGTGTATCATGTTTACTATTTTGTTGTAAAATATAAATTATATACCTATATTAGTTCAGTATTATCATCGATATAATTGTCCACACCTGTGGAGTAACGGTCAGCGCGTCTGGCCGCGAAACCAGGTGGCCCGGGTTCGAATCCCGGTCGGGGCAAGTTACCTGGTTGAGGTTTTTCCGGGGTTTTCCCTCAACCCAATACGAACAAATGCTGGGTAACTTTCGGTGCTGGATCCCGGACTCATTTCACCGGCGTTATCACCTTCATTTCATTCAGACGCTAAATAACCTAGATGTTGAAACAGCGTCGTAAAAAAACCCAATAAAATAAAAAAAAAATAAAAATCGATATAATTATATTTTCTGTCATATGTAACACTAATATTTTGTAGACCGTTACTTTCGCAGTGTTAGTGCGTTTATATGGTTAAAAAGTAGCTGGATATATCATATCAATTTAATAGCAATCAACTTACAGTTGTAATGCTGCATTATTATTATTATTATTATTATTATTATTATTATTATTATTATTATTATTATTATTATTATTATTATTACGTACTGAACGAGGTTTTTTCTTTCGTAGCGTCCTGACGTAAGCATTTATGGTTACAGTTTGAACCCTGAAACTCCAGGATATACTAACCGATAACTTTCCTAACTTGTTTGGGATCGAAAATATACTGCCTGATGATGACATTCATTATTATTAGAGCGAAAGTGACATTCATAATCACAACAGCAATGACACGCATGACGATGATGGCAACGACGATAACATTCATGAAGACAATTGCGTCACATTCATGACGACAACAACTATAGCATTCGAGATGACAACGACGATAACGATCATGGTGAAAATGACGGCGAAATTCATGACAACAAAGATTACTATGAAATTAACGGGAATGATGACGATCATGAAGACGGCTGCGATGACGACAATGACAATGAGATAAGTGTCGCGATGACGGCAACGACATTCATGATGGCGATGACGGCCATGATAATAACGATGGAGACCACCATTATGACGGTAACTTCTGACTATTAGGCTATATAATGACAATTATAACGATTACTATCGTGTTGGTGAGAGTGGTGATGGTTCTGGTTATGATGAAAGTAATAAGTGTAATAGTGAAATAGGGTCACAGGCTCTGACTATATTAAATGTGGACTATGACTTCCTTTGGGTTGTTCGATGTTTGCATGAAGAGTATATACTTCTTCCACTTTCTACATCCACGTGCTTTCTCTTGTAGCTTAGTGGAGGTTCGTTTATGTCACCTGACAAAAGCTGTCGTCTTTTCGACAATACCATTGTCGACAAGTTTCAGCAGTCGGTTGCAGAACACGTACCAAGTTACGGCAGCCGCCGGCAAAACGTCGAAAGGCTCTTATCAGTGGTAGTATTACATTCATCACAAACCCAGTACATTTACGAGAGCTCTGTGCTATTACATTTTTGCGTTTTTATTATTGCGTAACTTAAAGTCTGTGGAAAGACTGACGAATGTGATGTGTTGTAGAATTAGAGTAAGTAATATGTAACTATATGTTTACTCCATAAATGTTCCCTCTATGTTCTTACAAACAAGAAAGTTATATGCTATGTAATTTCATAGGCATTATATGAACGAAGAAAATCTACTTCTGAAAACTAATAAAAATTCTATACAGTAAGAATTAGCTGTAAATTGATTATAATAAAAGTAATCTACATCTTATAAAAACATTTAATTTTAGTGTAAATATAGCCTAGCTAAATAAAAATGATTTCTATAATTTTCAGATTAAGGTATACCGAATTAGTTGTAAGATTTCTTCATTTATAAGTACAACTTCATTGAATGGACAGACAATAGCTTTGTTGCAGTAACATGAAATATTGTTATCAATGTAAGCTCCAAAACATGAGTTAAAAGTGAATCATTATTTATAAATTCAACAAGAATTCTTACTATGTTATTCCTTGTGTTACTTTGAACTCATTATTTCCCAATTATAGAAGCCATATTATTTTTCTCTAAGGATTTGACTCTCATATTTAACTTCAAATGTACAAGGTGGAGGAAAATGTATGGTATAGTAGCACATAGCAACGGCGCCTTGGAAATTGTATGTTTATTCTAGGATGTCTGCCATTTCATTTACGATGAATCAATGGTCCATACAAATATGCATTCAGGTTGTGGAAGTTTTTATTCTTTTATATAATTTAATCGTAATTCACCGTTTCTTTCGCCAAGGACATCGTCATCATCGTGTTCCTGACAGACGGACAATTGTAAGATGGGTCTAGTCTCGAAGGTAACATGGAAAAGTGGAAAAAAAAAAAACAAATCCTCTAGATTCTAATGACCATTTTGTTCAGAGTTGTGTTATACCTACCCACATATTACTTGCTAAGAATGAATTCTAATGATTTATATAGTTTGAATTAAAATCCCACTAAATTTGAAGCAAAAGATTCGTTAAAAGTCACTGTTAGGTTGAAAATTTCCTTTACTTTCCGCTAGTTACTGTCAAAATCCTATCATTTGTCAAAGTGGAACGCATAAGAATGTTAATCGTGATCGAGCAGAAATGTAGCGAAGTCCACAGCGCTCAGCCCTTCAATGCAAATCAGCCGGCGATAGCTTCACCGGATATTGAAAGAAAATTTGAAATTCCATCCGTATAACCTGCAAGTTGTTCATTAGTTACGCCTAATTGACCGGCAGATGAGAATAGCATTCTGTGCGCAACTTCAAGAAATGATTGCTGAGAACAACAATATTCTGCCTAATGTGCTTATGAGGAATGAAGCACATTTCCATTCAACCAAATTTTTCAACAAGCAAAACTTCCGGTAATGGTCAGACACCAACCCTCAGTTGCTTCATGAAACACTACTGCACAACGCTAAAGTTACAGTTTGGTGCGGTTTAGCCAGATTTGGAATTATTTGCCCATATTTTTTCAAGAATCTCCAGAGCAGAACCGTTACTGTTAACTCAAATGCTCAACACTTTCCTGGTACCTGAATTAAGACGGATGGGACATCTTGACACCTGGTTTCAGCAACATGGGACTACTTCCTACAGAGCCAATATCACCATAAACAGATTGCGATAGCTGTTTCCGGGCTGACTCATTTCTCTCTTTGGTGATATGCACTGGCCCTTCAGATCCCAGGACTTATCAATTCCATATTTCTTTCTTTGGGACTACCTCAAGGAGAAGGTCTATTTTACTCGCAAGGAGACAATTGCGGAATTACAGGTATCAATCTATGATGAAATTTCAGTCATTTCACGCGATATGCTGGCACGTGTGATGGATAGTTTCCTGAGTCGACTACACATTAATTGTGAATTGAATGAAGGATGTAATTGCACTTGTAACAATTCCAGGCCAGAAATTGATTTAGAATCGTTGCTGTTGATCAGACACGAGTATGGTATGTGGATTGTCACTCTAAACATGGCTATTGCGGCTATTGAAGACACTTTTACGCGTGAAACAGCCGTCATCCGTGAACAGTATAGGCCTACACCGTAGGAAGGTTTGTAGTGTAGCGCAGAGCTGGACGAACCTCTGACACAACTGAACTCTGTCTGGGTTCTGTTCCAAATCATTTGGCCCATTGCTTATACCCATAGTACTCCCTAGATCATAGGAGCGTAATTGTTATCCCTCAGTAACCTCCATCTTGACCTATCATTCGAAGCATGCATTTCATAGGAAAGCGTAGGGCTTCTTATAGATTGTGTGCTTATTAATCATTGTATAGGTAGCTATTGGAAATCTAGCTAAAAGTGCAGATACTGTAAAAATTTAGATTTTATTTAAAGTGCATTTTTTCAGCATCCTCGTACCGAAAGGTGGCTTTAATTATTTCGTGTCTTTCTCTTTTGTCTCTGCATAGCTACTGTTGCTCAACTCTTCGTAGAATATTGTTCATACTTAGTACATTTTATAATTTATCCTGATATGATATGGATGAAATGTAATAGCATTTAGTTGAAATGAATGTTTATCGATATTAATTTTGGAAAAATAACATAAAATGGTGAATTTCACAATAATTCTGAAATTTTATACTTAAATTATTGAGGTGAAATGTGACAGTATTTTGGAAATGAGTGATTACAGATATTTATTTGGGAAAATAACATAAAATGGTGTACTTCAAAATTATTCTAAAATTTTATTCACTCGTTTCATCTGATATAATTTTTTAAGAAGTGAGAAATGAACTGATTTAGGCAAAAGTCAAAAGACTCCAAAGTGTTTAATATCCTAACATATTATTATTATTATTATTATTATTATTATTATTATTATTATCTACATAATAAACTATTTAGGGAGAACTTTTTCAAAATGTAAGACAATAAAAATGACATAAAATAATTTATAAAATTACATCACCCTAGCCATCTTTGAATATACTGAAGAATAATTTGAGTTACTAAAAATAGAGCCATGAGAAAGAGACTCGAGTGATACAAACTATGGATCTGAGAGATCAACATACATGTTCAAAATCTCAAAATGTGTAATAAGAATTCGTTTCTTGACACTATTTAAGTTCTAAGTGGGCAGAGGGCTTAGTTCATTATAATGAAATGTTACTTTCTCTCTGACAATATGTAGGAAATATCTCCTTTACATATTTTGATTGATTATTTAACGACGCTGCATCAACTACTAGGTTATTTAGCATCGATAGAAGTGGTGATAGCGAGATAGTGTTTGGCGAGATGAGGCCAAGGATTCGTCATAGATTAGCTGACATTCACCTTACTGTTGGGGAAAACCTCTGGAAAAGCCCAACCAAGTAATCAGACCAAGCGGGGATCGAACCCTCGCCCGAGCGAAACTCTGGACCGGCAAGTAATCGCCTTAGTTGACTGAGCTACGCCGTTGTCTCCCTCAGTACTGAAGAGGGATTTTTCATAAATTATTTTCATTTAAACACGGTATTTATGAGACTTAGTTATTATCTTTAAAAGTTGCATATATTAACATTGTAAAAAAAACTAACACTTTAAAGTATGGTATTTGTATTAACTTATAATGGTGATTTTATTAAACGTTAAATAATAATATTAGAAGCTGTTAAACATACAAACAGTTACACCATGATACATTGTAAAAAACTGAGTTGCTTACAAATATCTTGTTGTTAACAATCGGTAAGCTGACAGTTTATAATTTAGATAATAAAGTTAAAGTACATGATAAGATAAAATTTTATCACGGATGTCTTAAATATGTAGCTAATGTTGCAGATTAATCTGATATTCTGAATAAACTGCAAAAATCTACTAAGGATTTTCCTACTCCTTTCATTTTAATGTCAATCAGCCTCAGATAACAAAATAATTCTGTAACGGATTTACCCACTTCATTATCAATCGCCTGCAAAGCAATATAGTACATGCTATGCACATCTGTGACGCAGTAGTTCCTGTCATCATTTTTCTTATTTAAGGAGTTTGTAACAGTTATATTTGCTGAAAACATGTTTCGAACCACGATTTTCGTTTCAGCATTCATAGCTGCCTGCTGGGGTAAGTTATATTCATTTATTTTGTACATTAATTACAAATCTAGCAGACATATTTCAATTGAAAATCAATTAACGTCTTTTACGACCTGATATGAGAACACCACTTAGTAGAGCTCGCATAATATTGGGTCAGCATGATCTAGAAGGGGGTACATCCACCTTTGGGGGTAAAAAAATTTTATTTTTCAAATTATTTTTTTCTATATTCTATAGACTTTCCTCTTCATTGCAGTGAAAAAATTTTGTAAATATCTTGTATAGTTCTTTAGTTATGACCAAAAATGTGTCTGCATGTCACTTTAGTGCGCCCTTTAAATATCCTTCACTCAGCCTCCAGCCCCGCCCACTTCTTATAACTTTAATAACATTCAAATTATATTCAACTAATTTGAAAATGCCGCTCCAAAGGTGATTACCGCTGACTTACTACACTCTGTGCTTCACAGGAAGTGCAGACATGTTGTTTGCAGGATGTTTACATGTTAGAAGAGGGAAAGTTTGTAAATCACTGTGTTTTGCTGTGTGTTCTCTTGTTCTTGTATTTTCATGTTTTTTCCCAGAATATCTAAACATGGGTAAGCGAAAAACATCTTACAAACCAGTGAGAAGTAAATTCAAAGGAAATCAACATCAGAATAAAAGGAAATGTGATATAAATGTACCAAACCTTGAAAGTGCATCTGCAAGAAAAATAGTAACTGGACTAAAAGCAGAGGATGCTAATGTAAATAATACTGGTGATAGTGTAAATTTAATATTTGATGTAAATATTATGTTCAAAGAAATAGAAAAGTGTCTTCGATGTAAATGTGGCAGCAATATTGAAATGAGTGTAAATAGAATAGTAGGATTAGGTTGTAGTGTTAGCATAGTATGTAAAAAGTGTTTAGATATAGGATCATTTGAAAATTGTAGGAAATTAGGTAAGAATAATAATGTTTATTCAATAAACAGACAAGCTGTGTATGCAACTAGGTGCATAGGCCAAGGATTAGTAGGCTTGAAAGTTTTTTGTGGTCTGATGAACTTGCCACCACCTGTTGTGCAGAACACATATGACATGATAAATAATAGGATTTTAACTGCAACTTCAGAGGTGGCTATGGACTCTAAAATAGCTGCAGCTGAAGAAGAAGCAAGTCTCTCCAATAGCAGAGACATATCAGTCAGTTGTGATGGAACCTGGCTAACAAGGGGCCACACATCACAGCATGGAGTATGTAGCGTTATCGGTGCTAAATCTGGTAAAGTTATCGATACATATGCTCTCTCGCAGTCATGCAAAGGTTGTCAACAGTGGAAAAACAAGACTGACACTGTGCAGTATTATGAATGGCTCGAAAATCACGAAGATGATTGCTGCATCAATCACAGAGGTACTTCAGGTAGCATGGAAGTGGAAGGGATGAAGAAAATTTTTTCTCGCTCCATGGATATCTACAAGGTACGGTATCTGAACTACATTGGGGATGGAGACACCAAGAGTTTCACAGCTGTGAGTGAATTACATCCTTATGGGCCTGAAGTGGAATTACAGAAAATAGAGTGTGTTGGTCATATTCAGAAACGTATGGGGACACAACTGAGAGGAGTGAAGAATGAATGGAAGGGGAAAAAACTAAAAGACAATAAACCTCTCTCAGGAAAAAACAGACTGACAGATGCTGTCATCAATACACTTACTGTTTATTATGGCAATGCCATTAGAGCCAACTGTACTTCAGTGAATGACATGAGAAGGGCAATATGGGCTGTATGGTATCATAAGGCATCTACTGATGCTAACCCAATGCATAATTTCTGCCCTAAAGGTATTGATTCTTGGTGTCCCTACCAGCGTGCGGTGCATGAGGGTACAGTAAAGGACTATAGGCACAAGAACACTCTTCCAGCAGCCATCATGGAGGTAATTAAGCCTGTTTTCAAGAAGTTAGTGGCCACTGAACTCCTAAAAAAGTGTGTTGGAGGATATACACAGAATAATAATGAATCCTTCAATTCAAAAATCTGGAAAATTTGTCCGAAAACCGGATTTGCTGGTACCAAAGTAGTTCAGATTGCTGTAAATGATGCAGTGATGACCTTTAATGAGGGCATGCAGTCCAGAACGAAAGTACTGGAGAAGCTGGAGCTGGTACCTGGAAAATTTTGCCAGGAAGCAATGATGAAGCAAGATGAACTTCGTGTTCAATCATCAACCAAGAGGACACTGGAGAGGACAAAAGAAGCCAGGGTATGCAGAAAACGACTGAGACTTGAAGAAGAAGCCAGACATGCAGCAAAGGAGGGTCTAGTCTATGCACCAGGTGCATTTTAATTCCACCACTCGCCTTTGGTAAGTTTGTCGCCTGTTCCCCGTAACTTCCATTTTTCATTACCATTTCCCTCATAACTTGGAAACTATTTGAGATAATGCTATGAAATTTTGAATGCATGTCTATTGGATGTAGATAAACAAAATGTACCAGAATCCTTGTTGTAGTATGTATAGTTTAGAAATTAAAAATAAAAAACTTCTAAAAAAGTTGATCATTTAAGTGCATTATGAAAAAAATAATAAAAAAAATATTAGTTATTTATACATTCCAGAGATTCTGGTACATTTTCTGGATATGGATCTTAGAAACATAACAAAAAAGAAATTATGTAAAAATATTGAAAATTGTGGAAATTATTAAGGAAATGATATCCAAGTGCACATTTTACATACGCCATTTTGAATATTTAATTAGCGGTAATGGATCATATTTCTTAAAAACTAAATATGGTATCTTAAAGCTGAAGTAGTACAAATATACCCTGCCAATTTTTAATTTAATACTGTTTCTAGATACTGAGAAAAAAATTTCTGTTTTTTTGCCTAATTTGTAATACTCAATGGTGGATCTACCCCCTGTCAATCAGCCTCAGATAACAAAATAATTCTGTAACGGATTTACCCACTTCATTATCAATCGCCTGCAAAGCAATATAGTACATGCTATGCACATCTGTGACGCAGTAGTTCCTGTCATCATTTTTCTTATTTAAGGAGTTTGTAACAGTTATATTTGCTGAAAACATGTTTCGAACCACGATTTTCGTTTCAGCATTCATAGCTGCCTGCTGGGGTAAGTTATATTCATTTAGTTTGTACATTAATTACAAATCTAGCAGACATATTTCAATTGAAAGTCAATTAACGTCTTTTACGACCTGATATTAGAACACCACTTAGTAGAGCTCGCATAATATTGGGTCAGCATGATCTAGAGCTCAACCTAATATTCCTTTTAAATTTTTTATTAATAATTACAGTTTGGATTTACATACATATTGCATTTTGTTTATAACACTATAAAATATGAATAGTTTACGTCTCATACATATAAACTAATGTTTCATTGAGAAAATTGGACGCGTGTTTTCGTATTTCCGTAATGAGTATGTATTCACATGTTAGCCTACGTTAAGAAATTATGCCTTTTAAGGAAGTGTAATTATTTTTTTGCGGTAATGCCTAGTGGAAAGGAAATCGTTATCATTTTAGTATTTAATATTAATTTAACTGATTTAATTTTACTAATAGAATTAAGGTCATAAGGGTTTCTCTTCCACTCATCCTGTTAAAAAAACGCATAGGAAGTACAAACAAGAGCAAACAAATTGAAAAATAATATTAATAATAATTTTTAAAACATTTATAATAATATAATAATTATAATAATAGCAATAATAATATTGACAATAACAATAAGAGTAAAATTAAGATACGTTTAGTTACAAGCAAATGTAAGTGTTAAGCAATATAATTTTAGTGTTAGCCTAAATGAGACAATTTTAATCAAAGGTGAGATTAAGATGATGAAGCAAAATTTATGTATTATATATTATATTCTACGGAAAATGGTATTCCACAAAGATTGTATTTTAAGAAAGATATTCCATAGTACCTCTGATTGACCACCGTACCTCATTATCTTGTGGCCTAGTTGCCTCATAAGTGGTGCCATGTTGGTATCACTTGTGAAGTTCAGATCTGTCTTCGGACAGTTGAGTAAGCAACAACATATTCCACAGACGGACAATCGGTTTTCGAATGCAGTCAATGTCTGACATCTCCTTAGTCTGGGGTAGACAATTATTGAAAAGATTAAGGATGTCGAGTAGTTTTGTGATGAGACATACGTAAAGTTAACAAACATAATAATTCTTCTTCTATGATACTAGTGCCTAGATGTTGTAAACTTACTATGACTTAAAACGTACATTTTTACTGTTTCAGGCTAAAAAAAAAACATTAAGTAATGTCGAGAATGCCATGTCAGTATGAAATAATTTATAATTATGAATATATGCATACACGCTTTTTCAGTAGAAAGTCTCTGATCTCCGTCACTGTCGCTTCTTTAATTTTGTTAATGTAATGATGATGACCATTATGTCTTACTTAATCACAATTTTCACAGTTAATTGCTTTCATTGCAAAAAATATGAAATTGTTTCTTTATACTAAATAATGATTATTTAGAAATGTTGGTGAAATCCAGATGTCCGAAATTTCTTGACATTAGTAAAGTAGCTTCGACATGTTCACATGTATATAGATATTTTTGTCAAGTAATGGATAAATCTTCCTCAGATTGAATATTCAATGTTTCATTTGTCCGAAATGTTTTCAATTGTGATATATTTTGAATTAGCCTATTTAGTACGAATGAAACGAAAACTATATTTATTGAAGATTATTTTAGTTTCTACATTTTTTTTATAATTCCTTACATGAGAAATAATTTCAAACAAATGAGTATGTTCCTAACAATGCTACTATTTACCAAACGCCTAAAACATGGGTTTCCCACTTAAAAATTCTGCGTTCAAACTCCTACAGTCAAGCGGAAGTTATGATAAAAGTGTCACCATGCTGACACCCCTTCTTATCATACTGTTTTCTCTTCAATAACAATCAACATGTTGACCTAAGAGGGATCCACCTTCACGTGGTTCACGCGTGCAGTGTCTAAGAAAAATGATAAAATGAAGCACATATTTTATGCATTATTCATAAAGAGCAATACTGTGTAAACATGATTAATCAGATACTCGCCATTAGATAAATATAAAATTATGATTAATACATTTCCTCTCAAGAATGGTTTACTGTATAGAGTGGTTATAAAGTACACTTAACTAAACAATTTGAGGTAGAAGACATAGAAATAAATAACTGTTGTGAAGATAATAAGATTTAAATATTCCTATTTTAATTAAATGTATGTGAGCTTTTCCGTCTCACTTTATTGACTTACCGCAAATATTATTTGTAATACATCAAAATAATACATCTAAAGAGTCAGGGATTCATAGTCTGTATTGAAGAAAAACGATTACACTTCGAACAAAATCTACACAAATTTGTGTTGTTAGATCATTGTTATTGAACCTGTGCATCATGTATTTAAAGTAGAATCTCGTTAATCTCACCAATTGGAGATGATAAGTTTTCCTCAACAACTGAAGTCGGATTAACTTAACTAACCTAAAAAACAGACTTTACCCGCATGTTATGCATGTACTTAGCACGTACATTTTCCATTTACAGTGGTTCGTTCCTATTATTAAGTTTTGTTAGTTATGTACGTTTAAACCTGAAGTTGTTCTGAATTAATTTGACCTTCAGTAAATATTAATATTTTCAAAATATTTCAAAGCTTTAATCTCTCAGTACCTCCTGTAATACGAGGCTCTGTAAAAAAGTAATGCCTAATATTTGTTATGCTTAAATAAGTTGGTAATGTGAAAAATTTTAATTTGGCGCGATGCCTCAAACATTCTTCTACAGTCCACTGCAGTAACAGCTTCCTAGGGCACCAATCCAACAATTTGGCTGATATCAACGTACGTATAAAACAGCGTGCTGTGATAGAACTCCGGAATGAGGAAGGTGAGACGCCCATTCCCATTCATGAAAGGCTGAAGAAGGTAACAATAAATGTCAGCACTGTTAGACGATGGGTTCGTCGCTGTACAGAAGCTGAAGTGGAAAAACTCTTGGCTGATGAAAAACGAAGCGGCCCGCAGGCGACTGCAGTGAATCTGGCTATTTTTTGGAGCAAGGACGCATAATAAATTTTGTCCAATACGTCGAAATCGTCAAGAAGTTTAAAGCACGTCTTCGGCGAGTTCGCCCACCAAAAGCTACGGCGGACATTCTTCTTTTGTACGACAATGCAAGACCACACACCAGTCAATACACCTCTGGCCAGATTGTGAAAATTGATTAGGAAGTCTTGCCTCATCCACCATACAGCCCTGACCTATCACCAATTCTTCGGTTCACTGAAGGAAGCTCATCGTTGGCATCACTTTGAAGATGAGGAAACCCTGAAAAATTTCATGCGCCAATGGCTGAGGAAGAAGGAATGTGATTTTTACCGCTCTTATTTCAAGTTGGACAAAACTGTGGAAAAAGGCAGAGATTATATTGAAAAGTTCTAAATTGATCGTGAATATTGTGACTTATGTTTTGTAAATTTCATTTAATTTTCTTGTATATTAAAAGAGGAAAAAATAGGAGATATTACATTCTGATTGCAACTCGTACATCATAGAACGTCATAAATATATTGTTGGATTTCGTAATTGCGTTTCATTCTGTGTAATTAATAATCAAATACAATAGTTTTTGACTGTGCGGATTAAGCGAAACTCAGATTACCAGGATCCGGATTAACGAGGTTTTAGTGTATTTCCTTTTGTAGTTATATGTTACATTTTATGGTATTATTTTGATTTGTTGTAAATATGTATATTGTTATTAATTCCTTAAGTTAAAGATATAGAGAGTAAATTATTCTCAAATATGAATATTAGAACCAAGTTATATTGGGAACAGTTAAAGGTTTCTGATTTCTAGTTCCTTACATCGGATTGTTTATTTAAGTGTACTCAATAACCACTAGAATTTTGTCAGTAGATTACCAGTTTACTCTGTATAAATTTGTCAAAGTTATAATTTTGTTAACAATGGACTTACAGCACTGTAAATTTATTATTATTAGCTACTTACATTATATCGTTTCTCAGGAGCTTCTATAATTCCTCGCCGTCAGTGGATGCGGAATGATGGTCGAATTGTGGGAGGTGAACCTGCAGATATAACCAATTTTCCTTACCAGGTAAGTGAACAGCTTCCAGTTTATTTCAACAGTAAATATGATCGTGTAACTAGAGAAAACGAAGAACATTAACGATTGGAAGATACATTTTAAAATCTATGCTTTTCTTCTTTCTCTTCTAGATAAACTCTTTCTTTGTGGCGTGGCCTTTATCAAATAATACATATCATAAATATTATTAGGTTGCCATTGCCATCAATGACTTGCTATTAACTACGGACTACAAGCTATAGCTTTTATTGAATGATGACTCTTTTATTAAACATTATTATTAATCAGTATTTTAAAACAAACTTGGATAGAATATTGTATGCGATTTGTAGAATGTGTATTATTATCGTTCGCGTGTAATAAAGAACTCGACTAACGTCTTATTTTTCGAAAACCGAAAACACACTCCAGCGATAATAATGCACTTATCAACTACCATATTTACTCGAATCTAATACGCCAACGAATCTAATGTGCACCTGAATTTTTAAAGGCTTCAAATTAAACAAAAATGTTTACTGGCGAATGTAATTCGCAGCTGCAAAGCAGGTGCAAAATTTAATTTTACTTTACCCATCTACTATCTACATTTGTCTCGATATACCACGGGCTTAGCCACCTCATTAGCTTTATTTTTTTCTAATTGTGTCACTAGTCACTGAGAGCCCATTTTTCCTCCTTTCCTGTATGAATTTCAAAATCTCTACCTCAGGATGTCTTTCTTTTCTTGGACTGGTGAATTTCTTCTTCGTCGCTTTAGAAACAAATATCGCCATATTATGTTGACGCCATAAGCGAATGTTGCTCTCTGCTACATCGAATTCTCTTCCAGCCTGCCAGCTTCCACGGTTTTCACCTTTTTGTCATCTAACTTCTGATCAAGTACGACTCACTTTGAAGTTTTTACCGGTATTAACAACAATACCTACAAAAATACGGAAGCGCGCGAAGCTGTAGATACGCTGAAGAACGACGAGCAACGAGGTAACCCGAACAGAGACGAAGCATACGGAGAACCATAAACAGAATTTTAGTTTGCATAAGAATCTAGTGTGTAATCGATTCTAATGCGCATCCCGACTTTGGAGCCTAAATTCAGGTGGAAAAAGTGCGCGTTAGATTCGAGTAAATATAGTAATTGCTTAAATAATTACTGTATATTTTCCTCGCTGTCAGAAATGACTTCGTCTTAATATATCTGTAACGAAAGGCATTAAAATTATTATTGTTCATCAGGTATTAGATAATTTATCTTTTTTAACTTTATGAGTTCACTCTAGATTATATTAAACAAAATACGTACTCAGTTAATCTATTATCTATTGATAGCCTATTTTGTTTAAAAGTTTAGATCTTAATTTTATTTCAGTAAAGTTATCGTCATATATCGATACATGGTAGAGGCAGGCAAACTGTCGATCAGGCTTGCCCATGACTGTTTACGTCCGTGAGCGGGCTTACGCTTCGTATCGTTCGCCTGCCTGCAACCTTCACAAGCAGGCAGGCAGTGTGGTTGCACGTGACTCTCAAACAGTCCTAAGAGTAACCCGAAAGGACTGTTGGGTTCCGCCGACCTGCGCCGGACTGCTGCTTTCAGATGCATGATTAATATGAACCAAGTCATTCAAACCTGACAAGAAGCCTATAGATATAGACAAACTACTGAAAACTTAATTTGTTGTCTTCTGAAACGTGCCGTTAATAAAGACAAAGACAACTATTTCTCGTCAACATAACATCCATTAAATGCCAACAGTTATTATAAATTACTTGCACTTTCCTTTTCATCGTAGTAATATAAATTTAATGAAAACCATTCAAACTCTCAGCTTCATAAATAAAAAGAAATCTGTCCCGAAGAAGTTAAATAGGAAATCAATATTCTGAAGAACGAAAAACTTTTTATACATTTACAGGTATTGATGACGCTTTTAATTGTTAATAAGGAATAAGTTAAAATGAAATATTTTTCTATAATAATTGTTGATATTCATAATAATTGTTACCAATATCTTTTCAATCTCTTCTCATATCTTCTCATCTCTCTCCTCTCCCCTTTCCCCTTTCTCTTCTCTTCTCTTCTCTTCTCTTCTCTTCTCTTCTCTTCTCTTCTCTTCTCTTCTCTTCTCTTCTCTTCTCTTCTCTTCTCTTCTCTTCTCTTCTCTTCTCTTCTCTTCTCTTCTCTTCTCTTCTCTTCTCTTCTCTTCTCTGTCTTATTATTGTATGAATTCTGTAGCGAAATAAATCGTAAAAATGTGTTTCTTTAATGAAGTAGGGTAAACTAGGGTCTGTTGGACAGTCGGGCATGTTGGACACTCTGTACTTTAACGTGTTACCTCGCCACTTGTGGGCACCACATTCTGCTAGAAGTCAATGACGGAAGTAACCCCATTCGTGGCTACTTCCGTCATTGACTTCTAGCAGAATGTGGTGCCCACAAGTGGCGAGGTAACACGTTAAAGTATGAAGTGTCCAACATGCCCGACTGTCCAACAGACCCTAGTTTACCCTATTATCTGTCGTGTTGGAGCATAAGATAAAGATTTTTTGAAGTGACTAAATAGCCAACGAACTTAGATTTCAAACTAGTACTGCTTCATCTTAACCAGCGCAGACTGGCTTCCGTGAATGCAAGTCACTCTGCCTTATAATACGAGCAAACAAGCAGGCTTTCTTGGGTCCCGCCTGGACTGAACCTATAAAACCCGGGCTCAATGGGTTCAGGCTAAAAGTTAACTTGCTTTGTAGCGGCACCGGAACCCAAGCCTGATGGCAAGCAGGTACTGGCGTGAGTCTTGTCTGATTTGCCGCCCTCTAATACATGGCATAATACTAGGTATTTGGTGAAGTAAACCCTGATAGGTATATAGTAGTATAGTAGTAATGTCTTCATATGTTTAGGTATCATTTGAATTCTTCGGCTCCCATCATTGCAGCGCAGCTATAATCAGCGAATTGTGGGTTGTGACAGCAGGACACTGCGTGGATGGGTGAGTAGTGAGAAGCAGTATTAACACTTCAATATCAGGTTCGTTCCAACAAGCGGTTCATGGATCAGTTCATGTACGGTTCCTGTACCATCTTATGCGCATGCGCTAGTTGAGCATCTGCTATGGGATTGAAACTGGATTGGACGCTGTTGGAAAGCTTTCGCGGATCGTTATGTACTAAATCCAGAGATGCTATAACTGTGATCATCTTTGCTAAGAACGGGATGCTTAATTATTATCGTTTCGCAGCTAATTCTAATTGCAGAAAATAGAATTTCGATCATTTTCTATAAAAAGATGACAAAAAATATGGAAGGCAAGAATTCCGATAATTCAACGTCGTGTACTGGGGGACTCTCATCTAAAAATAGTTGTTGTTTTTAATTATTAATGTATGTACGTTATTTATTATATTTTTAATCAAAGCTGCATTTTGAAATTGTAATTAAGTATTTCAATACCCAAATAATTTCCATTCCCTTTCTTTTTGGCGAAAATTTAACTGAAATCCCTGGTTCTATTATTCGTCTGCACTGTCACTTTTCATCTTTAACCTCAATGATGTGAACAGTCGATCATGTCTTTCTTCAGTATCAAGGAGACGTTGGTGAGCTTATGCGCATGCGCGTCTTGCGTACTCTTCCGTACATGCCTCAATCCACGGACTACTTTTGACAGTTCCGAACCCGTGTCAAAAGATTGTTGGAACGCCCGACTGCAGTACATGTTTCCGGTTCAGGACTGGTTCGGATTGTGTTGGAACGCTTTTTTTGTACTGCGCATGCTCACGATGGTTACGGACGGTTCCTGACTGTTGTTGGAACGAACCTATCCTTACAATTTGACAGTATAAAGATAGCTAGAGTTGTGAATTATTGTAAAATAATTGTATTCATCATCCTTACTTCTCGATTACAAGGTTCATTTTCAATTACCTAGTCATTTAACGATGCTGTATCAACCATTGCATTATTAAGCGTAGATGGAATTTGTGATAGCGAGATAGTATTTGGCAAGATGAGGTGGAGCATTCACCATAGATAGCGTGACATTCGCCTTACGGTTGGAGAAAACCTAGGAAAAAAGTAACTAGATAATCAGCCCAAGCGGGAATCGAACCTACGTACGAGAACAAGCACGGATCATCAGGCAGACGCGCTACCGACTGAGTTACACTGGTGGCCACGATCAGAAGATACTTCACTCTCTCGTTACAATTAATACTTTCTTCCATCTTTATTTCCGTTTGTTCTACGTATGTCCATTTTTCGAGTTTAGTATTTACATGAAGGTTGTTTTATAGTGCTAAAGAAGTTATGAAATCTGTTCTCTCTCTCTCTCTCTCTCTCTCTCTCTCTCTCTCTCTCTCTCTCTCTCGCTTGCCAGCAACTACATCAGTATATCCGCAGTCTACAGTATCGTATATCGAAATGAGAATTTGGAATGAATATTCCTTTGAACGTATGGCACCTAATTTTAATAATCTTGATACGAACACCAAGTTTTATCACTTGAACTGTACTAGGTTAATGCCCATTATAAATAAATATTCGTAGAAATAATTTAACACGTTATCATTGCAGTTAGCATTGTATAACCATAGGTCATATTTCAATTTACGTAGACTATATGTTAACGGAGTATAATGCGAAATATTTTAGGAAATATTCTAGTTTGGAATTAATTTAATCAAATTTATTTTCACTACACACACGCACATTGATCTTACTCCATGTATTATTTTTTAAATGATATATTCTGTTTCTCTCAAATATTTTGCTAATTTCTTTTTATTTTATATGTACCTGTAACATCTTTGTGGAAAAATAATCAGTTTAACACACAAATAACATAAAGAAAAACATTTTCTCGGTAGTTTATTTCTGATGGTTAACATAATTAATCAATAAAGAGCACGAGATACTAAATCTGAACGTAAACGATAATAGGGCACAGACTTAGGAAAGTAAATCGCATGCTGCTTCTCACTCCGTCAAACAGAAGTTTTTATGCACAGAGTACAAGGGAAGAAGACAATTGTTAGAAAAAATGTCGAACTTTCGCTAGCATTTGGGAAACTCAATACAAAATTGCAGTGAAGAGGAAATAACGTGTTTAATGTTTAATAAAATATATTTGCCGTGAATTATTTTACATCACATACTAGATTTACATTTCAAAAATGAAAAACAAAACTAATGAAATAATAATAATAATAATAATAATAATAATAAAAATAAAAAATAATAATAATAATAAAAATCATATTAACCATCATCGTCATCATCACTATCATCTATTTGAAGGACAAGATCCATTCACTATTTCATCATAAATTAGGAATGCTAACCTACATCAGTCATTCACTAATAACGAGACTCCTTTGGAGAGTAGTTAGCATGACGGAAGGTTGCAGCTTGAAATAAAAACGGGACAAATACAAGACAAAGAATCTAAGCCTGGATTCGCTGATTTCGTAGAATAATACGACACCGATTTAACTCACAGAAATTGTGTTAATTAAATTTCGAAAATAAATTTACAAAATATCTGAAATTTAACCCACAGAAATTGTGTTAATTAAATTTCTAAAATAAATTTAAAAAATATCTGAAATTTAGAAACGATGACGTCACAATCACACTTTTAGAAATAAGTAAGTCTTACATGAACGCTCATATATTATTCAAGGTGTGAAACTCTTTTTCATTGCACCATATATTATTATTGAAATTGTTGTGGAATAAATTAATACTGATCAGTAATCAACATTTAAGTAGAAATTTACTTTTCTGTACAAGTCGTAAAATTTAAAAATTGAGTAAAGACCTTCTTTGTAACAAAGAATTTTCTATTTTCTCAATCAGTTTATTGTAGTGGTGATATTTACTGTAACAAAAATTGTTTCTCTTGAACGGTTTGCTTCAATAGTACTAGTACTATACGTTGATTAAAATGAAGAGTAATACAGTTATAATAAATATAATTATTGTAAAAACTTATATCTCTCCTTGTATTGATAGTATCTCGTGAATAAATTAAATAAGTCAGTAATAACATATATTGCCGTAGCATGAGATATTCGATTTACTCACTTCTTATCATAATATGAAAGTATTCACTTAGAAATACGACCAGAGCCGTCTGCTCTTTTACTTCTCCGATTGAACAAGAACCAGAGAAATAATTAAATAATGGAAATGTCCGTTTTTATCATAAACACAACGAAACTTAAAATGTTACGAATTTAATTAAATTTATAACTAGATATATGAAAGCAATACTTCGTAAAAGTAAATTTAGTGATTTTCTGTGATGCTGAGAAAACTGATGTTGATTAATAAGTCCTAAGTTTTTTTATGATTAAGTTTTGGTGTTCCTCACTGATTAATGAAGACTGTTACAAATAATCAGTGACAATGTAAAATCTAAATTATTAGAGTGATAAATGACTGTGACTGCTCGAGTACAACGCATTCTTTTACTCCCTCATTCAATTGTTAGATAAAAAATCTTTAATACTACATAAATATTATAATTGATTACAATGCATGAAAAATTATATAGCAGGAAATTGTGTACATGTAATTAAATTCTACAATTTGGAATTCAAGCCAAATCTTATTGCAAGAATTTTATTTTGTGTGTAGAATAAGCAGTCGTGGACAGCCGATAAGCGGTGGTCCTCCAGCTTGGGGGTTGGGTGAAGGTGTAACAAACCATCACTGTAAGAAACAGCTTGTTATGAAACCATACAATAAGCCTCGAAATGGGACAGGTTCTTTGCCACGACCACAGCAAAACAATAAGATTATGAGATTTGGTACTTGGAACGTACAGTACCTAGTCTTTATGGAACAGGAGCGGTAACATTTGTAGCAAAATACCTAGCTAGATATAGATTAGACTTTGTGGGAGTAGAAGAAGTTAGGTTAAATGGGAATGGCATATCACAAATAGGAGATCATTTATTATATTATGGGAAAGGAAACAATAATCACCAATTAGGAACAGGATTCTTTGTTCATAAAAGAATAAAATCAACAGTAAAAAAAGGTCTAATTTATCAGTGACAGGTTGTCATATTTAGTAATTACGGGTAGATGGTGCTATATCATAGTTATAAATGCTCACGCCCCTACCGAAGAGAAAGACGATCATATAAAGAATAGCTTCTATGAGGAATTAGAACACACTTTTGATAATTTATCTAGATATCACATGAAAAATTTATTGGGAGATTTCAATGCTGAAGTAGGACGGGAGGATACTTTTAAACCGATTATTGGAAAAGAGAACCTACAAGTAAAGTAATGATAATGGAGTTAGATTAGTCAACTTTGCCACATCACAAATTTAATTGTCAAAAGTACAACATTTCCCCATAAGAATATACATAAATATACTTGGACTTCTCCAGATGGCTTGACACACAACCAAACAGATCACATCTTGATAGATAAACGGAGAACTATTTTGGGCAACTACTAAATGTATGTAGGTCAAATAGAAATGATCGGGACGAAATTCAAATACAAACTGCTGAGCCGAATCCACACTTTCTGATGTCGAAATTGCGATAAAAAAACCTGAAAAATTACAAGTCTCCAGGTATCGAACAAATTCCAGCAGAATTAATACAAGAGGGGTGGAAGCGCATTATCTAGCGAAATTTATAAACTTGTATTTGCTGCAAATCTAGTCTTTCAGGTGAAGCTCCCTGTAAAGCAGAGTTGAATAATTTGAAGGGAAAAATTGTTCCGGGGCCGGGTATCGATCCCGGGACCTCTGGTTGAACGTACCAGCGCTCTACCACTGAGCTACCCGGGAACTCCACCCGACACCGTATTTGCTATTTGGGAAAAGAAAATTGTATCAGAACAATGAGAGTTCATAATTGTACCTATTTTTAAGAAGGAGGAGAAGACTAATTTTAGTAAATTTCGAGGCATATCACTTTTGTGACTTCGTATAAAATTTTGTTCAATGTTCTTTTGAGAAGACTAACTCCATTAGTAGATGAAATTATTGACGATCATCAGAACGGTTTTAGGCGTAATAGACCGATTATTGGACAGATTTTTTGTATTCGACAGATATTGGAGAAAAAATGGGAGTATATTTATTCATTTCAAAAAGGTGTATGATCGGTTAAAGGAAAAATATTACATAACATTCTTATTGCATTTGGTATTCCCCTGAAACTAGTCCGATTAATTAAAATATGTCTCAGTGAAACCTACAGCTGAGTCCGTATAGGCCAGCTTCAGTCTGATGCTTTCCCAATTCACTGCGGTCTAAAGCAAAGAGATGCATTTACTTTTTAACTTCGCTCTAGAATAGAAAAGGTCAGGATAACAGAGAGAGTTTGAAATTGAACGGATTGCTTTCAGTCATCTGATGACTCATTTATTTTTAGGATTCAGTTAATAAGCTTCTTGCCTGAGCGGATGAAGTGAATATATAAGGAGAAAATCCACAAACTATTAGGGAAAAGACGGATATTTTACTCGAAGCAAGTAAAGCGATAGATTTGGAAGTAAATCCCGAAAAGGCAAACTATATGATTATGTCTCGTGACCAGAATATTTTACGAAATGGAAATATAGAAATTAGAGATTTATCCTTCGAAGAGGTGGAAAAATTCAAATATCTTGGAGCAACAGTAATAAATATAAATGACACTCGGGAGGATATTTAACGCAGAATAAATATTGGAAATGCCTCTTATTATTCGGTTGAGAAGCTTTTGTCATCTAGTCTGTTATCAAAAGTGTTAAAGTTAGAATTTATCTAAAATATATATATTACCGGTTGTTCTGTATGGTTGTGAAACTTGGACTCTAACTTTGAGAGAGGAACAGAGATTGAGGGTGTATGAGAATAAGGTTCTTAGGAAAATATTTGTGGCTAAGAGGAATGAAGTTACAGGAGAATGGAGAAAGTTACACAATGCAGAACTGCACGCATTGTGTTCTTCGCCTGGCATAATTATGAGTATTAAATCCAGACGTTTGATGGGCATCTAGCACACATATGGGCGAATCCAGAAATGCATATAGAGTGTTAGTTGAGACACCGGAGGGAAAAAGATCTTTGAGGAGGTTGAGACGTATATGGGAGGATAATATTAAAATGGATTTGAGGGAGGTGGGATATGATGATAGAGACTGGATTAATCTTACTCAGGATAGGGACCGACGACGGGCTTATGTGAGGGCGGCGATGAACCTGTGGGTTCCTTAAAAACTATTTGTAAATAAGTAAGTGTATTATAGCATAAAATAAACTTTTGTTGTAATTTGTGTAGCTTTAAATATTTAACTTCTCAAATATTTGTATAATGAGAGTTTAAGATTATCGATCTAGAATTAGAAATATAGCTGGAAAAAAAAATAAAAACGCTGAATATTCGAAGAGAAGGCATATGTCGTATTCGTTATGCCGATCTTTAAATGACACGCTACTTTAAATTACTTTCTGTTTAGTGAATAGTGTGTAAAAATGTGATGTTGACATTTATCAATTTCTGCTGTTAAACAAATATGTTTCTTACAGAATTCCTGTTTCCACTGTGACATTTCGGGTTGGCTCTAACACCATAGAAAGAGGAGGCACTGTTCATGAGGCCACGGATATAATTAATCATCCTAATTATGATTATCACACTGAGGACTGCGATATCGCAGTCGCTAAGGTATGTTACCAAATAGTTGAAGTGTTTAATTCGCTGAAGAAATAATTCTCTGTTTTAAATAATGAGTATTTACATACGTGCTATAGACTACATATTGAATCTGGTATTTAAATGTTGGCCTTTCCAGAAGGTAGGGATGAATTCAATAATAGGGACTCAAAATATTCATTTTGTCTTATTACTATTGTGTGATTTAAGCTGTGAGTTGTATGGATGTTCTACTATTCGTATGCGTTTAGTTTTATGGATAAATCTAAAAAAAAAAAAAAATTAAATTAAAAAAATATTTGTTGGAATGTATTCGTCTTAGGAATTTTTTAAAACTTGACAAAACCGACTTATTTTTACGCCTTTTATAACTTCTTGATGTGCGTTCTTTCAAAATGTAAATAGGCCAAAATATCGAAACCTCGTGTCGCTGACAGCTATGAAGAATATAACTAAGCAATATTAGGCTACGTATCACGTTTCACTCAGTTAAAATTTCAACTTAGCTAGTATTCAATGTATTTCCTCTTGCTCAGGATAATTAATTAAGCTGTAGAGATATTATAGGTAATCGCAAATTGAACTGTAGTAGAATACTGCCAAGAACACTTTAGGAAGATCTAAGTCGTCATATCTGTAAAGCATAAATAACCAATATTGATCATGACGAAATTCGTTTCTTTTACTAATTACAGACCCCTTAGAATAAATGCGGACGAATGAGTATTTACTCTATAAATAATAGTGAATCTAATATTCATTGTTCAGTAGTAGATTATATAGGCAGAACATATATATATATATATATATATATATATATATATATATATATATATATATATATATGTATAGTATGTGCTAGGGACTGTACTTCATCATTTTAATCCAAACTGTTAATGAAATACATAGTTTGAATAAATTATTATGTAAAACATCATCATACGTATGCAAATTATCCTTGTCCGAGTAACTTACATAATTATATTGACTTCATTTTGTAAGTAATTCTCAGATACTTGTAGCTAAGGTATAAAGTTAACTGTGTACGTTATATTACGAATATTTGTGGGGAAAATTGTCAATGCAGTTATTTCCTCCTGCTACTGCACTGTAATATGAGTCACTAACAATTAGGTGAATTGCGTATGGATGGCACAGAACACGCCGGTATCACATTAACGTTTGTTGCTTCCAGGTATCGACTGCTTTTGTCTACCAATCCGCAGTTCAGCCAATATCACTAGCATCTGTCGAACCTCCCGCAGGAGCAATGGCGGTGGTCTCCGGTTGGGGAACTACTTACTCAGGCGGACCAATGTCTCCGCTGCTTCTACAAGTGTCAGTTCCAATCGTCGATTTCGAGGCATGCAACGCGTCTTACTCTGATCACGGGGGAATCACCCGTAACATGTTATGTGCCGGTGAAGACGAGGGGGGCAAAGACTCTTGCAAGGGTGATTCTGGCGGACCTCTAGTAGTCGAGAAAGAACTGGTGGGCATAGTGTCCTTTGGAGCAGGCTGTGGGGTCAGAGGTTACCCTGGAATTTATGCTAGCATCCCTGTACTCAGAGACTTTGTTTTCAGCAATACTGATGTACAGCAAGTTCTGAAATAGTCAAATTAAATTAAAATTAGAAATCATCATAATTAAAGAACATACATTGTACTTTAGTGGTTTGCTACGATTTATCTGAATGGTATATCTTAGCGTAAGTGAGTGGTATATACGTACATTTAGACTATCCAATGGTTTGTAAAGAATTAGATATAATAATGAGTTTTACTTCGTGTACCGGTATGATTAAATACGAGTACATTGTCAACCAATGTACGTATTACGAAACTAGTACGTGCTGGACACTTTTTGAGAATGAAAGATTAAAGAATTACCACCAACAAAGTATTTCAGGAACACTTTATAGGAAAGAGAATAGTTGGAAGACCATAGCCGATAGGAAAATATGGTTTAGAAAGATCCTGCCAACTTGCTCATTATTTGGAATTGGCAGACAGTTCCAAGAGATAGAGAAGAGTGGAGGAGGAAGATTGGAAGGCCATGATCCGAAAACGGGCCCAAGCGCCGTGGATAGGTGGACGGGCAGACAGACTAATGGTGGAATTACTAGAGCGCAATGTTACTAGTGTAATTTCTTTCTTATTCATATTGGTTATATGATGAGAGCTACAGAGGTTTCGTAGTTGAATTGTGGCAGAAAATGTGAGAAAAGTGATACAATTTACCCTAGTAGAATATTTGTTTACATCAGTGATAAACGTATTAATTCAGAGATATTTATCGTAGGAATAGCATGAAGTAAACATAATTTCAAAATATTCCAGGAGTATTCAAAGCGGCTTTCATTTTAAATTTCGTATATTGATACGCTCTCATCGACAAAGAACTATTTCAGTTAAGAAGTATATGAAGTAAACATTAAATCTCTATTTGTGTATATTAAACGCATTTTGTTAAAAAAAATGGTTTCGAACTGCAAATAAGCGTATTCGAAACGCCGGTCGGGAAAAAATTAATAATGTTATTCATTTCGTATGATAGTTCTGAAAAGCATTCAGCTACTCTGAAATGAAGACAGAAAATTGTCTACCAGGTTTACAGAAGTCAAACGGATTTATATATTATCACTTTCCTCCATATTTATTTCCTCCTCTATAGCGCATATAGCCCAAATTCTGTGTATGTGTGTATAATAAGGTAGTGTTCTTACTTCCGCATACAGTACACTAAGCCTCATCATTTCAAATAATATCAAAAGTTATATTTTTCCCATCTTCATTCTCCTTCTCTCCAACATCTTCCTTCTCCTCCTCCTCCTCCTTTTAAGTAATATGAAGTGAAATTCACGATTGCAAAATTCCTGTTGTAATATTTATATTATTGTTTCTGGTCGTGAATTTGATCTCCATCATGGGGCGGATACAACATTTTTTCCTTTCCATTATTGTCGTTTTAAAATGTGTAAGTTCCAAGGGCAGGTGTTTTCTTTTCTTTTTCAATGTAATTTAGGCCTTATATCTAATTTTGTTTCGACGATTTTATATTTAATTTCTCAATGTAACTTTGGTACTGAAATTGAACATGTATAAGAATTGATACTTACGTTCCTGTGCAATAATATATTGGTCTATAATTTAAACTAGTAAGGACCTTGAAGTTTCTCTTCTTCTTCAATTTCATTCTTACATTCAATTCCATTTAATTCAAAAAGTTGATAAAAAATCTTCGCTGTTCACTATTGATTCAGTTTTAATTTAATCTGGCTGTCATTCATTGTTATTTACTTTTATCCAATTTTATTAAGGTGTTTAATGTAATATGATTCCTAAGGCTGATATCCTTTTCTTACTCAGCATTATTTTTGTTTCTTGCAAGCTACTTTAAAGATCAAAGGTCTTCAGATTTATACCGTTAGCGTAATATTATGATCCGGAATTGAAGAGTTCAGAACCATATTGGGCCAAGCGCCATGTACTAAAACCGTAGAAAACAAGAGTTAAAATGAAGTTATTACCATAATTCAATGGAAACATATAGCAAGTAATATAAAGTATACACATTAAAACTAAATGATATGTCAATCTTCATTAAACTATGACATTCACTTAATTTTAACCCTTGCTTTCTCCGTTTTTAATAAATGGCGCTTGGTCCACAATGGCTCTGAACCCTTCAATTGCAAATTAATAATATGGGAGTATAATTTGATTTATAATGCTGCATGGAATTATTTACGAAATAAGTCCCTATGAGAAAATTTTACACAGCTCAAGTTGTCTCATAAACTATGAATAAAGAAGTATACGTAAAATCTCCAAAATCGTACTTCCATATTTGAATCTCATTTCGTTCTCAATTTTTATGAGGTTTTAGAATCAAAATAGAGGTTCATACAGAATATAGCAGAAAGTTTTACTATGTGGTCAACGTGGGTTAATGAACAAAGCTTCAGTCGCCATACGTGAAGCCGAAGAAATATGACACATGCATAGCGTCATCTAAAGAAGGGATATGGACTATAATATACACTTTCTGAGGAGAATCGAATCTAATTCCACTAGATTTTGTTTCTGATGCTATTACTCGTAAGTCAGAAAATGAAATAATAATTAACAGAACAAATTTCTATTAATGTACATTTTGAAAGAAATTGTCTGTAAGAATATTCTTATAGTCTACCTATTACCTTTGTAACATAATTCCATTTGAAAGTTATAACTTTTGTCTTTCATACAACTTACAACATTTCTTATACATAGGCCTAATTCACTTATTTTTAAGACTTGTTATCGATGATTGACCTCAATAGTTCATCTTTCAAAATAACGTGCCGAAACCGCAGATCTCTTTAGTATTTTATTTATTGTCATTAATGCACAATGAAAATTGGATCTATATTTCATCAAAATTCCAATGTTGTGATTGTGAATTAATCCATATATTGTCGGCAGAGAAAAGAGGAATGCCCCGCAAAAATCTGTCCAAATTCTGCTTTGCTCACTATAACTTTTTACTTGAACTCAGCGGTATTCAGTCCGCTTCAGTCCGGATCTCTCGTAATTTAACTGTTAATATGCCAATAAACTAATTGATAATGCGTTAGTTTTTAAATATAAATTTAAGCAAATTAAAACTTTACTACTAAATACTGTTCTTGGCAGTACAAGTTAACAAATTAGTGACAAATACAAAAAGCCTTGATTTTCCTCTGGACATATTTTAGATTTGTAACTTTTAGATTTGTAACAAAGAGTTGCTCCCTTTTAGACATAGAAGTTTCACGTTTATAGGTAAATTGAAGGGAAGTGCTTTCTCTCAGTAAGCTAATAACTTAACGTTATTTAGTATATCGTCGTTGTTTTTATGAAACCTCCTATGTGACATTACAGAACGTAATTTTTTCAGGAGGAAGAAAAAATAGTTAAAAGTTAGTGGGTGTAAGTAAGAATATGAATTAATTCGGTAGAAAACGTTGGAGAATATAATGAACATAAATGACATCATCGATGATCAGTGCAGGCCTATAGGTATTTTAATTAATATTTTATTCCTCCTGAAAAATTACTTTCTGTGCTGTCACATAGGAGATTTCTCGAAAACGACGACGACTTTTCCAAGGTCGTACAAAAATGCAGAACGAGTGGTTTAAATTCAAATATTAAACATAAGTATTAATGAGGCATCTAGCAACTAACCCTCTAAAATACTTTTATCATAAATTTTTACTACTATTCGAAGGATTTATGGGAAGATTATTATAAGATTTTGCTAATAGATACGGTATCAAAGGTGTGTTGTGTGTTGTGTCATATGTACTGCACATATTCTATCTTACAATCACTACAGCTATCGGTCTTCGTCAGGTATAGAATATCAAGTAGTCAATGTTATAACGTCACAGATTTCACTGGAAGCAATGGCGAGGTTGGTGCTTACTGTTCAACCTAATATTTTTCTTTGCTCATTACTGCTATGTTTAGTAGCAGAAATTCGTATATATATGGTGTAGGAGAAAGTCAATATTCAAATACTTAAACATAACAAGAAGAGCAAGTCCCCTGCAGCTGACAAACATGATATTTAGGTAATACACGAAAATAGAGAAATATTGTGGGCAGTAAAACATTCATCATACGGGAATTGATATTTAAGAGCTTTTTTTTTTTGGTGGGTTATTTTACGACGCTTTATCAACAGCTTAGGTTATTTAGCGTCTGAATGAGATGAAGGTGATAATGCCGGTGAAATGAGTCCGGGTCCAACACCGAAAGTTACCCAGCATTTCCTCATGTTGGGTTGAGGGAAAACCCCGGAAAAACCTCAACCAGGTAACTTGCCCCGACCGGGAATCGAACCCGGGCCACCTGGTTTCGCGGCCAGACGAGCTAGCCGTTACTCCACAGGTGTGGACTTAAGAGCTGTTAATTCATTATATGTTTGTATACATCTGAAGCTTGATTAGTGGAATAAGTAGCTAATCTGCGATGTATGAAATGGAGGAGGAAAAGAACTGGCCACCTTACTCCATTATCTCCTGGCCTAGTTGCCTCGTAAGTTCTGCTAGGTTGGTATCACTTGTGGGGTTCAGACCTGTCTTCAAACAGTTGACTAAACAACAACAACAACAACAATTCATTATAAAAAGTGAAACAGATACAACATTAATACAAATGAATTGTATTTCCTAGAATAACTTATATATATATGTATAAAATAAATAAATAAATAATTAAATAAATAAATAAGCAAATAAATAAATAAACACGTAAACAAATAAACAAATATGTAAACATATAAGTAAATGAGTGAGTATGTCAGTGAGTAAATGAGTGAATAAATAAATAAATAAATAAACAAATAAACAATTATGTAAACATATAAGTAAATGAGTGAGTGCGTGAGTGAGTAAATGGGTGAATAAATAAATAAACAAATATATAAATAAATAAATAAACACGTAAACAAATAAACAAATATGTAAACATATAAGTAAATGAGTAAATGAATAAATAAATGTACAGTATATAGATACATACATTAATAAATAGGATAAATAAATAAACAAATAAATAAATATTACCTTTATATCCTTAATATTAGCGACATTTTTTTGGCGTTGAATAATATTTACGTATTCAAAAATACTCAGACGTGAATGTTTTGTGACATGATGCCTTGCCGGTATGCGGGGGCTTGGTTTTTTGTCACAACAACCGACCATGTTGTAGACCTACTATTTTTTTGCTTTCTTTAGACTCAAACGCATTCTACTAAACCGGTTGAGCAGTGTAAGTTGAAGTGTGTAGGTTACACGTGAATTACATTACTCTGAGGAGAACCGTAACGTAAAAGTAAGTTTAAAATTTCTTTGCGTAAATCGTAATTTTTATGACTGCTCTACTAGCACCGGTAGAATACAGTATACAAATGGGTCCAAATATTAACCTGTATGTTATTGTTAATTTGTAATTTTTTTTTTTTCAATAATTTAGATTAACAAATGCTGTACATGCTTTTTTCACTATGCAACTACGAATTGAGACAATAAGCTACATAGACTTTCTAATCAAGTGAAAAAACCTTCCTTTGAGTAAAATTCTGGAATCCGGATGACAAGCCGTTTCTTACACTCGTCTGTAGTTGCGTGTGGTGGATGCGTGTACTGTCCTCAAACCAGTTGCATTAAATTTGATTCCACAGATGTAACAACATATGGGAATGCCTTGAGTTAGCTCGTATGAATTTAGGCTAATTTTGGTTTCCTACTTTTCTTATCTATTTATTTACCTAGTGAAAAGTGACTCCAGAAATGCATATAGAGTGTTAGTTGGGAGGCCGGAGGGAAAAAGACCTTTGGGGAGGCCGAGCTGTAGGTGGGAAGATAATATTAAAATGGATTTGAGGGAGGTGGGATTATGATGGTAGAGACTGGATTAATCTTGCTCAGGATAGGGACTAATGGCGGGCTTATGTGAGTGCGGCAATGAACCTCCGGGTTCCTTAAAAGCCAGTAAGTAAGTAAGTAAGTGAAAAGTGAGTGCAAATTCAAAAGTATACAACAAAAAATGTTATTAGTTGTACTTCACTTATGTGACATTTAAATCCCCCGAGTTTTGCTTTAGGTTGGGTTTAGGTGTCCCAAACTAGTTTTATTTTGTGTATGTGATTTGGTATAATTTAAGTTATTTTAATTTTGTTTTACAGCGTGGCACATTTTTTACCATCCTACGTCGGCTGTTATGCTGTCTAAGGCACTTCATAGGGAATATTTTGTTCTCATTTTTTCAACTGCCTTCTTGGCCCCGGTTTTAGTGCTGAACTACTGTTCAGGAGTGCGGGAAGTGTCGCTTTTTGGAATCCTTTGGCCTCAAAGGATAAATATCTTTCCACAAAATGTTTGTAATGTGACAATTGAGTCATATAGTTCCAAAACCTACCTTCTCCTCAAAAATCAGAAAGTGAATTAGCAATGACAGTGCATTCTATATTATAAAATCTAGCTATTTTCATATCATTTCTGTTTAAAAAAAATTATTCCACAAGCTGCTTTACCCTCAATAGGATTGTTCAAAAACTCGCCTAATCCAGACCCATATAAAACTGCTTTATCCTCAGAAATGGAGTTGTTCATCTGTTTCGTTTATGCCAAAGCATGCCTTATCCACATATTACTATGCTACATATATGTTAAAGCTATTTATTCACTACTAAGAATATGAATTTTATTTTATAAAGTAGTTATCGGGTGAGAACAATTCCTTTGCAATGATTCATGCAGTTACATGAGTGTTGTAAAAATTGACATTCAGTACAAGAAATGACTCCTACATCGCCTCCAGCATGTAGAAACCATATCGCAAAAACAGAATTAACTGATGTTGAAAATCTGCTGAAAAAAAGATTTTGGAGGTTTCTGGACAGATCTACCTTACTAACTTATAAATGGCTTTTAAGGAACCCGAAGGTTCATTGTCGCCCTCACATAAACCCGCCATCTGTCCTTATCCTGTGCAAGATTAATTCAGTCGCTATCATCATATCCTATCTCCCTCAAATCCATTTTAATATTATTCTCCCATCTACGTCTCGGCCTCCCCATAGATCTTTTTTCTTTCTGTCTCCCAACTAACACTCTATATTCATTTCTGGATTCGCCCATACGTGATACATGCCCTGCCCATCTCAAACTCTGGACTTAATGTTCCTAATTATGTCAGGTGAAGAAAACAATGCGTGCAGTTCTGCGTTGTGTAACTTTCTCCATTCTGCTGTAACTCCATCCCTCTTAGCTCCAAATATTTTCCTAAGAATTTTATTCTCAAACACCCTTAATCTCTGTTCCTCTCTCAAAGTGAGAGTCCAAGTTTCACAACCATACAGAACAACCGGTAATATAACTGTTTTATAAATTCTAACTTTCAGATTTTTTTTTATAGCAGACTAGATGACGAAAGCTTCTCAAACGAATAGTAACAGGCATTTCCCATATTTATTCTGTGTGTAATTTCCTCCCGAGTGTAACTTATATTTGTTACTTTTGCTCTAAGCGGGATGAAATTACAGGAGAATGGAGAAAGTTACACAATGCAGAACTGCACGCATTGTATTCTTCACCTGACATAATTAGGAACATTAAATCCAGACTTTTGAGATGGGCGGGGCATGTAGCAAGTATGGGCGAATCCAGAAATGCATATAGAGTGTTAGTTGGGAGACCGGAGGGAAAAAGATCTTTGG
The DNA here is from genome assembly GCF_040183065.1 of Periplaneta americana. Lineage (NCBI taxonomy): Eukaryota > Metazoa > Arthropoda > Insecta > Blattodea > Blattidae > Periplaneta > Periplaneta americana. Next base: position 109,888,193 of record NC_091120.1, on the reverse strand, counting down.
GGAGGCCGAGACGTAGATGGGAGGATAATATTAAAATGGATTTGAGGGAGGTGGGATATGATGATAGAGACTGCATTAATCTTGCACAGGATAGGGACCGATGGCGGGCTTATGTGAGGGCGGCAATGAACCTTCGGGTTTCTTAAAAGCCATTTGTAAGTAAGTACTTTTGCTGTAAGATATTTGAATTTTTCAACTTCTTCGAAGGATAAATCTCCAATTTCTACGTTTCCAATTCGTACGATATTCTGGTCACGAGACATAAGCATATATTTTGTCTTTTCGAGATTTACTTCCAAACCTATCGCTTTAAAATTGGAAAAGTGCATAAGGCAGGTCTTCGAACTACAGGGTCTCCCATATAAACTAAGACCGAACGCACGGTGTTTGTACTCTGCGCTACGGCAGTTGCCTGAGCCGAACTTATGTCGCGCGCGGCCGCCCTGCTTTGAGCGTGTATACAATCTTATATGAAATCTTACCTTATAAAAATGCTGAAAATATCGTTCTTCCTGGGCTATACAGGCATTGTACCTGATAACCACATTCTGGCTGACGCAAGTGAGTTCTGCCACTGTAATGTTTCTCATTTCATTCGTAATGTTTTCTTTCAGTTCCTCCAATGTGTGAGCATTTGTTCGATACACTTTTTGTAAAAAATTAAAAATCACACACTGTTAGATCTGGAGAACGAGGGGGAAATAAGGCAGCACTGATCACTCTTTCCGCAAACACTTCCGAGATTGTAAGAAGGAAATCTTCTGCTGTGTGAGCAGGGGCTGAATCTTGTTGAAACCACCCACGCGAGTTTTCTTGTTCAGTTAACTGATCGAAGAACGGCGTCAAAATGTCATCTTGGTACCTCTCTGCATTTAACTGTCGTCTCGAAAAAAAATAGATCCAATTGTTCGTCTTGCACTAACAGCACACCAAACACCAATCTTCCTATCATAATGAGCGACTTCATAAACACCATTAGGATTTTCTGCACACCAATAGCGAGAGTTATGACTGTTCACACGACCATTAAGATGAAACCACGCCTCATCCGAAAATAACACAAGTTGTGGGGTAAACTGAAAGAAAAAGTGTATCGAATAAATCCTCACACATTGGAGGAACTGAAAGAAAACATTAGGAATGAAATCAGAAACATTACAGTGGCAGAACTCACTCGCGTCAGCCAGAAAGTGGTTACCAGACAAAATTCCTGTATAACCTAGGAAGGACGACACTTGCAGCATCTTTTATAAGGTAAGATTTCATACAAGATTGTATACACGCTTAAAGCAGGGAGGCCGCGCACGACATAAGTTCGCCTGAGGCAACTACCGTAGCGCAGAGTACAAACACCGTGCGTTCGGTTTTAGTTTATATGGGAGACCCTGTATAGGACTCAATTGACAGAGACGAAACACAAGAAAGAAAAAAGAGAAAAGACGAGGATAGCGAACAGGGAGTGAATGGGGAGAAAGGAGTGATGTTTGGCATAAGTTTTCTGTTAAAGAAGCTTTTAAATTTGTGGATGTCCCTTGTTAATGTTCTGCCCTGTGTTTATTTCTGTGGTGGCCACTAAACCTTGCTAACACCTGGCTAGGAGAGCACCATATATATCAATGTGTTGTGTGTGTACATAGAATCGTGTTTTCTCCTACGAGCATAGGTATGTTACACTTCAGGGGAGGTTAAAAATCAAAGACTTGGTAGGATAAAACCAATAGTATTATCATTAAGAAATTTTATACAGAAGATATAATAATGGACTAGTTCACATTTTAAAATTTCCCATTTGCATGTTAAGTAGAAGCAGAAATAACTTAGTTTAAATTATTAGCAATATAAATAAGAATTTCATAATCAAACAATGCATAGTGCAGCCAAAGCTTAGCACTAGAATTGTGCAAGACATACTGTATGTATTGTGTCCTTTTTTACTTTCTAAATTTGATGGGATAGACTTAACAAGTTTCTTTAATAATAATAATAATAATAATAATAATAATAATAATAATAATAATAATAATAATAATAATAATAATAAGAAGAAGAAGATATAATTATTGTCATTTTTATTACTTTTATTATTATTATTATTATTATTATTATTATTATTATTATTACAGACTGTAATTGAAGCATAAAATTAAGCATAAATTGCGATGTAAATTTTAGTGAATAGCTTATATTTACGGAACGGATTTATAGTTCCGTGCTTATTTTGTTTGCTATATCCTAGACTCTATCCTATGTTAATCAAATTTTTCTACATTTGTTTATACGGAATACCCCTATTAAAACTCTATAGAATGGAGTCGTGCACAACCGGTTACGAAAAATAGGAATTATATTGCTATTGTACGCCTGGCGTTATAGCCAGTATGTTAAGCTCTCCCATTTCGCAGAGTGTCTCAGGAATATTCGAGTTGTTTCTCATTCTTTGTGGGTGGACGGCAAAGACAGACCACATTGAGCCATGCTTGAGTTACAAGAGTCCTTGCAACGACGCGTTTATCGTCGTGTTGCCCTATCATTTAATAGATAATTCTTCCTCTCTCAGTACATTCAGTCAATCAAGCAATAATCCATCGATTCATTCATCATCCATTCATCCATCCATCGAATCATTGATTCATTCATACATCGATTCATTGATTGATTTATTCATTGATTCACTGATTGATAGATTAAATAATTCATTCATTATTTGATTCATTCATAGATTCATTGATTCATTTATTCATCCTGTCCAGGTATTACAGTTTGGTACATTCAAGGGAAAGAACATGCTTCGTGAAAGTTCAAGCATTTGAGCTTCTGAGTATTTTATTTTTGTTAATAACACTTTACCTTTTCAAAATGATTTATTAATGAAATAATAATGCGGATCTTTAAAGTAATTAAAAGGCATTTCATATTAAAAACTACTGTTTTAGAGGTATGCATTTTGAGTTTAAAACGTTAATATTAAAGTAGAATGTAGGCCTATGTACTTCGTTGCTCTTCTGTTTAGTAAATAATTGTAATTTATTTTATTCTTCCATTTCTTTACGTACTAGATTTCATGTTCTCCATTACGCTTATTTCCATTGTTATTACTGGTGTCCATTTGTTCATTTACTGTACGTAGTAGTTACGAAGATAAGCATATTAAAGTGTCCAATCAATCATTGTAGACCTATATCAGGCAAACACATTTTTTAATAAAACAAAATAAATTTCCTTCAATTGTTACTTCGTTTGTTACTCAGAAAAAGTCGGTTTCATGTTAAAGAAGTGGGCCTGGTGTTCTGTCTACCTGCAAAACTTAAGGGGTAACATGTGAAAATCGAATATTCGGTCGGTTTCCCGACCTTGATGGATGTTCTCTAACCGGTAGAATCTAAACCGGTTGTAAGCGCTATTTTGCAGCTCTCTGCTATGGAACCTAAAACGCCTAAGGTAGCGGTTGTCAACTCACTGCACTCTCGTGCTAGCGTCTCTTACCTGCAAGTCTTTTACAGCACCAGCGTACATTCGTGGCTACTGGCGGGTATGCTTTCTACCTCTTCCTGCTACACGACGGGGCAAATCATGTTGCTCCGCTTACCCTTTACTCATTTCAGCGAGTGCTGACGACCACTGGCCTAAATGAACCATAAACTGCTATAAATGCGAAAAGATGAAAATTGTACAAAGTATCAAATCTTAATCCAGTTCTTACAATATACTTAATCAGAGGAAGTAGCTATATCCCGTGTTTTCTCTAATAGTAGGTGGATTTTCTTCTAACATAGTCACGTCATCCGCATAAACAAGGAACTGATGTAACTCGTTCAGTTCCAAACCCTCTCTGTTATCCTGGAATTTTATTATTATTATTATTATTATTATTATTATTATTATTATTATTATATACCGTATGTAATATGTACAGACTGTCAGTGTTCATTAGGCCCAATTGACAGTTCATATGTAGGATGAATTCCTCTTCAATACTAGGGTTTCAGCCAGCCTTGGGGATAAGGATGATCTCCTGCCGGAAATAATTTGTCCTGCATCAGAAAATATTTAAATATAATAAATAGTACCTAAGTTGTTGTCTGCTAGAACTAAGTGAAAGACGTGAACTCTGTTTAAACGTTTGCATTTACCGTTAACGGCTACGGTTAACCGAGTAACTCCGGTGCTCCGCTGCAAACACATTAAACCGCTATAACCGAGTTACTCAACAGTTCTACTCGCTCCGTCCCCAGCTCTAATATTTATTGTTATATATTGTATGCTGTTGTGAATTAGAGCCAAACTTATATTCTCTTATAATGAGTAACACGTTTAATTTATGTATTGCATACAAGTGTTCACCTAATGTACATCACCTGTGTTTAATTTTATTTGTTTTTATTGTGTCTGTCGCTTGAAGATGACTTTATATAAGTCGAAAATATTCGTGAAATATATAATTTAATGTGATGTGACAGAATTAATTCTGTATTTACATACTTCGATAAGTTGCTGACTGAAACGATGTAACCTTTTCTATTATAAAGTTACAGGAGATTAAATAATTTGTTTATAATACATTGCGATGTGTGTTAGAAAAAATATAATTACTTTGGAAAAATATTGCAGAAAGTTAATTGAATTTCTTTTAATGTATTTTATTGCTTCTTCTAGTCTGACATATTTTTACAGTACAAGTATTCTATCTTTCATTATACGTAATTTCTCAACAGATGTTGGAAGATGTGTCCAAGATGCTACGCTAAATCAAAGTGGCCAAAATAATATTAAAAAGTAACTTTTCATTTTTGTACAGTATCAAATCCCGTAAACTACAGAGAGAACTTACATGCGATGAGACAGAAATTCAATAAAGGTGAATTATATCTATATAATAAAGGCAGCGGAAAGTTGGAAAAACCTGCTTGTTATCTCCTTTAGTCAACACATATATCAGGAAAGGAATTTCTTTGTCTTCACTGAGAAACCGTCAACTATCTCCACCGAGATATTCTGTTAAATCAATGCTATCTTAAAAGAAAAATACGTATCAGGTATCTCCGGAAACTTTTGTCGCTGTCATAAATTAGTTGATAATACGGATATGTATTATTTCGTAAGTGAGTGTTTGCTACCCGTCAGTTGTCAGTTTCAATTTAATCAAAGTAGCACGTTGAGATAAATGTTTATCACTTTCATACTTAATATCGCAGATTGTCTCTGATTTGTAAGAAAACTAAAAAAAAAAAAAGAAGTTGCCTCCTATATCACTTGATATTTAAAACATTCTATAATAAGAATCAAATCTCAGATAACATAAATAATGTAACGACGGATTTGCACACTTTTAAACTAGTCCCCTTTAAAAGAAACTGATAAAACACGACGCGTATCACTGACGCAGAAGTCGAAATGCTCATGACAGTGCTTAATAATGTGTCTGTGTGATTCCAGAGATAGTTGAACTTGAATTGTCTGCCGACATGTTTCGCATAGCTATCTTCGTCTCCGTGCTCTTTGCTTCCTGCTGGGGTAAGTTATAATCACATAGATTTGGTTTTGTAATTAGCTGCCTATCCATCCATCCATCCGTCCATCCATCCATCCATCCATCCATCCATCCATCCATCCACACGTTCACCCGCTCCAACCAACCAACTATTTATTTATTTATTTATTTATTTATTTATTTATTTATTTATTTATCTATCTAACTATTTAATTATTTGTTTATTTATTAATTACATTATTCCGTACTCACGTCATGGCGAATTAGATGTAATCCGGTTATTAATCCGCCATCACCTACTATACAATGATTCCAAATTAACAGTGAATATGGCAACATATTATGAGCATATAGCAAGTATCTGTTTAACTTTTTTTTCTTAGATTAAAATATAGTAATATTATTTCTGCATTTACAACTGTCATACCATTAATTTTTGTAACTAATTTATATAATTTCCCATCAACACTTAGAAAAGTATATACAGAGTGATTCAAAACTTATGTTATGGAAGAATATGGTAGCTAGAGAGTACTAAAACAAACATTTCTCATTAAGCAATGTGTGTCCTATCTCGCACCGATACTGCGCCACACTTTTTTTAGTGATCTGGCTGTTTGGCATGTTGTGCTTGTTTGTTGTTGCTATGCCCATTGATGCGTCATTGTCTTAGTCCACATGTCATGGTAAATCGCCTAAATATAGAAATTACAGGGACTTTCTGGATTTTTTTAATATGTTTTTATTTACTTTTTTTATTTTATTGAGTTATTTTTAGGTTATTTAGCGTCTGAATGAAATGAAGGTGATAATGCCGGTGAAATGAGTCCGGGGTCCAGCACCGAAAGTTACTCAGCATTTGCTCGTATTGGGTTGAGGGAAAACCCCGGAAAAAACCTCAACCAGTTAACTTGCCCCGACCGGGATTCGAACCCTGGCCACCTGGTTTCGCGGCCAGACGCGCTGACCGTTACTCCACAGGTGTGGACACTTTCTGGAAAACATCGTGCCCGTTTCATTGAAAAAGGTACCGTTACAATACACACCAATATATGGATTTTCAGCGCACTTCAGTCTTTCGGCAAGGCAACAGCAGACGGCAACATTTGGTAACAGATGAATTATCAAGGTCTCGTCCCATGGCCAACAAGATCACCAGATCTTAATCTACTTGACGTCTTCTTGAGAAACAATCCATCTGTCACTAAAATGTCGCCGTCTGCTGTTGCCTTACCGCAAGACTGAAGTGCGCAGGAGCTCCGTCATGCTGGAACCTTATCCTGGTGCGAACTGCAAGCGCAAGCGGTACCTTTTCCAATAAAACGGACACGGTGTTTCCCGGAAAGACCCTGTAATTTCTCCATTTAGGCGATTTGTCATGACGTGAACTGAGACAATGACGCAACAATGCACATAGCAACAACAAACAGCCACAACATTAATACAAGTGTAGCGCTGTACCGGTGCGAGATAGGACAAACATTTCTTAATGAAACATGTTTGTTTTAGTACTCTCTATCTACCATATTCTTCTGTAACATAAATTTTGAATCACTTTGTGTGTGTGTGCGTGCGTGCGTGTGGTTTGCGTGTGCGTGTGTGTACTGGTGCATAAGTTTAATTTTAAGTAATCCTAAGGGCTGTACAACTGTTGCATTCTAATTTGATATTTGATCTTCTTATGTAATGTTATTTGTGTATAATAAATGGATGGAATCTGGATATAAATATGGGTCGCTATGTATATGTGTACGTATATGCATGCTGGACCAAAGAAAGGGAGATTTTTAAATAGTGAAATTAAACTTCAGTTATTGTATTAAGTCAACTTTTATTATGTGAATATATCAAATATATTTTGCCATTTGCATTTTAAGCACTACTTCTTGAATAATCATGACATCCTTGAAATTCCCTTCACCAACATGCATACATTTTTGTAATCGCTCTTTGAAGTTTCTCATTACACTTTGCAACATTTCGATTGTGATGTTCGAAATTTCTTCACGAATTACTGTCTTCTGTTTTTCAATATTTAGCGGTTTCTTTGCGTATATCTTATTTTTAGATACCTCCATGAAAATAAATCACATGCACTTAAACCGGAGGATCGTGCAGGCCAGAGAATGTATCCATTTCTCGATATGATAAGATTCCAAAACAAATATTGCATTTCTGTCATAAGATGGCTACAGTATGCGCTGTTACATCGTCTTGCTGAAACCAAGTTGAACTCTTGATACGAAAATTTATTCTTCTCAAATAACCACTTAAATATTTTTGAATCATAATCAAATAAAGGGCTGCATGAACAGTTTGCGTACCACCATTGGCATCCTCAAAGAAATATGGCCAATAACTCTTTTGGAAGTGTTCCGCCAAGTGAATTTCTGCTCTATCCTAGGTTATACCATGCTCTGTACACTCAGTAGCTGTTAAACTTTTCTGTGCACAAGCTGATTACAGAAAAACGTATCCACAATATTTTTGTAATTAGTTTTTCAAAATTCATACCAAATAATTCTATACAAAAGTTTTTTCAAAAAACAATTACAACAAAGTAAAACAAAATCATTTTCACAGTATACAGAGTGGAAGTGAAGTAGTCTTGCAGATTCCTAGAGCGAATAGCTCATGTTGTATGTAAGAAAAAACTATAATCTCATATTGGTGGAATGTTCATATTTTTTTTTTTTCAGAAAAAAGTTTTTTCCCAAATGTTTCACAATCTCTTATCCGGTAACTATTGCGAGTAGGATCGTAATTTTTGTCCATATCGATAGAAAATCTAATATAGAATAATTTATCCCTCTGTCGTATTTCAATATCATGCACAGTTTACGTGTACATTTAATTTAAAAACCCCTAAATTCAAACCATTGCACGAAGCGAACGCGTGGCAACGTCTTTGCAGCTTGGCAGCTTACGTACGAAGACACACAGAGTTCGTTGACCTCTTAGGTATGTATACAAGTACAGTGTTTTAGCGACGATGCGATGTTGCCGGACTGCCGAAACTTCAAACTTAAGGGAATATAATACTGAAATTACTAACTTCCATGTTTTCAAAGCTAATTTCACAAAACTTGTACCACTGGTGTACGTGATTAATAACAATACATGTACAAAATTTCGTCCCTCTATGTTAAGTGGTTTGCATTTTATTGACATCTCGATAAAAAAAAAAGGTCGCTTTATTTAAGAAATCCCTTGCACCACAATTATTCACATTAATTTTAACTGATATTCACTTATATCATTTTTTATATACATTGAAACAAACATTACTATTGGATTCTTCTGTACAGTGATTCGGTAAATTACTAGGTATTTTATTATCATTAATTTTTATTTTTTGTTTATTCTTTTATAACAAAAATTCTAGTAATATAAGTACTGATTAATTTTACAGCAAACCTTATATCAAGTTTGGTCCCATATAAGTGAATATCAGTTAAGAATAATGTAAATTGTGACGCAAGGGGATTTTTATATAAAACAATTCAATATTTTAATAAAATATTATAAAATGTAAACCACTTATTATAGGCGCATGAAATTTTGTACATTTTTTCATTATTTACCAGATATAGCAGTGTTCAAAATTTGGTGAATCTAGGTTCATAAGTATGGTAGTTATGGATTTCACTATTATGAACCCTTAAAAATACGGAACTTGTTAATTTCAGTATAGTGTCCCTTTAATTTAGTAATTAACCGTGCTTTAATCACAAAACGTAATATAGATTTTCTATTAATTTACGTGTATCCTGTCGCCTATTTCAATCTGCAAGGTTATTTCGCTTCCACCTGGTATATACATTATATAACCATCAATGTCAATATAGTGCACTAGTACACATATTTATCGTAATTATGTAATTTTAACATTTTATATACAAGTAATGGAAGAAAACAATATAGGCTACCATGATTTAATTATAACAATCAATTTACATGTCTAATTTTTCACAGAATGTACTTTCCACAAATCCACAATTTAAAAACAATAAGGATAAATCGTATGAATAATACTTCAGATAATTTATTTTAACTTTTAACTTTCAATACCTTTTATGATATATATTTTAGCTTTATTTGTATACCAGTAATATGTTCAATCATACATACAATATGGATCTGATGATGTTAAATATAGCGAAATGTTTGTTCAAAAAAGTGTGTAATACATTAATGTGCAATAAAAAAGCTTCCACCTACTGATAAGTAACACTGAGATACTTTAATAAGAAATTTTATATCAACAATATTTATCTGAACAGAAAAATGACTTTGAAAATTAAAAAAATTACTTTCACAGCTCCATGCCCTCTTTCAGTTGATAGAACACACAAGAGTGACGCTTATTTCGATGTAAGTTCATATGAAAATAGAAAACATTGGGGCCCGATCGCCCTTTCAAAACTGATTCAGAATACGTATGGAAAAAATACCTTTTCGTGAATATTCTAATATCCAACTTAAAAGAGTATATTCGGAACTGAAATCAACATAATGAAAACGCCTCTTCTGAAATTGAATTCCTATCTCAGAAAGGCGGAAAAAATTATCATATTTTATATTCGTGACAGAAGAATAGTCTTCAAGCAGAATTAAGACTAATTACTGCAGGGCAAATTTGAGCACTGGCTACTTATCATCCGAAGACCATTGGTAGGCAGGCATGATAGCGACTAATGTTTCTACTTTAAAGGAGAATCTAATCAGCATATTTTTTTACATTCTTTATAAATTGTGAAGAAATCGCTCGCTAATGTTACAATATTTTCAAAAGGCATTGCTACTGCTTGTTCTGTAACATAGAGCACTAGTTAGGAAAGAAGAAGAATTTCTTATAAAACGTAAGTTTGAAACAAAATATTTAGAAGTACAATCAATACAAGAGATAAGCTTATTCGAAATACAACTAGGTGTAGCTAATGATCATGAACAGTGGTTGGTATTCAACCTTTTTTCTCCCCGTATCTCTAAAGTCACTTTTCTACTTACGTTTGTACGCCAAAAGTTGTTAGTTCAAATTATACATAACTATCATCATCATCATCATCATCATCATCATCATCATCATCATCATCATCATCAACTCTTCAAGGATTAGGAGAGCATTCTTGTTCCGATCTCATGTTTCGGTCATATTCTTGCATGTCTTCCTAAATCTCTGTAGCCAAATAGTTAGTTACTATATCTAAATTTAATTCAACTCAACAATTTATCACTTATTAAATCATCTACAGTAATTTTAAACTATAAAAGAAAGAATGATGTTAATAAATAAATACATTACATATCATGGAAAATAAAAGTTATATTATTATATTATTAACTCAATTGGGTCTCACCTGCTAGTGAGATTCCTGATGTTTTCTGCACTCCAGCTTCTCGATTTTTGGTCGAATCTTCGTGAGTGTGAGTATCAGAGGTGTTTCTGGATTCAAGTGATTTCTGTTCTTCGTTGTGATTGATGTCAATGTAGAGAAACCCTGCTCACACAAACAACTTCAGTAGAGGGAAATGATAGAAGGCGTGAAATGGTAGTGTCACTAAGTTCCATGTGATCTTTGGGAGAATAACACCAAAAGTCGCTAAATGACAAGTTTTGGAATTTTATTTTCATTATCAACTGATAGGTCTATTTCTAGCAGACATACTTTCAATTTGAAGGAAAGTTCAGGGAAATTGACGGCTTTGGTGCAAAACGGATTTGTAATTCAATCATTACTTCTGTTCATTTACAAAACGTATATGTTTATTTTAAATTTTACGTACCCCTGAAAAGTTTTCGCGTACTCCCAGAGGTATGCGTAGCCCGGTTGAATATCACTGTTCTAGATGACTCGTCAACAATAAGAGTAAAAACGATAACAATGGTAATAATAATATTTCTAATAATAGTAGTAATAATAATACTTACTTACTCATTGGCTTTTAAGAAACCTGGAGGTTCATTGCCGCCCTCACATAAGCCCGCCATTCGTCCCAAGATTAATCCAGTCTCTTCCATCATATCCTACCTCCCTCAAATCCATTTTAATATTATCTTCCCACCTACGTCTTCTCGGCTTCCCCAAAAGTCTTTTTCCCTCTGGCCTCCCAACTAACACTCTATATGAATTTCTGGATTCACCCATACGTGCTACATGCCCTGCCCATCTCAAACATCTGGATTTAATGTTCCTAATTATTTCAGGTAAGGAATACAGTTCTGTGTTGTGTAGCTTTCTCTATTCTCCTGTAGCTTCATCCCTCTTAGTCCCAAATATTTTCTTATGCACCTTATGCTCAAACACTCTTAACCTATGTTCCTCTCTCAAAGTGACAGTCCAAGTTTCACAACCATAAAGAACAACCGGTAATATGTTTTATAAATTCTAACTTTCAGATTTTTTGACAGCAGACAAGTTGATAAAAGTTTCTCAACCGAATAATAACAGGAATTTCCCATATTTATTCTGTGTTCATTTCTTCCTGAGTATCATTTACATTTGTTACTGTTGCTCCCTGGTATTTGAATTTTTCCACCTCTTCAAAGGATAAATTTCCAATAGTAATATTAATAATAATAATAATAATAATAATAATAATAATAATAATAATAACAATAACAGTGATGTTCGTTTTATGGTATAATTCCCAGGAGCTTCTCTAATTCCTCGTCGTCCACGTCACGACGGCCGAATTGTGGGAGGTGAACCTACAGACATAACTAATTATCCTTACCAGGTAAGTGAGCGGTTTGAACTTTTCATCCATTCGTTCATTGTTTCCTGCCCAAAGGTAAGTTTTTCACTGCAAATTCAGCACTATCCAATATTCCCTTTTTTCCGCCTTCCTGTTACTCACTGCATACGATTCATATAATTATCTTAATGTTGTCTATAATCTGATATCTTCTTCTGCCCCGAACTTCTCTCCAGTTGACCATTCCTTCCAGTGCATCTTTCAGTATGAAAAATCTTCTTAGACAGTGACCCAATCAACTCAATTATATTCTGTTATTTGGAGAATGTAAAGACATCGTCAATTCAAAATGAATGAAAAAAAAAACAGGAAAATTTTGTCGCCATTAGACAATTCGGTGTGAAAACAAGATACTATTATCGAAAGGAATAGATAATAATTTGTATGCGAATTAAGTGTAAGCAAGAAAACAATTGAAAGTAGCACATAATTTTGTTTCGAATAAGACTTTTATTCCAGTAACAACTGTAATATTTTGGCAAAAGCTAAAATTATTACACGTGCATCAGCCATTCGGTATCTCGTGAAATCTACCTGCGCATGAGGGGAAGGAAAAAGTGAACTGAGAAGCTTCTCTCCCTCACAGCGCTTCGACTTACAAGCTAGCTAGCTCGCTTACCCCCAACGTAATATTGTTACTATGAGCTACGGCGCACGAATGCATTTGGTTTCAGGAGATAACGAATGATCTATATACATGTTAACACAGCAAATTTTAATTCGGTTAGTTATATCTTGTATTTCACTCTTGGTGAAAATTTTATCATGACACACATTTTCTCATAAAACTACACAATTTAAACATATTTATATTTATTGTTCTCTTTTATATTATTACTACAGCAATCACTGAAAATGTTCATTAATGTGGTATACATTATGTTTCGGTTATATGTGGTTAAGCTTTAGCTAACTATATTTGAGGTAAAAAATATTTGTAGGTTTCTGTAAATAATTCAATAATACGATATTGTTTAATTATCGATAGTATTATACTGTGTATGTGAATTAGTTATTAACAGTAAAAAAATTTATTTAACATTGTTTGAATTCAGAAATATTGACTCTGCCACCAACACTTGCATTGTAGGAATTTGGTAAAGCAAGCCGTAATAGGCAATATTCGTCATAATAATGCTTTCCTTTGTTTAGGTATCGTTTGAATTCTTCGGCTCACATCACTGTGGTGCTGCCATCATCAGCGAATTATGGGTTGTGACAGCAGGACACTGCGTGGATGGGTTAGTAACAGAAAGCAATATTAATTTCACTGATTTTAAAATGAAAATAATGACACTATATTATTACCGATATTATTATTATTATTATTATTATTATTATTATTATTATTATTATTATTACCTATTATTATTATTAATTTTATTATTAATGTTATTAATTTTATTATTACTGTTATTATTATTATTATTATTATTATTATTATTATAGTCATCATCATTACCATAGTCATTAATAAAAAGAATATTCCCTACTAAATTCTCATCACCCGCACTTGATCTCTCTTTTCATTTCATTTTTATTTGTCCATAAAAGAGTTAAAACCATAGGACTTGTCAAAGACAGAGACAGAGAGAGAGGAACAATAATTAAAACAAAAAACAATAATTAAAATAGATAAAAATACAATAAATTAGGACCAATGTAAGCCCACACGTATTTCATCTAAATTGTAGGGACAGAGGTTTGTTAAAATTCTTTTGACGTATCTTTTATAATATCTTATATCATTCGTATTTTTAATTTAATGAGTCAAACCATTATATATTTTTAAGCCATAGACCATTTACGTTTTGTTGAAACTTGTCAGTCGATGTGCTGGAATATAAAAATTTTACTTAAAATTTCTTTGTAATAATGAAAATACTCTTACGATGAAAATGGTTCTTACTAGAATGTATTAATTCCGTAAGCTTAAAAATATATAAAGCATAAACTGTTAAAATATTAAAACTCTTGAAATATTCCCTACATGATGTACGATTATCAACACCTGCCATGCTTCTCACAACATGCATCTGAGCAATAAAAACATCATTCATCTTCGAACTTGACCCCCAGAAGCATATGCCCTATGATAATCTCGATACCATTTCGGCACAATAAAAGGACCGTATGGTTCTATGACACAAAAAGGTCACAAATTTATAATTTGGTAACAGACGATATTAATTTTCTGAATTAGGTGTGAACAGTGTAATTTCCAATTCAAATGTTCATGAAATATTAAGCCAAGAATTTTGGTTGAATATGACTGGCACATTTGGTGCTCGTTAATACTTAATGTTTAAAATATTTTCACTTTTGTTTTGAACATTTTGAAATTGAATGAAACAGGTTTTATTAAAATTCAAATAAAACGTATTGTCTGTAAACCATAATTTAAGATCCTTCAACAACTCATTACACTTTTGTTCTAAAACTATTTCGTTTTCAGCACTCATAATAGCCGTAGTATCATCAGCGTACATAGTAAGAAAATACTACTTTAAATAAAGAGGCAAGTCATTTACATATAAACGAAATAATACAGGACCCAAAATTGAGCCTTTAGGGACACCAACATCAGTATCAGTATATTTTAATTTGTAGGCCTTCATATACTTATCTGTAGTTTCTAAAATTTCAACATATTGATATCTCTATTTCAGGTATGATGAAAACCATCTTAAAACTATACCATAAATATCATACTTCTCAAGTTTGGAAAGCAATATATTATGACTGACACAGTCGAACGCCCTACTAAGGTCACACCATATCGTAGGTCAGCAGGTCTAATTTTATATGTGCTCTGTGATTATCAAAAATGACTTAAGACATGGCCAGAAGTTTGGTCGCATAGAATAGATTCCGCCCTTTATCTGAAAGATGCCAAATGGATTTGCTTGGAATAACATAATTACGTTTCCATATAAATACAGCTGTCATATTTCCTGTTGTTTCAAATGATGTTCAGTTATACATATGTGAAATTTATGGCTTTGGGATGCTAAAACAGTCGTAATTCATTTTTTTTTTCTTTGTTTCAATCCCCTAACATTTTGTTGGAAAACAGTTAAATTATCATATTCAGATTATTCATTATTTGAAAATTGATAATATTCATCACATAATATGTAAAGTTTATGATTTTGAGATGACAGAGCAGTTATTATTGCATCAGTTTTTTGTTCTAATCCTCTAGTATTTTGTTGAAAATAGTTAATTACCATATTTAAAATATTCATTATTTGAAAATTTATAATATTAATCTTATTGGTCTCCTTTAAAAATCCTAGGTTTAACCTAAGAAAGAAGAAGCTCTAGCAATAACAAACACAGGGATAACACAACTTCTATTTTCAATTCGGCTAGCTGTGATGCTATTAACGATACGAAGCGAAGGGTACTCCTTGCTTTTACCATTCAGATGCAGTCAGTGTTTTGTATATTTATCATTTATATTCAAATAAGTCGGTGATATATAATATTACCGGCACACATATGTACACTGTCGGGAGCTCAGGAGATCAGCCCTGGTAGGAATGTGGAGTAATGCCAATCCTACTCGCAGGGAACAGCCAGCGTAACGCCACTCTTGCTCGCAGAAAACGACATAATGACACACTACTATAGGTCTCGTTAGCACTGAGTACCGACAGAAGGAATGCGAATCAAACACTGCGATAAGGAAGAGCGGGCGACAGGAAAGGTCACGAGATAGCTTGAATGATATTCAAGGGTACAGTCGGAAGAGAAATGACATCAGTCTTGCGTTGTGATAGTTACATTACGACTTTAGTTTGTTCCATTGCATGTGAAAACGTGTCTTGTATCGCACGGTATTATTATTTCATTCGTAAACATATGTTGCGCGTTTAATTAGCTTCGAATTTTTCTCTTGCTACGTTCTTTATTTCCACAGCATGTCCTCATTTGTTCATCTTCTTGGAAGAGACAGTAATTCCATCGGCTCGCACCTCTCCCCCCTCGACGTGTCTTACATACACACGTCAAAACAGACAGCAACGCCACCATTGGTTTTCGGTAATCGTTTCTTGCGCGAGCTATAACTACATTACAATAACTAACCAATGTGAAAACATTCGATCAACTTTTAAACAATATCTACTTATACAACACACCCACACAGAGCTAGTCTCAAACTATCTGATATTTTCAGCCACAATATAATTAATCATGTGCTGACAGTGATGTTATCCATTTAGTGTCATAAAGGTCATACTCATTACAACTTATCTTATCTACGGTCAATTCTAGGAAGAACGGTGCTCCATTCATCAATACCTCCCCAACCGCACCTAATTAAAATACACCTCGCAGAGACTTTCTCGTAAGCTCCCCAAAGTACATACATACGTACATACATACATACATACATACAAACCAACCGAAAAAGTAGACCTAGAAAGAAATTTTCATACAAATATTCAAGTAAAAATTGTACACGATAAATGTGCGGATGTTAGAAGTTGTTGGTTTTGAGTTATGACCGTCATGTAAATACGGAAAAATGTAATTCTTCTTATGATATAAGGGCTTGTGTTTGTCCTCTTCCATAATGATGTAGAACATCAGATTTCTAACGTACTAATATTTGTCCTCATTTGAAACTTTGCTGTAGCTCTACTGGAAACTTGCGATTTATTACGTATGTCCCTTTTACCGTGCACCATAGACACTTCATCGTTATGTATTATGTTGATATTTTATTAAACCCAGAATATATATACTCATAACTGACACAGAAGAATAGCTGATCTAATAAATCGGAATAAAATTACGTATAATTAATTCATTTTAAGAAAATATATCTTGGTCAATTACTTATTTTCACTGGCGGTGTTAAGGCAATAGAGCCTTTTCGAACACTCCGCCATGTCACAAATACAAACCACATGACATAAGACTCTATAGTTTCAACGGTAATACTCGTTAGAAATAAAGAACGCAATTCATTGAAGAATCTCATTCTTTGACAAGTTCTTATGGAGTGAGCTTAATATTTATTTATGAGAAACTTCTTTACTAAAAATTATATGGATATGCAAGAATTTTTGGAAATATATAACAGGATTTTAAATTTCTAATAAGTCCTAAAGATATACAGATTAAATTCTACAACGTAATGGCAGAGTCTACCCTTTCGTAAGGGCGTGAAAATATGAGCGAAGCTGCGGCAGGATATATACCATACTGAAGAGGCAGACATAATAATTTTCTTACGATCTATGAAATGAAGAATTCATGTATCGCAAAAACATTTTGTGTCGTTGATATTTTCTTTACGATTACATAATATGCATAAATCGTTAAATGAACCACTATTTCAAGTAAATCATTGTCACATTTCTTATCATTTCTTTGCAAAAACACAATATTGCCAAGTTTGCAGTTTTTTCGCTATTATGTTGACCTTAGTTAATTGTGTCACAAAATATTTTCATATTCACAATGCATGGTTCCTAATGGGAAACACATAATAGATACTTGAATAGTTTTTTGCACTAACTGGAATATGTATGTAAGTGGTGCATAGTTTTTGACAAAATTGTGGAAACATATAACATATATTATTATGTAATAAAATGAAGTAGAGAAGTGTTACTGTCCATTTCGTATAAATTAATCTTTTATGAAAATTTGTTTCGTAGAATTATATAAAATAATTCTGTGTAATTACTTGATTAATTATGAGTTGTAACATTTTATATGCAGAATTTCGAGATGAATTGTCGATATTGAATGCGAATAAAAATCAGTTACCATTCAGTCAATTAAACGATAAGACACACAAGCAACTTGCGAAAAATCTCATTTTTGGTACACTGACGTTCAAAAATATCCGACCTACTATTTTATGATCGTGTAAGCGAACTTTCCAACCACGGGATAGGTCAGAACCAAAACATAAAAATTCACAAACTTTGAAAGAGTTTCTTTAGTTCTCAGTAGGTGGCACCATTATTAGGGCCGTAAAATGTGTCGGGGAAAATGATTATATAGATTAAACATAAATTATTCTCTTAATTAACAATATCAGCGGTTTCCAGCTAAACTCAATGTTGTTTTACATCAGTAGAGTGGAATGAAAAAATTATTTAACTAAAGAATTCTCATTTACACCAACTTTATCGATCAACTTCGATTAGTAGGGTCAGATATCTTTGAACCTCAGTTTACCTATTAGCAATTTTGTAAATACTTTTCCATACATTTGAAGTATTTTTTTATGTGTTCATTATATATAGTTAAAGAAAGGCCATTGTGATGCTGCAGAATTTGATATGAGATTATTAAGGACATAACTTTTGCAATTTCGGTGGTGCTGAAGAAATCTGATTTCAGTGTGTATTAATAATGAGAAACTATCTCATTGACATCGATTTCTGCTCTAGAATGCGTATTTAATAACTTCATACAAGCAAATATTACTTTTGCAGAATCCCCGTCTCCACTGTAACCTTCCGGGCTGGTACCAATGTCATGGAAGAAGGAGGCACTGTTCATGAGGCCGCGGAAATTATTGCTCATCCCAATTTTGACTACCTTTCTCTCGACTGCGATATCGCAGTTTCTAAGGTAAGTTAATTCAACTTCTTAATTTAAGTACAATTATTCACATTAATGTAAGACTTGAGGCTTTCCCGGAGTTGGATATGGAATAATTCTTCTCGCGTTCTCAGCCAGGCGGTTGGAAGTAACTGTTGATTGGCCCGCAGTGGGAAGCCCTACTGACCTCTTATATACAGGCTATACATGGTCCCACGGCACTTCAATCCCTAAAGAAGATGGCAGAGGTAGTCATGGAAAGCTTGGAAGCAACAATCCAACACACGTGGCTGAGAACCCGAGAAAAATTATTTCATATTCAGATTAATTTTTTCTATAAGTGGAGTAACTCTGAAAATTATTACACAAACATAAACATCATCATCATCATCATCATCATCATCATCATCATGGTATAAGCCGGTTCAGAAGCCCACCAGTTTCTTTGTCTTTTTGTTCTATATTGCCACATTAATTTTAGGTATCTGTTATTTTCCATTCTTAAAAAAAATTGCATTCGTATTCCTTCAATTTGTGAATTGAGGGATTCTACTCTTAATTCCAATCTTATAGCATTTTAATGTAATCTAGTCGCGTTCATTCTTCTATGATTGAAAACCTCCCAGGAAAAAAGATGTAAAATCAGATTCTTGAAATATGTTATGTACTGTAGGTAGAAAAAGTCATTTTGAAAAACTTATTTATGACAAATTATTGTAATCAATGGCTGAATAAACTTGTATCCTTGTTTAGTCTAATGGTTATGATAGTAAATGCAGAACTAATGAAATATGACCCTGAAATTATTTTCCTTTCTCTTGAAACACGAATTACAGTTGTTGGTTACATCCTTATTTCGGGGAGGTCTTCAATTATTCAAAACTCCTTCTCGGGAGACTACATCATCTCTTCGTCATATATTGCAGTGACTCATCACTCTCTTCCTTTTATTATTAGCGAAGGTATAGTCTGTGTTTTATAAAACTTTTGTTATGTGTTTTCTCTTGTCTTTTGTACATTAACTGAAATTGTGACAAATTATTCTGTGTCTTCTTTGACATGTGATACATAATCTCCCAGATAATTGAAGTGTGAGATTTGTGTTAAAAATGTAGTTACCTTTTATAATCTTTTATTCTATTCACATTCTCGTAAGTATGATTCTTAATTCATTTCTAGACAGTTTTTTTCTGTTTATGTAAAGAATATTGACGACACTAAGGTTATTCTGCTGTGATTTAGTTGGTAGCTTTCGAGAGTATCTGGGTTTATTTGATAGGAATTTAGTGTATGTCCATTGTCTGAGTCCTATATTATTTTAATCTGTGGCCTTGAACCATAGTGTATCCTACTAGGAGTGTATGTCTAATCTATTTTAAGCTATTCAGTTCTTGATATAAAAATTGTGTCCTCCAAACTTTTACCTAATATATTACAGAAGTCCTTAAACTGATATGTGTCGAACTTTGTGGTCTATGCGTTATCAGGTGCGGGATTTTTGGGACTCAGCATTTCGGAAGTACAGAGTCCTCTATATATGTGTATATATTACTTTTCCTTTACACTATAAGCTCAGAGACATTTTCTGTTATACTGTACACTTCACACTTCACACTTACCGCGAAATGGGTCACATTTCTAAGATAGTAACTTTAACTTCTGAAATCTGTTTGGCAAGAAAGATGTATATGAGCTTAAAAATGAATAAAAGTGCATCTTATTTGTATCACAAGAGATGTTCAAAGTGTCTTCCTCCTGTTAGAGTTCATTTTTATATATTCAAATATTATTCTGAAATACCAGGTTAATAATGTCTTCTTGCAAAATGTTCGAGATGAAATTATCGGATATTTACTCGTAGTTCACTTCTGCATAAATTAAGGTAATCATCGACTTTAGAAATGTCAGATTTCTTCAAAATAATATTTTAGGCTCATCTGGAACCTCGTGTCTTCTAGTTTTCAAAAATATATAACTTCTACCTATTATCTGAATAATGTAATAATTATTTGGGCATTTATAATACAAGCGCACTGTACTTTCTATAACTTACGACAAATTCAGTGTCTGTTTTCTCCTATTTTACATTTTCCGACATTTATTATCCTTTCGACGGACAAAAAGTAGACTTCCAATTGGGCAAAAGACTTAATTGAGGTACCAAATTAAAGCTTAAACATGTGGCTATATTGTAAATCAAAATTATTATTTTCAATCGAATATAAGTATTACTCGGACGGTAAGACCTGAAGCAAACTCGCACAGCTAGATTCTCTGCTGCCGGTAGCGAGAGAGAGGAGTAGGGTTAGAAGAGAATGGATACCACTTGCTGCGAAGGCAGACAAGTCGAGATTACGTCATCGTATACGTCTGCGCAACCGTTTGTTTGGTTCAGGTCTTACCGTCAGAATTATATATATATATATATATATATATAAGTACTTATATAATATAGCATAATCTTTTGAATGGTTCAAGATAAATAAATAATTGTACTATGTAACATTCTCCATATATAGGGGATCATTTTTCCTGGGTCAATTTCTACTGTAGTTAGGTCGATACAAAATTTTACTAAGTTAAAAAAAAATCTTTGGGTCACCAAATTCGATTTTCAAATTTCAATTATATAAATTGCTTAGTATACATCCAATAATCATGTCACCAAAGTTTGAAAAACATGAAGGGAAAAGTGTGAATTTTTATCCTAAGAATTGATGAGTACATGAAAAGTACAAAATCTCGCTGCAATATGTTATACTCCATACCCAAAGAATTTAGAAAAACAGTAGTTTGCACTACACTACACTCGAATGAGTACGTCCTTCAGTATTCTCAAACAATTAAAAGCAATATAGGTCCTAATAATTTGCAATATATTATGCACGGATTAATTCCTGCAATAGCAAAAACAGACTGAGCTGAACGGTACGCATGCAACATTGTCAAACGCCCTTGATGTTTGGCGCGTACGATAAGCATGCTGTGAAAGACAACGTTTCTGTACGTTTCATGGTGTCGCATATGGAGGCTCTGCATATATCGGTTCCTTACCTTCACTGATGATGAAGCCTATAAGTACAGTAGTTCTGAAACGTTGCATTTTTCTGAGTCTGTGACACTGTACAAAAACTGAAATAACTAGCACTATATTGAACAACGTGACAGTACAGCGAGTTCCAGTCAAAGTTTCCGGTCTTTCTGTTGATTATATTAGCGGCAGGTCACCCACGCTACCTTCGCTCCGCTGCTTGCATTCGCAAACTCACGGTGCTTTGCTGGATTAAAACTTACGTACAATATTATGTTAATGACAACATTAGACTGAAAGTCTTGCCCATCTTGTGTGATACATATTTATTTTTTTCGCATCTTTGTAAGGATATAATTCTAGAACTAATTTCCAAGACAGCTCCTACTTCAACCAATTTTTTGTCGGTAAACACACCAGGTTCGCGTTAGCTTTTCACGTCATTCACAGAACTCAGTAAACACATTCTCTAAATTGAGTATTGTTTTTCTACGCGCTACTGATCGGCCAGGAAATTTACGTCCTTGTTGTGCCACACGGTTTTTTTTTTCCGTATGTACGTTTTCAAAATATGTAACGGTACACATTCACGCACCGAATAAGATTGTAACCATTGCAAAGCACGAAACAACGTAAAAGAATAAAATGCACAGACTGTTAGTTGAATCACTGCACAGCTAACACGTGGAATGATCAGCCTGTCAACTTACAGCTGCGGATACAAGCAGCGGCGGAAGTGTAGTGATCCTGACGTCATAGGCCTACAGAAACATCGCGAACGTATTATTAAATTTATAAGTCGGCTACGGCGCATGTATCAACTGCGAGATCATATTTTATAGACATTGGAGTAGGTGATAGCGAGACAGTATTTGACGAGATGAAGCCGTCATTTCGCCATAAGATTACAAAACATTCGCCTTACAATTGGAGAAATCCTCGGACAAAAGCCAACTAAATGGCTCAAGAAGAATTCAAACCCACTCCCAACGAATTTTCGGATCAGTGGGCAAACGAGTCTGTCACTTGAACTTCGCCAATGGCCAGAATGTCTATCATAAGACTGATTATCTTACTTGTAAGTTCTCCTTGTATGGATTCCTTTATGCACAGCCTTCTAATAGACGTTCATCCGTAAATGTGCGGCCTCTCGTAGCGCCTGGAAGCACGCTGTTTGTCGGCAATGTCACATATTTACAGCCCCTTAAGTCAAGCGTATAGATTGCTCATGCAAATGACTATTACAGTAACCACCTACCTTTGTCATAGAAGATATTGGAAATGTTCTCTTTGTACCACCACACATCTCTCACAACTTTTAAGGCAATTATTAATAATATTTACTTCTTCTTCTGAATTATTTCTGTTAACGTAGAACGTGGCGCGTGCTTGATGGTTTTAATCTTAGAAAATAATTGTTCATAATGTTGAAACAAATATACAGATCAAAGGTTTATCAAATAAACATAACAGCGGAATAGAAATCTCGAACAGAGAGTAAGATAATTCCAATCCATTTGCATCGCTGCATTTAACTTGGGTGCTGTTATCTAGATATAATATTTTTAATTGTAAGAATTCGGGAGCTTTCCCTGGATTAAATATCAGTGGATTATAAAAGAGACGTATTTCACTCACCATTGACCTACATTCAGTAAATCTATTCCGAAAAGACACGCGAAGTAGTTTCAGTGTCAATAAATATTTATTATACTGTATTTGCATGTCAGACAATACTCGAAAATGAAACAAGTTCTTACCAAAATATAAGGGAGGCGATGTTTGGAATTTCTATTTTCTATATATATTTTTTTAAGTTAGTGAATTAATTTTTTTGCAAACGTACTTCTATTGATGTCAGTAATTATGTGCTTAAGTTTCATATTTGAATGGATCACTCAAAAAACGTTGTAACAGCCTTAACTTATAAGTAGGGAACGGAATTTGGAGTAGTAAAAGCTAGTATTGGCATCTACACAGCCATTTATTTACAACCCTTTATACCAAGTCCTCCCCTCCGCAGATCTCTGCACGTCAACAACAGGTGAACGGGACAGTTGTCGCATAAGAACTTCAACATGCAGGTTTGCAGTTCAGAGTAGTGAAGTGAAGATACAATGCCGAAAGTATCAAAATTCAGGAAACAATTCCCGATGACGCGACTGCGATTCAAATAAGCCAGGAGCTGCTAAATGATAGAACAATCTAAAAAGAAGTCATGGATATTAAGTCAATTTTTTATATTTACCGGATGCCATTATTTGGTTAGAAAAGTCAGGAGTAGAACTAGTTGAGCAAATAAATATTATGAGGACTATTGTAAATAAACTGAGTACAGTAGAAGGTGAAGTAGGAAAACGTGTTGGTGAAAAAATGAACATAGTTTGATTAAAAATGATAGGTATAGTGTTCTCAATCGGATTTCAGATGTACTAACAAAGACATGTCCCAATGACGTCATTCAACATGTGAATTTAATTGACGTATCTTGTTTCAAGTACTCTCCAATTGTCTCTGCAGATGTAGAGCGGAGTTTTTCCATGTTAAAAAATTTCCTTCCTTGCAACAGAGCAAAGTTGTATTTTGAAAATTTGGAAATGATATTTACAATTTACAAGGCACAGCAGGAATAATAAAATTGTCTTATCAACAAAACATAGCATTAATTGAAAATGCCATTTCGTTTGGTTCTACATTTTGTTCAACATTTAATGTTACTGTATTAGGCTATGTTGTAAATATTGTAGTATATTGTATATATTGTAAATACTGTAGTATATGTTGTACATATTATCATATTTCATAATATTGTAAATAAAGATTTTAATTTAACACGCTCCTGACAGAAAAACACACATATTCAGAGGCGAGTTCCATACAGAAGACAACTGTCTATCAGCCATCAATATTTCCACTGACACGTGAGGACGCAGAGATTGATATTTAATTATGTATATTTGTAATGTTGTTTATTGGTGTCTTGTGCGTTGCCAAGAAAATACATGTAGTTCAAAATGAAATGCAGATTATGTATGTAGACCACTATATGTCACTAAACTATAACATTTGTTTATTCTAAAATACGTTTACAGCACGTTGCGTGTAAGTTTGTATGAAGTGGACTGTACTCGTCCATGCAGCTCGCTTGACAGTCACTGAGCTACGAATATCTATACTACGATTCACCATTCTTTATAATACTCCAAATCCCTTTCTCTGCTTATAAGGTTGAGAAAGTTTTCTTTAACGAAATAAGTTATCCACACTCTAGAAGGTTTAGTTGAGTTTTATAGTTAAATCTTGTCGCACTTGCTGAGAACAAGATAACTCCAAAATTGCCTTCTTTAGCTGAAAACGCTTTTTATTATTTTATATTTTATTTAATTGGGTTATTTTACGACGCTGTATCAACATCTAGGTTATTTAGCGTCTGAATGATATGAAGGTGATAGTGCCGGTGAAATGGGTCCGGGGTCCAACACCGAAAGTTACCCAGCATTTGCTCGTATTGGGTTGAGGGAAAACCCCGGAAAAACCTCAACCAGGTAACTTGCCCCGACCGGAATTCGAACCCTGGCCACCTGGTTTCGCGGCCAGACGCGCTGACCGTTACTCCACCTGAAAACGCAGCCTTATATAAAAACAGTTCACTTTCGTTTTGTATAGCCGTGATATCTCTATTTAATCTTATGTTATTTACATTCACATTTGTATGTAAACTAGAATTATGATTTGTATAGGAAAAGTGAATATTAAAATGCTTGTATCACAAAACAGTTTTTTTTGGAGTTATAATGTTTTGGCCAAACACAAAGATTTGTGGACTTAAGTATAATAAACAACTTGAAACTTCCAGAGTATGGATATTTCGTTAAAAATACTTTTTCCAGTATTCCAAACTTATGGCTGTTACAATGTTGTTGGGGTGACCCATTCATTTGTAGATTCAGTAGTTTGAGTTGTCTTAATTTAAATAATAATTTGCATATTTTTAAATCATTCATCTTCAAATTTTAAGTATTACTTGGAGTTATCTTGAGGTTAGCAGAATGTTAGTCCATTACGTTTCCGTTCATTCGTAATTTGGTCCTAATCTTACATTTGTCCAGTTACATGTTTGTCCTGCATCAAATTTTGGCCACAAATCTTTCGTCTATGTCATTTTAGTATTATGTGAAATTTCGTCCCATATAAATATATTTATTTATTTATTTATTTATTTATTTATTTATTTATTTATTTATTTATTCTACCTGATTTAGTCCAAATTTATTTAATTGTGTTTATTACAAGAAATAATCACTGAAATAAACATGAGATTTATTTTCAGTTAGTTCAAATAACAAAGATCATGCATTCATTGCAGCTATTTCTTAATGTAATTTTCGTCTTTAATTTCCATCTTCGTGGTTCTGCGGGTTGTTATGTAATTTCATTACAGGTTGCATTACAGGTTGACCGATTCTCGCATCGCCAATACATCCTGGTGCGGTCCTTATTTTGAGTGGTGTTGATAACAGTAGCTGTCTTTTATGAGCAGTGGTTTGTTCCTTTTTGAAGTAATTACTTTGGGATCCATACCTGATAATTTTAAGTAAAACTAATATATGCATTTTCCTAGCACCACCGGTCCATTTTTGAGTTCTCCATTACGTGGTATTCTATTGTTGGCATCTGTTTAAAACGTGCTTCTAGTATCTGAATACCCGAAATCAATCTCGATTGAACAATACGTATATTGGACTAAATTTTTGTGGACAAAGAATTTCTGGACGAAATGTACTCTTGGACGAAAATGCTATGGACTTATTCCATAGGACTTAAATGTGATGGTCATAGAAATTTGGAAGAAATGTTGTATTGGACGAAAATGTTTGGACAAACTTTCCTGAAAGCTATCTTGATATCCTACCTTCCGTGAACGCCACAGACATATCAAAAACAGAGTTTAGGTTTGAATCCTATCTCCTCCTGCCGGACGAACTGATGTGGGAGTGAATGTGACTAATGACGCCATCCCTTATTGAGGTACAGTCGCTCAAGCATTCAATAAATTATGTACCAATGCTTGCTTATCTCTGCCCTGTCAAGACTAAATCTTTATAAACGAATAATATTTATACCTGAATTTCTACATATTAAGTACCTAGCATATTCATAAGTAATAAAACATTAACAGCGATATTGATTAGATATTGATTAACAGCAACACTTTCTTACTTCTCTTTTTGCCTGTTTTGAGCTGATGGTCTGATAAAATATGAAATTATCTTTTTTAAATGTATTATACTTAGGATACATTGCAGTAGCAGCTAATCTAAAGAGGAAATTACATATAGAGCGATAGTGGGAAAGATAAAACAATAATATTATCACTCTCTATAATATATTTCTACATTTAGCTCTGTTTGTTACTCAGACAATACAGTATATTTTTAATTAGAAGCTGGTAACATTCGTACTGGGATTTGGAATACCGAAAGATAAGAAGTTAGGATTTACAGATTCTACGTAGAGCGATAATTACTAAACCTTCATAAATGCATGATATACAGGAACAGCTGATTGTCTCAGTGCTCGGAGTTTTTCAATGCGTGTTGGTAAAGCGTGAAAGTTAAATTGTATCATAAACGTACTATGTTTTCAGTAAGTCTGAGTAAGGCGTGTTTGTATCCCGAATTCAATATTCTCTAATAAGTTAAGTGTCTAATGAGACTGAGTTTACTACTTCTTTACAACTTACCTACATAGGTCACTCTTAAAGTTTAAGATAATTCGCAGAAGGATTTTCTGTTGTGAAAGTTCCATTTCGTGATAAAATAACGTGGTTGTTTTGTAATGAATGTTTTAAATACAGAAAGCCAAAAGAAATTATATTTAGAGCTCTTACTCGTGTTACTCTCTTTGTGGGCAGCTTCCGACAACCGAACTATGGCGACATGATCGGATATCTAACTGTGGGTCGTAACTTCATTGGTTTTACAAGGTTACTTACTCGGTATAATCAGCGAATAGAAATGATAAAGAATGGACACTGAGTGAATTTCTCTGATTTCTTTTTCTGCGTGCATGCGGTCCGTTAGCGTATAATTCCACTTTCAAACGGTGGACATCAGTGTAATCAAACGCCCACAAACGGTGGATCAGCAATCCTGATTCGCTGGCAAGTCTGCTGAAAATATTTCTGCTTTCGACTGCTGGTGCGATATCATCGCCAACTCTAGGGACAGAGAGTTAGTTTGAAGGTCACTGAAATAAGGCATTTCTACATCGAATGTACCGCGTACAGTGTCCATACTTATACGTAATTCCCTATATTCTGGTATAACGTTAATGGTATGACCTCATTAAGTTGTCATATTAGAACGAATGAACATTACAGTAGTTTTATGCTGTTATTGCACTTCGATAAGAATGATTGTTATTGTATACAGAGTGTTAAAAAGTATCCAATATTTTAGGAGGTGATAGTATGCACCAAAACAATAAAAAAATGTGTAATAATCATGGGTTCTGCAACACATACTTTCTGATATCTGAACACTTGTTCAAAGGACGTGCTCAATATGACGTCCATTTATGGCATTGCATTTTTCTGCCCTACAATACAGCAGGCTACCAGATAATCATACCGTAGTTGACACCCCTGGCATGGAATACTGATACGTCTCAAGGAATACTGAAAAGAGAAGTTTCGTTCCGGATATGAGCGGGGTTCAGCAGAGATGGTGTTGTGAATTTTCGTAATCAGCATGTGTGTGCGCTGATGAAAATTCCCATGCAGTTGAAGAAACAAGGCATCAGCACCGATTCTCGATCAACGTATGGGTAGGCGTTCTTGGCGATAGATTAAGGGCCATACGTACTACCACAGAGATTAACTGGGGATCATTATCAGGACTTTCTTATTTACGTATTGCCTACATTGCTGGAGTATATGCCATGTCAGCAAAGACTACAGATGTGGTTCATGCAGGATGGAATACCAGCACATTTTTCCGCAATGAGCGTGAACACCTGACGCTGACATTTCAGGACCGCTGGATTGATTGGGTATACCCCACACCTTGGCCTGCTCGTTCCTCAAAACTAAGTCCCCTAGACTTTTGGTTATCAAGAACAACCAGGTCAGTTTCAAAGAGTACGTGATTCCTTACGCCGAAGGGCAGAGGAATGCATTGCCATAAATGGACGTCACATTGAGCATCTCCTATGAATAAGCGTTCAGATCTCAGAGATTATGGGTTGTAGGACCTATGTTTATTTGACATTTTGTTCTTGTTTTGATGCATACTAGTACCTTCTAAAAAAATTGGATACTTTTTTCTTAACACCCTGTATAAATAGATGATAATGCAGTAAGACACGTACTGTGAAATGTTCAACAAACAACAGTTATTCACTATAATCCTTTATAAATAGTTGCAATAGACTTGTCAATATTACACTATATTTTCTTTCAGGTAACGACTGCTTTTACCTATCAACCCTCAGTTCAGCCAGTATCACTAGCGTCCGCCGATCCTTCCGCTGGAGCGATGGCGGTTGTCACTGGATGGGGAAGTACTTCCTCCGGTGGAGCACTTTCTCCGCTACTCCTAAAAGTTTCAGTTCCAGTTGTGAGCTTCGACGCATGTAACGCGTCATATTCCAAGTACGGAGGAATTACCAGCAACATGATGTGTGCGGGTGCAGACGAGGGAGGCAAGGACTCTTGCCAAGGCGATTCTGGCGGACCTCTCGTGGTCGAGAAAGAACTGGTGGGCATAGTCTCCTGGGGAGCAGGCTGTGGGGTCAGAGGTTACCCTGGAGTTTATGCAAGTGTTGCTGTGCTCAGAGAATTTGTTACTAGCAATACTGATGTACAATAAGCTCCAGAAATCAGATAAAACTGGCTTATGCCGGAAATAATTACTGGAAAAGTTCGGGTAATTAATCAGGAACAAATAAATTACTCTACTGATTGCACATGAAAAATAGTTTCTGCCTTTCTACATATCTATGTATAGTAATGTTCGTTGGCCTGTATGTGTGTGTGTATGTGTAGTGTAGTGTAATCTATGTAGTAGCCTATATATTCGCTTTGCATATATATTATATAAATGAATAAAGAAGTAAACATGCAGGCCTATTTTGTACGTATAATGCTTATACAGTGTGTTAATTAAGTGTGGAATATTCCTAATAACTCTTTATATATTCATTTTATAAAAAAAATACCAAAACAACAGTTGTTGGAGATATCTAACTAAAACGTATGGCTGTGTTCTCACAGAAGTATTGCTACATGTACAGAGTGTGGAAAAAAATAACACTTCTTTAATGATAACCTATATTAAATTTTACACATTTGAAATATCCATTCAATTTTACGTACAAATAAAAGTTTGACTCAGCAGAAATGATGAATAATCTCTTGTAAATGTTATGGTTGTTTCAAATGCTTTGATAATGTAACACAAAATAAATGTGTGTATTGATATGGAGTAGGCTTTGAAGCTAACAAAACAATGACATAACAGTTCCAGAGAATGTTTAAAATTATGTTTATTTCAAATGCTTTGCTAATGTAACACATAATAAATGCGTGTATTCATATGGAATAGGCCATGAAACAAAAAAAAAACAATAATATGACTGTTTCAGAGAATGCTTAAAATTGTCACAAATGTTCAAAATGAGAACCATTCACGACCAAATAATGCCCCAGTCTATAACGAAAGCGTTCCATTGACTTTCTTACAGTTTCAGGAGTGATCAGTT
The DNA here is from genome assembly GCF_040183065.1 of Periplaneta americana. Lineage (NCBI taxonomy): Eukaryota > Metazoa > Arthropoda > Insecta > Blattodea > Blattidae > Periplaneta > Periplaneta americana. Next base: position 109,857,579 of record NC_091120.1, on the reverse strand, counting down.
CCAGCTCATTACTAATCCTTAATTTCAAGTCTTCAATACTGATCGGTCTATCACGATACACACCTTGGACTTCAAGTAAACCCACAGGAAGAAATCCAATGGGTTGAGGTCAGGTGATTAAATAAATTACATACCTCTTGTTGATTTCCCTTTCTGTCACCATAAGCAACCATCATTAAGATTTATACCCTTTCTCTTTCGGATAGCATTGCCATGGTGAAGAGTTTTAAACAGGGGAATAAAAAGGAGTCATTGTTGATTTATGTTATTGTTTTGTTTGTTTCATGGCCTACTCCATATAAATACAGACATTTATTTTGTGTTACATATCAAAGCATTTGAAAGAACCATAATTTTAAACATTCTCTGAAACAGTTATGTTATTATTTTGTTTCATGGCTTACTCCATATGAATACACACATTTTATCAAGAATCATGACATTTACAAGAGAGTATTCTTCATTTATACGAGTCAAACTTTTATTTACATGTAAAATTGAATGGAGATTTCAAATACGGTATGTAAAATTTAATATAGAGTGTTATTTAAAAAAGTGATCTTTTTTTGCCACACTCTGTACATGAATCAATATTTTCGTGAGACCACAGCCATAAGTTTTAGATAGATATCTTTCAACAACTTTTGTTTTTGGTATTTTTATATAAAATGAATATATAAATAGCTATTAGCAATAATCCATACTTAATTAACACACTGTATATCTTGCCTATAACTACGAGTATATTATACAGAGAGAGAGAGAGAGCGCGCATGTATGTATACGGTGAACGCATATATATTTTAAGTACCCGTAATGATGAATGTAGATCAATGTCGTATTCGCGGGACAAAACCTAGTTATAACGAGATTTCTCGTTTCTGTACTGATAGAGTTTCTAATTAAGTAATAAATTTTTGGCAAGGGAACATCAACACCTTTATAAGACGAACTCCAGGATATTATGTTCACATTGGAACGAAACGTAATATTTATTTCAATTCTGAAATGAAGTTATATAGTTCGGAAATTTCATGACCCAAGAATTAAGTCCAACATAACAAACATCTTCATCGAGTTTACCTTAATTATTAGCCTTTTATTTTTTAAAGATTCATTATTTTTTCTATGAGATGTATATGAATTTTCTCAACTTCGTGGGACGTGAAATAATAATCTCGTACATGTGCACATTTGAAGAAGTTAATAGGATTTTGGAAGAAACTAAATGTTACACAATTTTTAGTAGGAATTTGGAGATCACTCAGCCTGGGGCGAAATGATCACCGAAGACTTGCTGCTATGTATACAGTATCCACATATATACACATGTTGTCGTCAATACGTGTCTCCTAATATAAATATAATCTTAACGAATTACTGACGTGTCCCAAAACTCTCTGTTAATTCCAAAGAATCCCAATCAGTGTGTACTGTGGCAGAAACTTGTTGAAAATGTATATTGTCTCTCTCTCTCTCTTTGTCAGATAACATTTGAAATCGGTGCGAGTATTTTTGCCCGGTGCCTCTCTTAATTTAATGTAGGACCTATCTATAAGAATTGCAGGATTAATCCTCACAACGTAGAAATCCTTAAAGGGAATGTAAGAAAAATATTTAGAAGAATTTCCTCTCATACAGATTAGTAGTCATTCTACTTCGGTAATCATGTGTTCGTTTCGAACAGTCATATTTTTGGATAGTGTGCAAGTGTACTAATTTAAACTTGGTTCAACAGAGACTTTTACTACATTTATATTAATCCCTCAATTTTAAATGTTGTAAGTTATATTCTTATTAAAATCGAAGTGTATTGTTTCTTTTCATATTACTCTCCCCGTTGAGATTCTCCTCCGGGCAGCAGCGGACATTTGAATTACTAATTGATATCTTATAGGTTATGTCACACTTTCAAAACAAACGTTTATTAGACATGATAAAGTAATTAATTCTGGTGAAATGCAGGACTCTAAAATGACTAATGAATACAGGAATTCTGAGTCGTCTCAAATAAATAGTCATAGAAGGATTTTCCCATTTACGCAAGATATGATAATTAGTGCACACAAAGGTACTCAAACTACTAATGAGAAATCACCTACTTTAATATCTCAAAATAAGTATTCTTATAATATTCTTGACACTGACCCCTTTATAGTAATATTTAAAACAAAGGACAGTAAAATTTATGTGATGTAATCAATCAAATTTGCTAATATTCTATTAGAGAAATTTGACTGCAACAACATTACTAACATTAAAGATGTTGGTAGAAATAAATTTGAAGTAATATTTGAACAATTTAATAACGCTAAAATTTTCATTAACTGAAACATCAATGATGACTATAATTTTATTGCTGCCATACCATTTAATCACATTCTTTCTAAAAGCATTACGAAGAATGTAAACATCCATATAACTGTAGAAGAAACTACAATTTTATTCAAAAGTTCATAGATGACGGATATCTTTTACTCCTGGTCTCATATAACAGATTGATCAGCCTCATGCACTTTGAAGATAAAAAATTTTACGACTTTCACTATGCTGCAATCTAGCGATTACGAAAGAAGTCACGTTAAAACCCTGATGGAATTGCTTGAAATAATAGATTGCCGCTGTGTTTCCGTCTAGCGGTCGTTACCATGAAATTCATTTTCGACAGTGGAGATACTAGTGGTTGTTCTCTTTTAGATGTTACAATTTCATAACATGGCAGCGGCCAATCTGATATATACGTGATCAGACTCATACGTAATATTAATTTTTTTTAAAAAGGAAGTTACAGAAAACGGAGGAGTAACAGGTTCTCGAAATTTTAAAAACCTATAACCACATGCCTTGAACATTGCGTTCGCATCTTTTGCCGAAGAAAACTATCTGATGTATTTCTTAAACATATATCAATATGAACAACGAGCAATGTTCTGTAATATTCTATACAAAACGGATAGTGATACATTGTAGACTTAGTAAGAATATATCACACTTTACTTTTCAAGGATTTACACAAGGTGCATAAATCAACTCAATTTTTTTTATAATGCATATTACAGAATATAAGCCAATTAGATTTTAGTGAAGTAAAATTCTTCTAATTTTTTGCCAATGGCTATGTTTTATACTCACGGTTTTAATATAAAAAACTTGTAATAAATCCTACTGATATCCAACGTGATATTAATACATTTTCAATAAATGGAAGAACTTGGGTTTTCTATTACTCGTAATATACGATAAGTTCAAAATACCATTTTAAAAAACAAGCCAAGTAAACCAGAATTAAAAATGAATTCTTAGTTATTCAGAAAACTATCACAATCAGACTATAAATTATAGAGTAAAAACCATGTACATAATATATGTAACAAACTTCAAGCAACAAATATATATATTTTATATTCTTTTCTGGTTATAAATATGGTTTTTTCCACAAATACTTACACTTATTTTATAATTATTTAATTCGACCGCTATTAGATTATGGACTGGATTTGAAACGTTTCATAATATTAGACCTAAAAATAAAATTAATATATAAAATTATTGAAAATATTTTAGGCATAAGAGTTGTAGCCCAAAAATATACAAATTGCTCAAATATTAGATTTACAATTATAATACTCTTCATAAAAATTTTTAGACTATTAAAATTATGGTAAATTACGGAAATTTAAAGTTCTACCCGTATTTTCCAAATTACTATACTGTTTAACATTAGGTAAAAATATATCTAATAATACTCTGCCAACTTATCTTAATAATGTAAAACATTTTTCTAAAGTATATTATGTTCTAAATTTGCTAGACCACCATTACAGTACGTAAATTACGGGATACTGATCAATACTGTAACCCTAGACATTTGCTCCAATTTTCATAAAAGCGATTAGTTAATTTCACCCAAGTTTCATTAATTTGTGTCAAATTATTATAATAACCGTATAAATCCTTTATACAGACGCCGCCAGAGATAATTTCGGAATGGGTGAGACTTATTGTCAACCTAAATCTATCATTAAACAACAATTCAAATTTAGAGACAATTGGTCATCTTACTCTGCGGAAATTGTAATTATCAGGCAATATTTAATATTCATTAAAAATCACACTCTTTATTTTCAAGTCATAGTAATAAACTTTTCTCCGTATAATTATTGGCTGGAAATTAGTTGTAAATATGTAATAGAATAGCCTATAAATTAAGTAAGCAACAAGACTGTTTTCCATTTGTTTGGGTATCGGATCAGGCAAAAATAGTGGGTAACGAAATAGCAGATTCTCTGGCTGCTTCAACAATTCATAAGCTCACTTCAGATTCATTCATTCATTCATTCATTCATTCATTCATTCATTCATTTATTTTATTCCATAGATCTTACATGAGCAATGAAGCTTTAAGATGTGGAACATGTCAACATTTTACATTATTACAATTACAATTTTTACAAATTTTTATAGTTTTACAATTTAGTAATTTTTACAATGTTGTACAATTTTTTTTACATTTTGGCGAGATGTAGTGAGATGAAATGAGGTCCGAGGATTCGCCAAAATATTACCCGGCATTTGCCTTTTCGGTGGGGGAAACCTCGGAAAAACCCAACCAGGTAATCAAATCAAAGGGGGTAATCAAATCAAAGGTGTTGATGCCAAGGACTCGCCATTGATTGTAGATTCCAATATTTGTTTAAATCATAAGTTCTATTATAGAAACAAGAACAAATTTATTACTAAAACTAAACTAAATTAACCCTTAAATTGGCAAAACTTCATTTATCACACAAGTTTATTAAACCGTGTTGGACTGTAAAGAAACCATCTATCGCAATGTCCATATTTTATATGTTGTACAATATTGTAATATTATGAAATTTTGGTTAAATTTAATTTTCCTATCAATTTTTTCTATTGTTCTATTTCAATTGTAGCATATAGCCTATTAACTTCTTGTATCCTATAGGATACTTTGTGAATGGGTTAAACACCGGAATATTCAAATAACAATCCTTGGTTTTAAGCTTCTAAATTATTCTAGAAAAAAATTTTTAAATGGAATAACATAATTTGTAAACAAGAACTTACTCTTGCATATCTATATCGAATAGGTCGAAGTAACACGCATGTATGTGAATGCGGTCTACATGGTGTCCTAAATCATATGACATTGAGATGCGACAGATATAAACAGTAAATAACATTTTATATAATAAATATATAAACATATAGGCCACGGTCTACGATCAATAACATCTTTAATATATACCTACACAACAAATCACACAAATGTAAGACAACTTATAAGACATATTAATCGCTGCAAAGTGAAATTGTGATAATTTTACTGAACTAGACCAAAAGGTACTATTTCTTCTTTAACAGTTAAGTACTATGAATAGGATAGAGTACTAAGTACATGGTTTTAGAGGCGTATACTGGTTAAAGGGTTTGGGCTACCGGACCCTATTATTACACAAAATATATCTAACAATTACTTTAATTTTAATTACTATGGTAAAACTAATAATACAAAATTATTACATTATTTTATATTATAAACTTTTTCTTTTGTAATTTCCTTGGGCTACCGCCGGTAGCCCCGGTAGCCCGCAAAATACGCCCCAGTTTTACTTTCCGCACCCAATACTTTCCACAAAAAACTTAGAACCATTCAGGTACTTCTAAGTAGTAATGAATTGATGTATTACCGCCGTAATATCCACCTCAGACATCACAAGCGAACTGATTATCATTTAAGTATGAAACACGATTATCAATTATGTCGAAATACAACCACCTCCTATAAATACGTATATCTATCTCCACTGGTATTAAAAATGCTTTCTTGCTTGTGCGGCACCCAAATATCCACTATTCAGGAATTTGCAGCTGGACTAACTTAAGAACTTCAATTACATGTCTCATCAGCACGTACCAAGTTGACTAAATGGTTAATACATTTTTCACTACTTCCAGAGGACGATGGATCGAGTCTACCACAGTAAGTAATAAACAATAAGCATTGCAATTAAATGTACGTTGTGATTACATAAATATAGCTAACCGCGACAGAGAGAACATTAGAAGATACGACAGAGAATCGGTGAGAAGGGAGGAAGGTAGAAGAGAGTCATGTGATAATTACAGTTGAATATACGTACATCTACTATGAATTTATATCTAATGTCTTCTTTTATGTCGTGTGTATGAAACTTCCATGTAATATGTCAGTTTTGTGATAAATATATATGTAATGTCTATGTAATATATTTTTATATGTCATATGTGTGTAATTTTATGAACTATGTATTTTGTTTCTGTCGTGTGTAGATAATTATGTACTCATATGTCTGTTCTTATTGCAACATGTTTGTTTTTTTGTGTCTGTTTAATTTCTGTTTAACATTCCTCATTATTATTATTATTATTATTATTATTATTATTATTATTATTATTATTATTATTATTATTATTATTAAATATGTACTTCTTTATATATAATATGTTTTATGTCATGTGTATGTAATTTAATGTAATACGTCTGTAAAATTATATATATATATATATATATATATATATATATATATATATATATATATACGTACAACAGACAAATACTATAGTTTTACATTATTCTTTGAAAGAATTGGGTGCCGTAAAGTATAGCATACTTCGCACGAAAACATGACGACCTTCCCTCATACCCTTCACCAGTTAACTGCAGGCACGCGCAAGGGATAAACCCTTAGCCGAGTTGCCAATTCTTGAAGTCATTGTGATTTGCGAACGCTTTTCAAACTGTGTTCCGTGAAACCGCGATTTTCAGCGAGACTATATTATCTTTGTAAATATACGTTAATTTATAATTACTAAAACAAAATTGGTATAAAAATGAACGAACTTATTTTAAAAACACTTATATTTATATTTTCACTAACATGTTTTGTCTAAATAAACAAAGAAATGCAGAATTATATAATGAGTGTTAAATTCTCATGTTATTGAAATTCCAGAATTTTATACTTAATTAAGGATGTTGCGCTGGTAAAATTTTCGGAAACTGTGATCATTGAATAGCAATTTATAGTACAAAAGAGTAAAATTAGAATTTATCCGCTTCGCCTTGGGTGATAATTTCCGCGAGCGCATAAAATCTATTTACTCTAGTGTGGTATACAATATTTTATTAATTACTGGTACCGTATGTAAATTTAATTTTAAATTGTAGATGTTTTCTTTGTAATGTGTTATTGGCGAAGAAGTTCATATATATTCATTTTAATTAATGCTAATATGTTGGTTGTCATGTAGGGAGTGATTTAAAAACATTTAATTCACTGCTGTAAGTTACAAAACTTTTAAGCACTGCTGTGAATAACGTCATTATTTAGGTTGCTAAGGATGGTGAAATAAAGACCAGTTTAGATACCAGTCATGGATAAATGTATCATCATTTTTTTCATAACATGAAAATCATATTAAAGCACAAACGAATATATTTGTTTCTCTGCCAGTTTAGTTGCTGATTCGATGCAAATTTTCTGTAGGTCTAAGTAACGTTATAAATTAATTAAGGGGGCATGTACACTTCTTATACCTTAAAATTCTGTTATGTAAAATATAGGCCTAATATAAAATTTAAATTTCTACACCAACTTTTGAAGTTCGTTCAGGTAAAACAATCTGTATTAGTTTTTTTTAGTTATTTAACGACACTGTATCAATTACTAGGTTATTTAGTGTCGATGGGAATGGTGAAAGCAAAATGGTATTTGGCGAGATGAGGCCGAGGATTCGCTATAGATTACCTGACATTCGCCTTACTGTTGAGAAAAACCTCGGAAAAACCCCAATCAGATAAATCAGCCAAAACGGGAACTGACCCCACGCCCGAGTGAAACTTCGGATCCGCAGTCAACTCAGCCAACTGAGCTACGCCAGTGGCTCCTTATTAGTTCTGAAGTTATTATTTTTAATGTAAAGTGCGGCATTGGCTATAATAGCTGTTAAGTGGAAAACGGCATGAGCTTTTTTTTCTTCTTCGCAAACTATATTCCTTAAAATCCTTTTCCTGGTAATTCCGAAAGTGCTGGATAGAATCGAATGAAAATTTTTCTGCATTCTTAAACATAATGTACAAATCAGGCCAGACTATTTACGCAAGTTTATTTGCTGTTGGCGATATCTCTTTCGCGTCTGTTCACATACTGTTCGACGAAGTAAATCACGCATAAAATCGTCTATCTTACCGAAATCTGTTTTAGTTTATTTTCTCTTTATTTGGTGAACCATAATTCTTAATTTCTATACCCCATTTTTTTTTTACCAACTCCGCCGGTTGCGTCCGATGTTAAGTGATTAAGATTTGTACTTATCAAAGTGCATCAACTTTTGATTACTCTATGGATAGAATTTCTAACGTTAGACACAATTTTAACACTTTGTTTTCTTAGCTACGCTCCTCTGCAAATAACATATTCTGTTTTCTTCGACGGTGTTATTTGTTCTTGTGATGGTCCTGGATCTTCAGGTGAATCAGGAGGCCTGGCTGCGGATCATCTGCTCCAACACTCATTAATCATGGCCGGAATAAATTAGACATATTGAAGCGCACAACGGTATAAAACAACACGTCGACAAATGTCTAAAAAGACACTGAGAACGGGTGAAACCCAACTGGTTAAATTTGGCAATGCTGGGATCTATTGTATTTCTGCCACGCGGCTAGGGGTTGAGTAGAGGATGGGGGTTTATGAGGGATTACCAATTCCAAGAAGAGAGGCCGTCATGTTTTCGAGCCAAGTATAAAGTAAAATTGTGTACTTAGTGCTGTATAGTATTCGTACCTACTACGTTTTGTTAAAAAATGGTATCTCCTTTTGTCTAATTCTCCTGTAGAATTAGCAAAATTAAAACTAAAGATCCAGCAAAAATATAATAGCAATATTTTTTATATTATATAAATATAACATAGGACATTGAATTTGGCCACTACTACACATAGGACGTCGATAAACAACCTGCAGTGTAATGAAGTAGTCTTTCTACTTCTTCATTATCTCATTCACGAACTCCTTTTTTGATATCTAATACAATCCAATTCAATGCGATGTAAGAGAATTATTATCTTTGGACCACCACTAGACCTACACACAACGCTGATCTCATGACCTTGTGATCAACACTATGCAGTACCACCACGGAGACGTCACAGGGAACAAATACCTAGTCCAATGTATTGGAGGTAATTCTCTACCTACCCAGGGAATCTAACCGCGCAACGCTTGGTTAGGAAGCGCACACGCTATCCATTAATGCTTAACGACGGACGTTAGTACACCTTATGAAGTTAAACATTGTTACAGCCTGATATTATTAATTAAATTTATGTGATAAGAAATATGTGGGAGGTTATGGGTCGATAATTCTGCAGATCGGCCAAACATGCATGTCTCGTGCGCGCGTCCCTGGCAGGGGGACGAATGGAAAGAAAGAAACAAACAAACTGGAAGAAACCATTAGTTTCATTTTAAACGCAGTTTCGCTTTAAAGCTACAAATTTTCCCGTTCATATAATATTTATAAGCCTATGTAGGTACATAAGTTATTTATTAATTACATGTTGCATTTCTTTCAAGGGTCGTTAGGTACTTCTATCCATGACCTCTAATATCTACCCCAATGGGTAAACAGTGAAATTTAAATCATCCTATCGCTTTCTGTATTGACGTTGGTGCAGCACGTGAGATTGATCCTTGTTCAAACAACTTTGTGGTGAAGCAATCGATGTGTTGTCGGTAAGAGAAACCTATTGCACAAATCGACTTTGTCTGTCCTATAATAATACCACAGTCTAGTATATACAGTCACGAAGCTCAATACGTAGGAAATATGCATTCATAGGTAGTTGCTAATCACTAGAATCGCTACTATCGCCTCATCACAGACAATGCGAAATAGTACCGGCACAGTGTATTGTTCCTAGTACCCTCATCACCTCAAGCTACGTGGCTGTATATCAGGGGCGATTTTCGAAGGGGGGCTGCGGAGCTGCAGCACCCTCAGACATTTGTGGCTCTTGTCTCGTTTTATGTTGTGAAATACATTTATTATACAGTCTCTATTTAGCGGCTCGAATTTTTTAAAAAATTTCGCTCTCATTGACATGCATGCAATCGTTAGTGAAGTCACTTCCTCCCCTAGTGCTGCCAGAGCGAAACGAACGACAAGGACGGATTGGTGAAGCCACTTCCTCCCCTGGAGCTGCCAGTCTCGTCTCGGATGCTTTGCGCGTTAGTTTTACCCCTCCCCCTGCTACCCCTCGCCGTGAATCCAGAGTTTCCAGGCGCTGCAAAATTTGCAGCAGTTTGTCAGTAGCGCGCAGTTTTAAATACATTTTCTTTAGTCTTGTGAGTATAACAAGTGCAACAATGTTTAATTCTATACAATATTTATAGTCTATTCAGTTCAGTACCTTAACAATTCAGGAGAAATGTGAAATTAAGTGCCCATCAGTTGAATCTCCTAATGGAAAGAGCCGCTAAACAAAATAGCCTACAAAGCTCGCATAGTTTTTACTAATTTATCCAGTATCCCTGCTTTCTTCTCTCGATCTCCACACAGCCTGTATTAGATTAATGTGTTTCAAAGACAATTCCATCACCTGGGGCAACAAGATGAAGTTTTAAAATAAGAACAGAAAATATTGTTCATTAGAAGAAGGAGCCATTGCTAGAATGTTTTCAAATGATAATGGGATCTGAAACATCTAACAACATCACAATAAATGAGGCAAGCTCTCTGGTGCGTACTCTTGAAGATCCTGAATTCAATTTCTGGCTTTTTTTTAATTTATTGATGTATCATGTAGATATATTATACAACTAACTACAACATCGCCAGTTAGATATTTCTAAGGTTCAAATCTGCATAAAAATAAATTATGGTATATTTAACGGCACTCGCAAGTGCAGGGGTTATATCAGCGTCGCCGGTGTGCCGGAATTTTGTCCCGCAGGATTTTTTTAAATGACAGTAAATCTACTGACATGAGCCTGTCTTATTTAAACAGATTTAAATGCCATCGACCTGGGCCGGGATCGAAGCCGCAACCGACTATGCTACCTTGGCCGACTCTGCGTAACTTATCAAGGTTTGTTAATGCCATACAGACAATACGGAACAGTGCACAGTTGAGCAACGAGATCTGTGAAAATGAAAACCCTAAAAAGAGTCGTAAGGTCGAAGGGATTCAGACAAGGGTTGCGCCAGCCAAGGAAGTGCGTGACCTCATTTTCACACAAGCTTGAAGCGGCCGGCCTTCGTTGGGCGCCAAAATATGCGACGGTCGGTCGTCGTTGGGGTCGCCATGTCTGCGACGGTCGTCTGTCGTCGTCGTCGTTGCCCACGACGCCTTTCCTTGCCCTCGGCTGCCAGCTCCGTCATATATGGAAAGTATCTCGAGGATGGCACGTCGATGTCAATAATTAACTACGTACACTGATTAATTTGGGCGCCAGCCTCCTCGAGATTACTCCGGTAGAGGATGAGGTCCCAGGTCAGCTGCAAAACGGTCGGGACATGGGGTTTGGGAGACGTGCTCGTAGGTTGAAATGATGTAGGCGCACACCAGAAGTTGCTGGTAAGAACTATGAGAACGTTTATTATTATTATTAAGTGTTCGTTTCAGATTAGCAGAAATGCGCGTCCAAGTGTATAATATCTCGCTCTCACTTCCCGCAAGTTGGTATACTAATTTCTGAGTTCACGTAATTATATCTTTTGTACTATAAAACACCAGTAATATAACGGACAGTTGATAACGTGAGGAGAGGAAAGAATTCAGACTTATAATAATAATGCAACACACGACTTCTTACTACACCCACTAAAAAATTCTAAGTCCGTAAATTGTTATACTTCCGAGTTAGGTTTGCCGAGAATATGTGGAGTGCAACTTCTCCGTACGCGTTCTATATGCCTTCTGTCTATCTGCCAAATCTATCCCCTACTTTCAACCACCAAACATAGAATTTCGCCCTCCTATCTATATATCACGTGTCTCTATTAAGAATCCTGATTGGCCATGATTACACTTACGTCACTTAAGACGCGTTCTTCAAAAATTGTTCGTTAACTAGAACATCTCCTTACTTCCGGCGTCCTGACAATTCTCTGACATATACCAGATCATCTCTTTTGGAACCTGGCTTGGCGTCATCTTACTGACCACCCGCAGGCAAAGTCCATACATTCCCTCATCAGTCAACTCCACGCCTGGACACATGTTTCCTGTCCGCCTAGCTTTCCTTTCGGCCTTCCTGTCCACCTGTTACTTCCGTCTCAGATTTTGAAACTAACTTACACGTCCGCGCATCCTATCCATATAAGAATATTAACACGAAATACTAATCTAATGAAAATCTCCTCATCCTATACGAGGAACCGTCTCAAGCTAACACCCGATCCCACTTCATAGATCGTCTGATATTAACTTCTCTTCTGTGTCAAGAAAAATTTGAATGCTACAAAAGCTCATTTCCTGAAAATGACCTAAATGTATTTGTGACGCTTTTTCCAATGTTCGATAAAGACAAACTAAAAACGGAACTTACTGTGTTGTATCAGAGACAAGAATTCAGAAATATCAGTGACGCAGTCAAGCTATTGCAGTTTCTTCTATCTGAGAACTTGCTTGCCTCATTTTCAGAAATTGTGGAACTACTACGCATAGCTATCACCATACCAATGACAACTTCCGAACCAGAACGTTGCTTTTCGTGTTTAAAGAGAGTTAAATCCTATCTCAGAAATACGATGAGAGAAAAGAGACTGACCGCATTAGCTATGATTTCCATTGTAAAGACTATGTTAAATGACATATCGGATTTTAATAAGACGATGATTCAAAAGTTTGCAACCTACAAGACAAGGCGCATAGAACTAATCTTTAAATAAGGTAAGTTACATGGTTTTTTTTTTTGTATGCAGCCCCCCTGAATTCAATACCCACGAGCCACCACTGCTGTATATACTAGACTGTGATAATACTATATTTTTACATGACTTTGTCGGTGTTTGAATCAGTTGGAAAGAGGTGCAATAGTTACGCTGACCTTGAGCCTACGTTCTGTATGAGTTGTGTAACATTTATTGAAGGAAGTCTGTTTAATAGTGACATAACATGGCTCTTCTTTTACTAGGATAATATATGGCAAATTCAAAGAACCCTCACCTTCGTTTGGATATATTTTAGCTTGATAACTACAAGGAAATAGTGTAGCCACTCTCCTTTCACAGACGGAGTTCGAGGATCTGACGTATCCATGACGAGAAGAGCGCATCTTTGCTACCTCTTTGCTTATTTGATGTTGAAGTCTCAACTATGTATGCGGAAGAGACACGGAATGGGGGTTTTACATTTCATATAGGAGACCATTAGCGCGATATCTAGCGACAAAATCTTAAAAGTACTTTCATCATCGTTCTTTCTGCATGTTATACTAGATGATGAGAAGAATGTTCCAAAATGTTGCCACTAAGGATCATGTTCTAGTTATGTTGTATATCGAAATGTATCGACTTTCTTTTAATCACTAGAACTATTGGGACTAGATAGATCTAGAATATTTAGCAGGCAATGGGATTACGTCATAGTTTGCCGAATGTAATGGCGTATTAGCTGTTGTTCAGCTACCGATGTAATTTTTTGAGTTGTAGTTGTGTTTAGAAGTGGAAACTCTTCAAGAATTTAAGTGTGTTGGGAACTACAACTGAGGTGAGAAAAACGTAATATAAGGTAAAGAAGGATTTTTGTGCATAACACCACCAATGTGTACCAAACGAATGACTCATTATATATTGTATATATTGTAAAATAGATTCGAATAATTTAACAAACGGTGCTCCTGTTTTATTTCATTATGCAACTGAGACTTTCTGGCGAGTTATATTATTATTGTGTAGTTTCTACTAATGAAAAAATCTCGCCAATTAATCTCGATCATTCGTCATAATGAAAGCATATCGCACAGAATAGATTTTCCTGCAATATTTCGCATTATTACGTTAAATCTTAGTAAAATAAACTGCAGTAACAGAAACATTGCGTTCACAATACTCCTAAAAGTGAAATTTAATTAATTACCTTCTGCTTGTTTCTCTGTCATTAGAATCACGTCCAAAAATTCTAACCTTCCTGAAATTTTACACGTGAATTGGCTAAAGCCTAAAATCATATTATTATTATTATTATTATTATTATTATTATTATTATTATTATTATTATTAAAGTACTGGGTTTTCTCTCTTCAATTAAATACATTATAATGAATATTAATATTTATTAACCAGATCATTTTGTATAACATATTATGCTTACTTCTGTAAAATTCATGTTGGACAGTATACTGAGTGCTTCTCGGCTACCTCCAATGGGAGCCAATTAATAAAACAAAATAAAATTTAACTACGATATGATTTGCTTGGTGTTGACGTAAGACAGAGTAGTGCGCTCGGGAGTGAGTTCGATTTTCGCTTTCTCATAATCTAGTTCAGGCATATCAAGGACACGGGCAAGGTTACGAACAGTTGTCAGAGTGCACTGTTGCGAGCGATGTGGTTTGAGTGAGCGTAAAGCCACGTTTCCATTTTGCAACTGCGCAGGAATAATGAGAGACACACAACAGTTGTCAGTTAAAACTGCAGATTCTCTTGCGCACATCTCGTTTCTATTTGCGCACATATTCATTTTGGATAAGGAAATATCACAAAGGACTGGATTAATTAATTAATCTTGCTCAGGATAGGGACCAATGGCTTATGTGAGGGCGGCAATGGACCTCCGGGTTCCTTAAAAGCAAGTAAGTAATATCACAAAGGAAAGGATGAAACTAGAATCATGATTGAGGAAGTGAGCTGGCAGAAATATTACTTTTTTTTTTCAATTACGTGGATGTCAAGATCACATTTTGAAATTAAATTACAATTGATTGTAGCAGGAAGATTTTTTTTTTTCGTGAAGCAGTTTCAGCAATTACCACAATGGCCATGTGTGTAATGTTTTCAACCACTGGTTCCATATTTAAGATTCACTTTCAAATTGTCAGGTCCTACTATTTCACGCTATAAAATAAATTTTACCGACGATTGTGAAGGTTCTCTAAACTCAAGTAAAAGTAAGATTTTAAAATTATTATTATGTTACTAAATTAATTTATTTTGAAACATACCAATAAACTAAAATAAATAAGACAATAGAATAAAAGTCTTTTTTCTGCAATCAAGCTCCTTTTTTCAAAAGGAACCCAATAATTATATGGTTGAAATTATTTATGATTAATTGGATTACCGGGACAGAGTATAATACGTAACGATAGGGACAGGAGGGCAAATATACCATTACTTACTTACAAATGACTTTTAAGAAACCTGGAGGTTCATTACCGCCCTCACATAAGCCCACCATCGATCTCTACCGTGTTCAGGATTAATCCAGTCTCTAACATCATATTCCACCTTCCTCAAATCCATTTTAATATTATCCTCCCATCTACGTCTCGGCCTCCCAAAAAGTCTTTTCCCCTCTATATGCATTTCTAGATTCGCCCACATGTGCTACATGCCCTGCCCTTCTCAAACATCTGGATTTAATGTTCCTAATTATATCAGGTGAAGAATGAAATGCGTGCAGTTCTGCGTTGTGTAACTTTCTCCATTCTCCTGTAACTTCATCCCTCATAGCCCCAAATATTTTCATAAGACACCTTATTCTCAAACACCCTTAATCTCTGTTCCTCTCTCGAAGTGAGAGTCCAAGTTTCACAACCATACAGAACAACCGGTAACATAGCTATTTTTTTTAATTCTTACTTTGAGTTTTTTGAAAGCAGACTAGATGACAAAAGCTTCTCAACCGAATAATTTCTGACATTCCCCATTGCTCCAAGATATTTGAATTTTTTCACCTTTTCGAAGGATACATTTTCAATTTTTATATTTCTATTTCGTAGAATGTTCTGGTCACGAGACATAATTTTATTCATTGTCTTTTCGAGATTTACTTCCAAACCTAACTCTGTACTTGCTTCAAGTGAAATTAAAAATGAATGAATGAATTAGTAATTGAGTGAATAACTGAGTGAAAAAGTGGATAGATAAATAAATAAATAGATAAATAGATAAATAAATAAATAAATAGATAAATAGATAAATAAATAAATAAATAAATAAATAAATAAACAAGCAAAAAATAAATGACTAAGTAGACAAGCTAATGAACAAGTGAATAAATGCATAAATAAGTAAATAAGTGAATAATTAAGTGATTAAATAAATGAATAAATAATTAAGTGATCAAAGAAATGCATAAGGGAATATATATATATATGAATATATATGAAGAAATAAATATATGAATAAATAAATAAATAAATAAATAAATAAATAAATAAATAAATAACACTAGGGAACAACTGTTCTGCGTTAAAAGTGAAAGTTGGTTATTTGTATGGAAACGAATGCCCTGAGTTCGAAAATAACTTCGTTTTTTATGTATCACGTCTAGTTTTGTCTCGCAATTTCATTTTTTGAATGCGTATCGCCGCGCAGTATTTGCTATACATTAAGCCGAGGTGCCCCCTCGCTGATGGCACTAAAATCCACAACCAAATATTTTTGTTCTAATATTAATTCCAGAATGATGTTTCATCATCCCATGCCCATTTACCCCATTCCCTTTCTCATTTTCCCGGGAAGTTGTTTACAGAAAACCCTAACAATTATACAGTTCTTAAATCTCGTCGGTTGAGCAGTTGGCTTACTTCTGTGAACACGTATGAATTTTATTACAGTAGTGTCCTTGGAATCGTAGTGTAAAAGCGTGATTTAAAACCTGAATGTGGTGAGTATATCAAGAATGCGTAGGAGACAGTGTGTACAAAGTCCTCTGAAGTTTTGCTATATTTGTGGGTGTTATATGTTCAGAAATCTACGTCTCGGCCTCCCTAAAGATCTTTTTCCCTCCGGCCTCCCAACTAACATTCTATATGCACTTCTGGATTCACCCATACGTGCTACATGCCCTGCCCATCTCAAACTCTGGATTTAATGTTACTACGAGTAATTATATCAGGTCAAGAATACAATGCATGCAGCTCTGAGTTATGTAACTTTCTCCATTCTCCTGTAACTTCATTCCACTTAGCCCCAAATATTTTCCTAAGAACCATATTCTCCAACACCCTTAATCTCTGTTCTTCTCTCAAAGTGAGAGTCCAAGTTTCACAGCCATACAGAACAACCGGTAATATAACTGTTTTATAAATTCTGACTTTCAGATTTTTTTACAGCAGAGCAGATGACAAAAGCTTCTCAACCTAATAATAGCAGGCATTTCCCACATTTATTCTGCGTTTAATTTCCTCCCGAGTGTCATTTATATTTGTTACTGTTGCTCCAAGATATTTGAACTTTTCCACCTCTTCGAAGGATAAATCTCCAATTTTTATAGGTGCACTTCGTACAATATTCTGGTCACGAGACATAATCATATACTCAGTCTTTTCGGGATTTACTTCCAACCCTATCGCTTTACTTCCTCCAATTAGAATTTCCGCATTTTCCCTAATCGTTTGTGGATTTTCTCCTAACATATTGAGTCATCCGCATAGACAAGAAGCTGATGTAACCCGTTCAATTCGAATGACTACTCATTTATGAATAAATGCGCAGTAGGCTATGTCCTGACAACTTTTCAAAATGTTTATATATTGAGGAATTTTTATATAGAATTAAAATAATTAAAATTTATTTTGTTTTTATACATTTAGCCCAAAATCATTCGAGTTTGTCCTTATTCGTAAAAATTTAAATTTTCCACTTTTTTATGATTCACTCACCATTCACTCAATGTTCTGCACAAGAACATATCTTTCATTGCAAGTTCAGCTTTCTTCGATCTTTCCTATTTTCTGTCTTCCTTTTAGTCTCCTCATATGTTCCGAATATATTAATGTCGATTATCATATGAAATCTTCTTCTTCCTCGAACTCTTCTCCCGTTCATCATTTCTTCCAGTATATCCTTCAGTAGGCAGTTTATTCTCAGCCAGTGATGTGAAGTAATTGCTTTTATTTTCATTTATATACATTATTATCATAATGTATAGTGAACATATTTTCTATTAATATTCAATTGTATACTGTATGTATCTGTAACCAGTGTAAAGGCTATATGCCGCCCTTTTGTGAACCTCACGCGTGATGCAAGTCTCTGATGCAAGATTCTGCAAGTTTCGAACAAAGCATCGCCACGTTCAATGTGTCATCATCAATTGGTAGCTTCTAGAACATTTTGGAACGCGTGCAAAGATTTCATCATCGAATGTTCGAGAAGCCCAGAACAAAAGAGGCATGTGACTTGCCACACCCGAATTAAATCATATAAATAAGACTTGCATCTTGCTGGGAGGTATACTTGCATTTGCACTTCACCACTGTCAAGTTGGGCAGTGGGAAGCTCTGTATCAAATTATTAATTTCATTATATTATTCTCTTTGATTGCATCTTGTACTTCATTCAATTTTCATCGGAATCAAGGTTCCAACGAACCCTTCAACTACGTATCCCTATGTGGTTCCTGATCCAGTCATTACACCACATAAATCTGGTGGCAGCGTGCGGGGATACTCATCACGGAAATTGAAGCTGATTAACATCAACAAGCAAAGAGAATATTCTTTCAATTACTACGTCGTCGCTGGACATCATGATTGTTTCCTGAGCCAGATCAACGTCGACCCTGGTTGCGCTGGTTGTTCCAGTGTGATCGTCGCCTGGTTGTTCCTGTGTGACGCCTTCCTCTTCGGGATGCCCGTTACTCACCAAGGTTTCCGGTATCTCCAGACATCACTGATCCGCATAGAACCTCCCTGTTCGACTGCTAGTCGAAGATCCGAGGATCATCGCCAGAGTGCACCTGTCGACAACAAGTCCTTCACTTGGGTGAGTTATTCTATTAGTCCCGAGGGATATCAGTGATCCTTCTCGTTTTTCCTGTAATAGTGAATTAATTTTGAACAGAGAGTATCAGTTAGATCATGGCCGAGGTTAGAGTAGAAGGAGAAGATGTGACTGAACACGATCAAAGACTGCAAATACTAGAAGATCAGATAACAACCCTTCTGAGACAACAACGAATTTCCAATGAACTATCAGTGACTTCAGCAGCTAAATTGTTTGAAAAAGGTTTTTCAGGTGATCCGTCAACTCTGACTGAATTCTTAGATAATGTTGAGTCAGCTAAATCCTTAATTGATCCAGATCAAGAACCAATTTTAGTTAAATATATTTTGGCAAAATTCACAGGTGATGCTAGACGTACTTTAAATATACATGCAAATCATGAAACGACTTGGGCTGATATTAAGGAGAAATTGGAAGCACATTTTTCGGTGCAAAGAACTTTCATGCATTACACGACTCAATTATGTCAAGTTAGGCAAAAACCGATAGAAAGTATTACACAGTGGGGTGCTCGAGTTGAACAGTTGATACAGTCAACTCTAGACAGTACATCTCGTTTCATGGATTCATGGTCTGAAGGAGAACAAAAAGGGGGTCAAAAGATTATAATCAAATTAGGTAAAAATGTCTTTGGAAATGGAATCGGAAATGATTGTGTAAGAGAGGCAGTAAAAATGACATCAGAAAATATGTCTCTGAAAGAAGTAATAGATAAAGCAGTAGTAGAAGACTGTGATAGAAGATCTAACGTTAAAAAGGAGTTTAATGGTACCCACATACCAAGAAGGTTCCCACAAACCCACAATAAGATAAAGAGAGAACAAGTACATGTAGTGGATACAGTGCGGTGTTATAGATGTAATAGTATGGGGCATTATATGAAAGAGTGCAAAGTTCCAATATGTGACAAATGTAAAAGAGTAGGGCATGCAACAAGAGATTGTCAAGTTGGAAATAGAGGTAGAGGTATGAGAGGTAAAGGCAGAGGGAATATGGCAACAGGTACTAATGTTTCAAGTACGGAAAACTAAATCAAAACACTCCTGAGCAATCGAGGTTGTGTTGTTGTACAAGTATGGACTGCATTCAAGACAACAATTTTATGGTAAAGTTAGAAAATGAAAAAATATAAGGGGTATGTAATACACTAATTGATACCGGATCGGGTATATCATTAATAAGTAAAGACAAATTGAGAAATGAAGTTAGAATAGAAAGCGAAATGATAAAAGTTGTAGATGTGACAGGAAACATACTCAAAGAATAGAGGGATGGGTAGAGATGAATTTGAATAATGTAATGACTAGAGTGTATGTGATTTCAACTTTACCTAATTCTAATATTGACATGATTTTAGGAAGAGATTGGATAGAGCAGTCTTCCATATTGCGAGTACGAAAACATATGATTCCAAAGTTAAGTGAAACAGTTTGTTCATTCCCAACCAATGAAGTAGGTGTACGGTACTGTCCAAAACAGCAATTGTCAGAAAATACTTTTGTTGCGGAAAGCATAGTGAACTGTCAGAATAATCAATTTATGGTTAGTGTTATAAATATGTCTGAAAGTGAGGAAACTTTAACAGAAGTACCGTTATTGGAGAAATTGTTATGTGCTGGAAATTTTGAAACACAGAAAGGCCCAGATAGAAATCAAACGTTGAAACAAACATTAAGAATAAGTCACATAAACGAAGGGAAAGAAGACATTTTGCAATTGTGTTGTGATTACAATGATATATTATGTCTCCCAGGAGATAGATTAACAGAAAGTAAAAGTTTTACGCATTCGATTCCTACTCCCTGTATATATCCTAATAAACCGATAACTTAAAAAAATTATAGATTACCGAAGGCTCATCAGGATGAAGCTGAAAACAAGTAAAGATAATGTTAGAGCAAGATATTATTCGACCTAGTAAAAGTTCTTGGAATTTTCCATTATTAGTTGTGCCAAAAAAGATGGATGCATCGAATAAAAAGAAATGGCCTATTTGTATAGATTTCAGGCAGTTAAATGCGCAAACTGTAGGGGATAGATATCCACTCCCTAATATCACTGACTTATTGGATAAATTAGGAAGAGCAAGGTATTTTTCAGCCCTTGATTGCGCTAGTGGGTATTGGCAAATCCCGCTAAGTGAAGAAGATCAATGCAAAACCGCGTTTAGTACACAATCCTGACATTATGAATTTCGAAGGATGCCTTTTGGACTAAAGTCAGCTCCTGCGACTTTTCAGCGGATGATGATTACAATTTTGTTTCCTTTAATTGGTATACGATGCTGTGTTTATTTAGATGACGTCATAATTTGGGGCGAAACGTTAGAGGAATATAATAGTAGGTTAAAGGAAGTATTCAATATTTTTATAGAATATCAGATACAGATAGAACCAGATAAATGTGAATTTTTAAAAGAAGAATTAAAATATTTGCGACATAAAATTACTGAAGAAGGAATTCAACCAGATGAAGAAAAGATAAAAGTTATACAGCAATTTCCAAAAAAGAATCAAAAAGATATTAAATCATTTCTAGGCTTAGCCGGATATTATAGAAAATTTATGCAGGATTTCAGTAAATTAGTCAATCCTTTAAATACATTATTGAAAAAGAATACACCGTGGCAGTGGACAGAACGAGAAGAAAGTAGTTTTCGTGAATTGCAACAAAAATTAATGCAAGCGCCTGTTTTACAATTTCCAGATTTTTCTAAGCCGTTTGTTCTTACAACAGATGCTAGTAATGTAGCTATAGGTGCTATACTGAGTCAAGGAAAGATAGGACAAGATAGACCAATAAGTTATGCTTCTAGAACATTAAATGGTGCTGACTTAAACTACAGTACTACCGACAAGGAACTGTTAGCGATTATTTGGGCTTGCCAACATTTTCGTCCTTATCTTTTAGGAACTAAATTTACAATTGTAACAGATCACCAACCACTAAAATGGATGGTAAATGTTAAAGACCCAAGATCAAGAACATTAAGATGGTGGTTGTTATTAGAAGAATATGATTTTGAGTAATTCATAAGGCAGGAAAAAGAAATGTTAATGCGGACTGCCTCAGCAGATTAACGTTATTTGCAAAATTGGAAACAGACTCAATCGACGAAGATAGAAAAATGAAGCTAATAAAAGAACTGCATGAATGTCCTATAGGAGGTCATCAGGGAATACAAAGAACGTATGAGAGACTTAAACTTTTTTGCAATTGGCCAAATATGTTTCAAGATGTGAATGATTACATTAAAAAATGTAGAATTTGTCAACTAAATAAAATTCAAAAGCCAATTCCTAAAGCTCCTTTACAGATTACAGATACACCAAGAGAAGTATGGGAAAAAATAGCACTGGATATAGTAGGGCCCTTGACAATTTCCTTGGAAGGAAATAAATATATTCTCACTTGTCAGGACATGTTGAGTAAATACCTGATAGGAATACCAATGCAGGATATGACTACAGAGACAGTAGCTAAGAAATTTGTGGAACACATTATATTACAATTTGGAGTATGTGATGTTATTCTAACTGATCAGGGTAGTCAATTTATAAGTAAGTTATTTAATGAAATTTGTAAAGTGTTGAAAATTTCTAATATACATACAAGTGCTTATCATCCGGAATCAAACGGTAGTCTTGAAAGGTCACATGAAGTCATAGTGGAATATTTAAGATGTTATAGTAGTGGTAAACAGGATGAATGGGATAACTGGTTACCATTTGCCATATTCGCCTGCAATACTACGCCTCACACAAGTACTAAATATACACCATATGAGTTGATGTATGGTAGAATTATACAGTTGCCCAGTAGCCTAAAGGAAAAGGCTAGAGTTATATATAATTGTGATGACTACGTGAGTCAGTTTAGGCAGAGGATGCGCCTGACGTGGGAAGAGGCTAGGAATGCCTTAAAAGAAACTAAGGAAAAGAGAGCTCTCAATAAAGAAAATAACAGAAATATAAAAGTTGGTGATAAAGTTCTTCTGCAGAATGAACAAAGAAAGAAATTGGATCCTATGTGGGTAGGACCATATGAGGTAATAAAAGTAAATGATGTGAATCTAGATCTATGCAAAATAGGTGGTAGGTAAGAAGAAGCTTACCGTACATATAAATAGAGTAAAAGAGTTCAAAGAGTAAAATAGATCCTGTGTGGGTAGGATCACATGAGGCAACAAAGATAAATAGGTCTAATGTGAATATAGAGTTAATAAAGAAATGTGAGGCAACAAAGATAAATAGGTCTAATGTGAATATAGAGTTAATAAAGAAACAAAAAGTATACCCAGTGTGAACGGGTAAATAAAGAAGGTATCATTTGTAAAAGTATGAAATAAGTGCTGAAGTAAATTGGATTTAGGTGGTTATAATTTAATTATTCACAGTGTGAAAGGATAAATAAAGAATCCTTTGTAAAAGTATGAAATAAATGCTAAAAGTAGTTGAATTTAGGTGTTTATACATATATATAAGTAAAGATACATGGAGGAATTTAATTATTTTTTTTAGAGCGTCGCTCAGATGACTCTGTTAAAGACGTTACTAATCAGCGTGCTTTTTGCACACATGCAGTGCAACATCATCAGTAATGACGAAATAAAAGGAAATGCAAGTATATACTTTGATTATGTTCAAGACGTATGGTTTTCACCCCATACATGGGAAGTTGTAACATATATTGATATCAAACCTATTCAACACCTATATGAAACTTTAGAAACAGCTGTTCAGGTTATTGAAAAAGAATGTAAGGAATTAAAGATATTCACATGGTTTCATAAAACAGATTGTGAGCAGGGTATTGCGTATATTTTAGCAAAACGAACAAGTGTGTCCAGATTAAAGGAAACACTTGAGGAAATAATTGGTCCTGTTGAGAGTCGTTCAGAAAGAAATAAGAGATCTGTGTTAGGTTTCGTAGGAGAAATCTCGAGAATTTTATTTGGAACCGCAACCGAATCAGAAACTGATACATATAAGCAAAAAATGGATAAGATGCAGCAAGAACAATTAAACTTTTTACATATTAGTTCAGAACAACTAACACTTTTGAAATCAAGTTTAATCATGATTAATGAAACAACTACTGAACTTATGCTCAATCAAAAAGCTATTGAACAAAGTTTTAATATATTTTTAACTCAATTTCAGAGACATTGGGAAGGGAAAACCCATGAAGACAGTGCAATAGTGTCAATAAATTTAAAAATAAAACATGTAGAATTGGGTTATCAAGATTGTTTTGAATACTATGATTTATGAATTATGATGGCAACGAATGCTAGGTTGCGAATAATTCAACCACAAGTGGTAACTTATGAAAAGATTAAGAAACATTTACAGCAGACAATTCCGGTGGATGTGCAGCTACCGCCTTTTTCGTCCTCTCAAGTAGAACAGTTAATGAAAGCGACAATTTTCAAAACGGAGACATCGCTTGTATACATAGTAAAGATACCATTACTATCACGAGAAAAATTTAATTTATTTGAAATGATTCCTTTACCAGTTGTTATGCGTAACAACAAGACAGCAAAATTTCTACAACCACATACAAACTATCTTGCAGTAAATACTTTGAGAACCAAATCAGCATTTCTCACACAGTGACAAGTTGATAAATGTCAAACAGTAATTCAAAACATGATCTGTTCTGAGAACATACCTATTACGCATATAGGAAAAGATGAGTGCCTTACTAGTTTAATACATCCTACTACACAAAATTATTCAGAAGATTGTCAAAATTTGGAAGCATATATGTTGTTTACTGAAACCATTTGGATACCTCTTACTCATAGCAATGAATGGTTATATGTTACTTTACGAAAAGAAGATATTACAATTTTTTGTGACAATGAAGTAAAAACCAAGATAGCTTTGCATACCAGAGGTAAAATTATAATGTCAACTAATTATAAAGGACTCACCTCTGTCGGTATGTTATTTCCTTTACAACATACTACTGTAAATCATAAAATGAGTGATGTTATTCCTATTGCTCCTGTAAACATAGATTGTTGTTTAACACAGAATGAGGAAAAACTGGTATCAAATGTAAAAATGCATTTACCCTTTCCTAACATCCTATCATCAACAAGTGATTTAAAATACATGGGAATGAGAGTAGATGATATCCAGGATCAAATAAAGAAAGAGGAAGAAAAACTAAAGACTCAATCAATTTGGTATCGCTATTCTCCATGGTTTTACTCTAGTACTATTTTTGGTATAATGTTATTAATATGTATCTGCAGTTGCTGTTGTAGTAGTTGTCGAAAATGTGGTCTATGGGCCCTTCGACAATGTAAATGGAGAGAAACTTGTTCAGAATATAGAAAAGGTTGTGTTGCTTGTTGTCACCCCATTATCATTAGAAACAATCAGTATAACCAAAATACAAAGGGTGAATCGAGACAGAACAAGGATGATGTTTCAGATGAAGAACTGGAAACGGTTCAATTACAATTGAAGTATAAAGAAAACGTTACTGAAAATCTAGCACTTGACAGACTCAAAGCCCAATCATTGGAATCTTTAACCTCAAAAGAACACAATAAATACAAACCAAAATCAGGCTTGGATTGGGGGAAAGTAGAAGTTTAACTTCTTGAAGAATAGTCAAACTTTTTATAAGGGGGGAAATGTGAAGTAATTGCTTTTATTTTCATTTATATACATTATTATCATAATCTATAGTGAACATATTTTCTATTAATATTCAATTGTATACTGTATGTATCTGTAACCAGTGTAAAGGCTATATGCCGCCCTTTTGTGAACCTCACGCGTGATGCAAGTCTCTGATGCAAGATTCTGTAAGTTTCGAACAAAGCATCGCCACGTGTCAATGTGTCATCAACAATTGGTAGCTTCTAGAACATTTTGGAACGCGTGCAAAGATTTCATCATCGAATGTTCGAGAAGCCCAGAACAAAAGAGGCATGTGACTTGCCACACCCGAACTAAATCATATAAATAAGACTTGCATCTTGCTGGGAGGTATACTTGCATTTGCACTTCACCACTGTCAAGTTGGGCAGTGGGAAGCTCTGTATCAAATTATTAATTTCATTATATTATTCTCTTTGATTGCATCTTGTACTTCATTCAATTTTAATCGGAATCAAGGTTCCAACGAACCCTTCAACTCCGTATCCCTATGAGGTTCCTGATCCAGTCATTACACCACAGTGACCCAACCAATTCCTTTTCCTCTTCCTGATCAGCTTCAGCATCAAACCTTCTTCATCCACTATTTCCAACACAGCTTCATTTCTTATTCTGTCTATTCATTTCACACGTTCCATTATTCACCATATCCACATTTCAAATGCTTCTATTCACTTCTCTTTACTTCGTCGTAATGTCCATGTTTCTGCTCCATACAATGCCACAGTCTCTTCCTTAGTTCTTTTCCCAGAAGTTCTCATAAGATGCTCTTTTTTCTATTAAAAACTTCCTTGGCAATTGCTATTCTCATTTTGACTTCCTGGCAGCAGATCGTGTTCCTGTATATAGTACACCCAAAGTATTTGAAGCTGTCCACTTTCCCTACTGCCTCGTTTAGAAGTAGCAAGTTTACCTACCTTATTTTTCTTCCTATGACCATGGTCTTCGTCTTATTTCCATTTATCTTCATCTCATACCGTTCACAGCTATCACTTAGCTCCTGTAGCATATCCCTTAGTATCTCCTTCTCTTCTGCTATCAACGCCATATCATCAGCAAATCTTATTCATTCTATTCTTCTTCCTCCTACTACCATTCCTCTCATTTTTTTATGATTTAAAATATTCTCTATAATTAATTCTTCCTACGTCAGTCTTGCTGGAAACTATCCTCATAATTGAGTCTATGTGAGAATCTGTCCAACGTGATCTTCGCCTACTTTTGTTGAGACTCATTTGTGAAAAAAAAGCCGCTTGCTCGACTATTAGCACGGAGAGCGAAGTATTTATCGCGGGCTTATGCTGACTTGACTGATCTAGTTCATGTTAAAGAGGTTTTCTCCCCTGAAAATTTAATTTCAGTTCATATCTTTAGCTTCATATTTGGGTTACTTAACGATATAAATTAAAATATTCAAAATTTATATCCTAATAACTTTTAAATAATAGCAGTTCTGTCAAGGTAATTTTTTCTTGACCATACGTTCCGTCCCGTACTTTTCTCCATTGAAATATATTTTTCTCTCCTCTCTCTCAACTACTCTAACATGTTTTTATGCTAAAAAGAAGAAATGGAAAAATTGTTTTGTTTTTTATTTGTTCAGTTGTCAAAAAGAAAGTGGCCACACTCGTGAACAGCGAATATTTTCTAAGTCCACTTCGGGTCACGGCGATGTTACACATTGCATGTGCTTGTATAAGCAGTTTCGGACCTATAGAAGTATTCTTATCTGCGTCTAGTAGACCAGACGTAGAGTGCTTGCTTAATGATTCGAAGGTTGTGGGTTCGGGCCTTCTTCAAGTTTTCATTTTATTTTTAATCGTTCTTTAGCGATATAGCCTAAATAATATTCAAGTTATCATTTATATTCTGTTATCGGTCTTTATTGATATCAAGTTATTTATATTTTGTTATCGTTCTTTTAGCCATAGCGTAAATAATACTCAGGTTATAATTATTTGTATTCTGTTATCGTTCTTTAGAGTGATACAAATAATATTCAAGTCATCATTTGTATTCTGTTATCGTTCTTTAACGATATGAATAATATTAAAGTTTTTTATATTCTGTTATCGTTCTTTAGCGATATAAATAATATTCAAGTTATCATTTATATTCTGTTTTCGTTCTTTAGCTTTATAAATAATATTCAAGTTATTTATATTCTGTTATTGTTCTTTCGCGATATAAATAATCTGTATTTTATGTAAGTAATTATTATAATACAAATAACCATTTTGCTTTGTAAAATAGGTTATTTTATTTAAGTAATTAAATATATATTATATAAAATCTTATATTAATTAAACAAGGCTACATTTATCATTTATATTCTGTTATCGTTCTTTAGTGATACTGTATAAATAATATCCTAGTTATTTATATTTTTTATCGTTCTTTAGCGAATAAATAGTATTCAAGTTATAATTTATATTCAGTTATCGTTCTTTAGCGATATAAATAACATAAATTTAATATTGGGTTTGAAACAATACTGGTGTTAGTTTTTCTTTTTATATTATTACATTATACTATCTTGAACGACAATAAAATGAAAAGGAGTGACGAGGAATTGAAGCTGAGAAGTTGACATCTAAATTCCGACGTTCTTCCGCTGAGCTACGAAGGCACAAGTGTGGAAACATTGGTCCAATTCCCCTCCAAGATTTTCTGATGATTTGTAGAAGCTAGTCTAGGATGCGGGAGGCAAAGGCTAATTGGGATTTCCCGGTCTCTGATCGGGTCAAACATCCTGATAAAACTAATATTTAACCCTTGCGGTGTATTTCGGTGAAGTCCGGAGCGCCCAATTATTCAAATCCACTCTCCTCATCTCCACGCTTGGACTCCCTGGAATCTAATAAGATGCGAAAGAGACAGTGGTGTGCGGAAAGCAACGGGGAGTTACCGCATTTATCCTACCCAAGAAGAACTGCAAACATGTGCAAATGAAGCTTTTAATAGAAAAAGTAGCATCTTCTGCGGACCTCTGGAAAAAGAACTAAGGAAGAGACTAGTGAAGTGCTTTATGTGGAGTGTGGCATTGTATGGGGAAGAAACATGGATAATACGACGAAATGAAGAGAAACGAATAGAAGTATCTGAAATGTGGATGTGGAGAAGAACGGTGCGTGTGAAGTGGACAGACAGAATAAGAAACAAAGCTGTGTTGGAATAAGTGGATGAAGAAAGAATGATGTTGAAACTGATTAGAAGGAGAAAAAGGAATTGGTTGGGTCTCTGGTTGAGATGAATAATAGACGACATTAGGATATGTGGATCATATGCGGAGACTAAGAGGAAGGCAGAAACTAGGAAAGATTAGAGAATGCGGGTTTGCAATGAAAGACCTGCCCATGGGCAGAACCTTATGTATGTATGTTCAGAAAACCTGGAATGTCGTGTCTAAGAACAGTAGCTATTTGCAAAGACTAGTCGATTCCATGCCCACTCGATTGCAAGATGTGATCGAGATAAGGGGAAAATAGACCAAATATTGAATCGTGGCTTTTTGTTTTGTTTTTTGAACGCTTAATTGTTTGAATGTTCTAAGGCAGACGCTAGTAAGTTTGTTTTGTTTATGCCACGAAAGATATTTTTGTTGAGAATGAATTTTTTTCCATTTGCATCCGCAATGTCATAATGATAAAGTCATGGCATAATACAGTAATGAACCTGATGTTAATTACTAAAATAATCGTAAAAGAGAAAGGAGGAATTAGGCGTATGTATATTTTGTTTCTCTCTCTTAAAAACACAACAAAAAAGGAAAACATAAAAAGCACGAGGTTGTATTCGAACGCAGGACTTCACGAATACGAGGCCGGAACGCTACCATTACGCTATCAAGTAACACAAAGAATACTTTCATTATAACTGTAGATATCAGGTAACGTGGTCCAACAACATGTAACATCGCCTGTATCCAAATTATTGTAGCGAAGATACCCGAAAGGTACTTTGCTTCAAGAGAGAGGCCACTTTTTCTTTTGACAACTGTACAACAAAATTGATTTAAAAAAAGATCCCATGAAACTCGCACATTAGAGGCACGCTTGTCTTTACGAATCTTGGAGCGTGTATGTGCAGCATGACGGGTCTTTTAACCATCATTTTCGTAATTCTCCAGAAAATATATAAAACAGAAAGCATAATTTTCCATTGCTTCACTGACTTCTGAGTGATATATATATATATATATATATATATATATATATATATATATATATATATATATATATACTGATAAACACGTGGTTTTAATTTGCAGCCATAAAAATAATTTCAACATAAATATCGTTCAATACTTATCTGTACAGTAGCTATATTCTAACGCACTGTTGCAGCCCCCCAGTTGTTACAGGTATGACAGTCGAGAGATGCAGGACGCAATACTAGGGAAATATAGTATTTCCCTTGTAATTCGTCCTGGACGTCTTCCATGTTAAGTTGGCGTTAAAATAAACAGGTAAGTATCAAACGATTTTTATATATTGAATGCATTTGTGGCTGGAAACTATAATAATGTGTTTATTATTATATACATCACATAAAAGCCACTGAGTCGAAGGTAGTGTGTGCCTACTTTGGTGTAGCTTTTCTGGATAAATACGACTTAGAACCAATAAGACCTATGGGCAAAATTCTCGCTTCTCCATACGTTTCATTCAAATATTCTAGGTTCCCTTGCGCCATATAATCCCCATGACAGCACTGAGTAATAAACAAATTTTTGTAACACGAGACGAACGAAAAACAACAAAAATATCATAGAGGTCTACATGTAAAACAGAGACCTGGATTTAGCTGTTACCACTCTTGTCAGATAAAATGCAGTAAAATACTAAGTGTTCCATTGCTGTGGAAATGCCGGAGTAAAATTATTTGCAGATATTACAAGAATTGTGGCAGCGTTTCTTTAGTTAGTGCTTCTGTTAAATAATCGCTTTCTTTTGAAACTTACGTTATATTGCGCCTACACTGTAATCATATTATCTAATGATCTTGAAACAACTTCTGGCAGTTCTGAAAATTATGTTAGAGTAGTGTAAAACGACTCAGTGGATCGCTTTGTTAACCCTAGCTGGACCAAGCTTTTTTTGGTTACGCTGTGGACCAAAGGGGGTTAAAAGTATCCACCAGGAATAAATTGCACAAAAAATGTGAATATAATGCAAATAGATCAATTTTATAATTCTATTTGACATCTCTGTAATACAAATTAATTACTGGTGTGTTTATTTATTGATATAATTAAATTATTTTTATTGAAATGAAAAAAAAATAAGCAAAATATTGTAGCCATCACCTGTTAATTTCACTCAGAATCTTAGAAAATACATGACGCTACAGCCCATGAAGGTCCAAGACCGACGAGCCGGCTGCTGGCCTCACGTCCACAAGCCGAAGCAGAGGTGGACGATCAACCAACCAGAATGGAGGTATCATGTGGTTAGCACGAAGATCCCCCCAGCCATTATAACTGGTCTGAGAAACCAGATTTTCGCTATCGTAGCTCTCCAAGTGCATCACGATACTGGGTGGGGACCGGTCCCATACACTGGACGAAATTTCATGAGAAAATTTCTTCCCTCACGAGGACTCAAACCAACACGCATTCCGTAACGCGAGTCCTAGGCAGAATGCCTCGCGGGACCAGCATCTTATTACTACTACTGAAATAAAAAAATCTAATGTTTTCTTTCTATGAAGTTTACCTTCTAATTTCACTCATCATCACATTAGTTCTATTGAAATATAAGAAAGTAAAAAAACAAAAAGATAAAAATACTAAATCTTTGGTATGTTATGGTGTGTACCTGTTCAATCATCACGTACAGAACTGTAACACATTTTTTTTAAACAAAATATTGTATACTTGTTAATTTCACTCAGCATCTTATTGCTACTATGAAATAAAAAAATTGAAGTGTGTACTTTATATGATGTTTATCTTCTCATTTCACTCACCATCACATCAGTTCCATTAAAATCTTTTTCAGTCGAATGATTTGGAGTCTCACTTCTTTTCCTAAGTTTCCTCCCAAGAACAGCATCCTTGGCTGCTAATATGTTGTTTTGGAGCCCAGTTACGACTTCAGCCCATTGTTCAATTTGAGGTTTGATGAGGTCTAATCCTAACTGTTGGAGATAAAGACGTCGCCGGTTTGTCTTAGTACTGTTCCATTCAGGAAAGTTTATGGTGTACAATGCGTATGCATTTATGCAGGCAATACTGTATCTATCAAAGTGTAGAATACAGAGAGAGGCCATCGTCCGGTACTTCTTCTTGTACTGTATTTTCTCGCCATTTGGTCGATGGTGTCAACTGCCCATTTTGTTGAATTATAAAATAAATTAATGTCCGACTTCTTAGTTCCTTCATCAGAAACAGAAGCATCACAATGTTGAGATGATAGCATAATTAGGACCTTCTTTGGTTTTGGTATATGTGATATCAAAGTCACAGGTGTTTTTCCAGAGGATGAATTAGTAAAGACGAAGATGCTGGAATATAGTTCTCTTCCTTTTACAGACTTCAGCTCTTCTGGAATGTGCTTTCGGTTATTTTTCATAGTCCAAAATAAAGACAGATTCTAGTCACTGTAGAGGTCCTCCGCTAGATGAACAGATGTATAGTAACGGTCTGTTGTTACATCTCGGCCTATATTTTTGATAGTGGCAACAAGCCGTTTCACAGTCTCTTTAGGTCCTCTGTATTCAGAAGTTGTGCCTTCCTGCTTACCGGAATACACTTTCATGCTGTGAACGTATCTTTATTTACAGTCTGCAAGCATACTTTCCCGGCTTATCTTTCATGAAAACCCAGAAGGGTCAATTCCCTCTAAAAAGGGACAGCATTTCGTCAACAGTGGTATTTTTGTAAGCACAATAGAGTTGAAGAAAAATTTGCATTTAGGAGTTTGGAATATTTCATGCAAAGGGTCAAATTTGTCACTTTGTCTTCGAATTTCCCGTGTACCTTTATCATAAAATCTGATTATCCTCAGATAATCACAGAATCAGTTCCGGCTCATGACTGCAATATATGCTGATCTGCCAAGTTCTGCAGACCATAAATCATGATAGTCCAAGCATTGGCGCCTATCAATATCAGAATACTTAGAAACGCAAGAAATTCAGTCATTCAATATTATTCCTTCTTCCCTCTTCATTTGTGTGTTGTTTTTGAGACTATATATCATCATCCATGAATTTCATAAAGAATTCATATAAATTGTCTACTTTACCTCCTGGTCGTAGTTCCTGTTTGCCACGATTATATTAGCAATGGTTATTCGAGCAGGGCGAGGTGGATTGGGTATATACAACCTACCACTTTTTGCCAAATATGTAACTACATTGCGAACATAATCGAATCGTCAGTTGTACGTATCACTTTCACCTTCGTTTACATTTATCTCTTCAAAATCATGCACTGTGTCTTCATTTTCACTTACATTGTCATCTTCACTTTGATCATAATTTTCCTCCTTTCCTTCTTCAGTACCAACACTTAGGTTTTTATCACTCATAGTTTCTGGATATTTATATTATCATACAACTAACACTGCTCACAGATCAAGAGCAACTGAATTACTAAAAACGTTACCTGCTATCAATAATGGTAAAACATGTTCTTATGTATTATACAGGCACTATTGTTGTCGATATTTAAATTTAAAACGTTATGACAGCACCATAATTAATCGTTGATTAAAAATTTGGTATATTAAAAAATAGTTACATGCTGGACCAAGGGGGATTAGGTTGTTTCCACATAGATTTTCATAAAATAAATAAGGCAGATCAATTGAAAATATTTTTGTTTTCTTATAGATTCATAAAATTTGAAGTTTTTCTGACAAAATCATGGAATATGAACTTCAAAATAATATTATTGCAATTTTAATAGCCAAATTAAAACTGTGTGGACACAAAATGATCCCCCTTGGTCCATGGATGGTCGTGCATATCCAAAAATCAATAATAGATAATTCTTCGAATTTAGTTATTTTGATTTTCAGTTAATATTAGGAGACTTCTGGGTTTATATATTGCCCCTCGGTCTAGGTCCATTTCAGGATTTTATTTGGCGTTTTAATTTAATGCATACCTCATATTAGTTTGTTAATTTAATTAATATGTAATAAAGATTTTTTTAATTTGTAATTCTGGCAGCCAATACTACAAGAAAAGATGTAATTACGTAATTGTAGCTTTTAATAAAATCTAATAATAAGTATAATTGAATACGGTATTTCAAGCAGGATTCAACAGACACTTTTTTTAATTTTTCATTTTATCCTGATTTTGTGTTCATAATATGGAGGTTCATCTGTGTATGGAAAGTACGACCCGACATTCTATTCGGAACACTATGCAAATGGCGACTAAAAATGCCGGATATTTCATGAAGGGCCCCACTATCGTAATAAGCCCGTTATTGAACTATTTGATTTACGAATGGAATCGTTCTTGAACTCTAACGAGTACAATACTTTTTCTGAAATGAAGTAGTTTCAATGATTTTTCATTATATAGAAAATAGCATACCTCAAACTGTAAAACGACTGCACGTTTTCACTGATGGTAGTCGAAGGCAAAATCAAAATATAATCATCGTTATTGAACTCTAACGAGTACAATTCTTTAGCTATAATGAAGTAGTTCAGTCACTTCCAACTCAATGCTCTGTGACGTCATAGCGAGCTTCTCTCGTTCTCCGTAGCAATCCAGGTAGAATTTCGGAGTCCACACCTGTGGAGTAACGGACAGCGCGACTGGCGTCCAAACCAGGTGCCTGGGTTCAATTCCCGGTCGGGGCAAGTTACCTGGTTGATATTTTTCCGGGGTTTTCCCTGAACTCATTATGAGCAAATCCTAGGTAACTTTCGGTGTTGGACTCCGGACTCATTTCACCGTCATTGTCACCTTCATCTCATTCAAACGCTAAATAACCTAAGCTTTTGATAAAGCGTCGTAAACTAACCTACTAAAAAAAAGACTTACTGAGCACACCGCAACGCCAGCTCATATCGAAGCAGTGGTGTATGGCAAACCAATTTAACTTCGCGTTTACAGTACCTAATAATAATATATCAGTTTCTTAGGAACGAGATAGCCTACGTACACGCTACTATACTTAAATAATTTTGGTACCTTTCTCATATATATATTTAATGTACTCTAAGTTCATGTGGACTTATTTTTAGACTGCACGCTTGGCCTTTTATTAAAAACCCTTTCTGTCAAGACAAGCTAAATGCAGTTATTTCGTAGGTAGACACATTTTACTTATGTAGAATGTCACCTGTCGTAACCTAGATATCAAAACTACACGTCTTTAAATAATTTTATAACTTATTTTCTAGGTTGAAGATATAAATGAAAATACACGTAATTGCACCAATCCTGAAATTTGTGCAAAGTTTCCCAAAATAACTGTTTTTGTTAGAAGTGAAGTTGAGTTATCAGCTCACAATCAATAGGAAAGAAAGATTGAGGGAATTAAAATGGCTTAAAAAACTGCATGTACAAAGTAAAGTATCTTCATTGTCATCTGTAGGAGAAAATAGTCGTGATTCTCAACTTGCGGGTGAAAATAGTGACAAATTAAAAATTTATGTAATAAGTTTTTAACTACCGTAAAGATTTAGCACACATTGTGAAAATTCAAATGGATTTACGGGTTCGTAACAAGAAAAGACTGTGATACCGAGAGGAAATGAAAACTGTGGCTCTAACGATGTTTTTCAATTCTAATATTTATAAGTTTATGCAGTCCTACAATTGTCAACAACGTGCTTAAGACAAATGACAGAAAAATGGCAGTACTCTCCTGTCCCAAATGAATTTATATTTTCTGGTCTAAAGATTAAAGTGAGTAATTTAAGTGACATAGAGAAATATTGCCGTAATTTTAGATGAAATGTCATTTTTTACTTCTTATCGAATGATATAATAGTAGGATTAGGTAATACAGGCACTGTACGATGAAATGTGTACTCTATGTTCGGCATGAACGGGTAGGTCTACAATGTAGATTCCACATATTTGTAGTTGCCTCATAAATTAATGGGAATTTAAAAAATGAGACAAAAGGCATTGCTCGTTTAACTATGGTATTCCTTGCATACCTTATATTATATGATAATATGTAAATATAATTAGTATCATTATTATTATGCTGCTGCTACTGCTATTACTACTACTACTACTACTACTACTACTACTACTACTACTACTACTACTACTACTACTACTACCACCACTACCACTACTACTCCTGCTGCTGCTGTATTTTGTTTCTATTATATATAGTAAGTCTAATTCTGTTCCATATACTATTTCATTTTTGTATTTCTTTATATTACTTATATATATATGTATGTATATATATATATATATATATATATATATATATATATATATATATATATATATATATATAGCAGGCCTGGCTACCAGCATGGGTTCATAATAATCAAAGGAACCGATATCTACTTTCCTTTCTGTATATTACTTATTCTCTACATTATACTATTAGACCTATACATTCAACTAGAGCTAGTAGCTCTGACAATCCACGACCCGCCACAGCTCCGAGCTCGGCTCTGACTGTTTCTCCGGGCCTCTTCTCCCAGAGGAAAAGCGTGCTCCGACGTCACAACTCGTTCAGTTGGAAATTACTGAAGTACTTTCAATGCTTTATCATTAAGTTATATAGAAAATAGCAACCTCAAACTGTAAAACGACTGCATGTTTTCACTAATGGTAGTCGAAGGCAGAATCAAAATATAACGATTTTGAGATTTTGGCAGTCATTTGTAATAAATGGGGGGTTCACAAAAGTTCTTCACTATCTCCTTGAAAGGGGACATAGTTACCTGCCTTGTGATAGACACTTTGGCGTGAATGAGAGAAATTTAAGGAAAATAGAAGGAGCTGAAACTTCAATAGAAAAACAAAATCTGTACAAAGCAACTAACAACACATTGTTAGCTTCAGAATACTAACGATTTAAAAAAAAATGCCTACTTCTGAATAGTTCATTCTATATTTGTAATATTTTTTTACCTTTAAAACTAAAGAAAAATTGTATTTTACAAACAACTTCTAATTAGTGTGACTCTGAAAATATTGAGATTAGGACAAATGTTTTTATGACATTTTTGCTCAGAATGTCTTTGGAAATAATCTCCGCAAGTGACGATAAATCCTCGTGAATCACCCTGTATAGGAGAGTTGATAGAAGAGAGTTATTCTGTTGTAAGAGTGGGAAGGGACATTACTAAAGAACTTTAGTGGAGCACTTACATACTATTATAAACAAAATTGAAGGTAAGAAGTTTATGGTAAGTACATATTTTTTATGTTCGATGTAAATCACAAAACTACAATGAAGGCACATACGACGTTGAATGCATTGCTCACTGATTAGTTTAAGGTGGCGAAACCAAACATAAAAGCCTTAAGTACACCTCAGAACTTGTTTATGTAAGTGACTTTCCTGTGAAAGCTCTAAACTTGAGGGATGTTTTGAATCGTACGCAGTATTTATATGTTGAAAATAAACCTTATTATTTACAGCTAAAATGTGACAATACAAGCACTGACCCATAAGTTGGTTTGACAGTGAGTCTGATTAGGATCTGTGATATTTATTGTTGAATTTCTGAACTCAAGACTTAATAATATACTGTTAAAGTAGGCAGTTTGTGTTAAGTTTCACAAAGTAGATGTCGTTTCAGTATGAAATAGTTCAACAACGGTCTTACTAAAATGTTTAATTATCTGCAGAAAAAGTGGTAAAATAATGTTTTTTGTCTTTCCTGAAAAAAAATAGATTTTCTGAAATTAGGCCCTTCTTGGAATACCGTACTCAATTTCATCTAGCTATCAAAATTTAATATTCCAGCAATGGCTGCCAATAAAGAAACATTCTCTCTCGATTAGATATGGCAGTAACTGGCCTACAATTACATTACGAGATTTTACATAATGATGGTAAATTACTAAATATGACATAATAAAACTAATGGAAGTCAATTTTTTACATTTATAATTTTATAATGAATGGAAGTAGTCAAGTTGTCCTATTCCGTTAACTGTGTATGAAGAAACACGCTTTTGTTTTGTATGCAACATAGGAAAAGCCAACTGCGTAGCTCGTTCGTCTGAGGCGGTTCCCTACCGATCCGGAATTGCGATCGGGTGGGGGTTCGATTCCCGTTTGGGCTGATTACCTAGTTTGGGTTTTTCCCCGAGGTTTTCTCCAACCTTAAGGCGAATGTCTGGTAATCTATGGTGAATCCTCAGCTTAATCTCTCCAAATGTCATCTCGCTATAATCAATTCCATCCACGATAAATAACTGAGTAATTGATACAGCGTTATTAATAACCAAAATAATAGGGAACGTAGGAACAATTACAAACGCCTCAAGTTATCATTGACAGTTTAGCGAACCAGAGCTGTTTTGGATGCCTTGTTATTTGTAGCGCAGCTGATGTATCATTAAAACAAGAAATAATTCCACTTCTTTATTTATAACAAATTATTTTGAAAATTATCCCTCACATGTACAATGTTGTAATATAATTGAGATATGTTGTTCTATAATAATTTATGTACTCTTATTCAAAATAATATTTTCGTAACGGAATTTTTCATGATAAATCTACCAATGCACTAACTGATATTTGATATTCAATATAATCATAATATAGTTAAACATTGTTACTTTTTCCAGTTGTCTCGAGGAAACATAGCATTAGTCATTCATATGCATTTTTCGAAGAAAGAGTTTAATCTTTATTTTACAATATTTCTTGATGTTGGTCTCATCATGGGAAACAAAAATAATAAAGAAATAAATTGTTATAATTAATAACTTGTACACACAATAGTTTCCATGTTCAATTTACAGAGAATTTTATCGACTTAAAATTCCAGTATTTGCATTGATCCAGCTTAAGAATTGTGTTATTGAATTGAAAAATTGTCGGTAAGGTGCGACGTTACAACGAGTAGTCCATATCGGCAATCCTATCAGTTCTTCATTAGCTACTAACGGGCTACCAGATGTGGCTTCGCAAATTGCATTTTCGACCTCCACTATTTCACCACATAACATGCGTCCCATAATACTTTGGTATCCTTCGTAAATCCCATAGCATGCAGTGGACTGCAAAAGTGTTACATTATAAGAGGTAGAATATCCAACAACAAGAGTTAATGATCCTGCAGGTGGCAGTGATCTAGCCAGGGGAATTGCCATTACTGATGAACCGAGGTTGAAGGGTTGAGTCACCTGAAAATTACAAGATACGTAATTCAGTTATTAAGTAACTAAAAATGCTTTGATGTATTCTGTAAATATTAAATGTTAGAAGGTAATATTTTCAACGAGATATTACACTTTCTCTTTTTGAGTATACAAAATTCCATTTTTCATTTCGATATTACACCCATAATCATATTCCTACAGATATAAGTAGTTAGTCAAACTCCTCATAGATTTTCTCAGCTTTCTTGGCTTCTGGAAGTGTATCATATGAAGGTGATGTTTGGTTTGACATTAACAGAGTGTAAGGAGTATAATTGCCATAATTGTAACTAATGATTATTCTTGTCATAAGGAAGAAAACTGCCCTCATTTTTTTATAATTGCAATATTTAACAGATTATTAAAGTTTATTATACTATACGTTTGATAACTATGCTGGATGGGGAGGAGGGAGTTTACAAGTACACAGTACAGCTCAAACAGGTAAAGACATACCGGTACAAAATAGATGCTCTGTTCTAATGCAGAGGAGGACCAAGACAACGGTTGTTTACATAAAACGAGCAGGAAATACAAACTTTCAATCTCATTAACAGAACATTATGGTAAATTTCCATTTCATTTAACAATATTGCTCCATTTGTATTGTACGTCTAAAAAAGAAACAATAATGGCTTACTGCAAAAAAATCACACGAACTATTTTTTTCAAATGCAGCACTTCAAGCTCTCCCGCTCCTATAAAGAAGTACCATTTTTAAACTAATTTCTGGTTCTGTGATTTTCGTAGCGGGATAAGAGACTCCTAGTTTCTAATATTTATTGAGAAACCGCTACAAAAGGTTGCCGATTAGGTAACTTTGCGGAAAACGTTGGCTGACTTGAGTTACGACGACTTTCTCCATAAATTAAAAACATATGATATTCCTAAACTGTGAATGATATTGTAAGTTGTTTTTCGAATACCCTATACTGAACTGTTATCGGCTCGGCAGTAGACCTATGGACAGGGAGCTGAACTCAGCTGACATGTACGTACACTTAGCGGCAAAAAGAATCGGCCGAATCTTGGTCGATAGAAATGCAAAGTTCTATAGCGCGGTTCACTCCTGTAAACGTAACCCACTGCAAGGCATTCCTGTGGTGTCTCTTCATTGAATGTAGTCCGTCTGTAATGTAGTAAACCTTGCGAGTAGTGTGTGGCCCAGTGGTAAGATGTCTGACATCCGTACCAGAGGTTGTGAATTCGCCTCCCGGTACGGTAAAATTACAATTTTTTATTTTGATTTTTACTTAATTTATTAGTTTAAATGTGAAATGGCATTTGTTAAGAAACTTATGCCTGCCTTGTAAAAATATTATTGCCCATCACCTGTGGGCTATTAATAGCTGAGACCTGGCCTGTATAAACAAAAATACTTGTTTCACATCCTAAAAAACCGGACGCATATCAAACA
This sequence comes from Periplaneta americana, assembly GCF_040183065.1. NCBI lineage: Eukaryota > Metazoa > Arthropoda > Insecta > Blattodea > Blattidae > Periplaneta > Periplaneta americana. Next base: position 109,817,124 of record NC_091120.1, on the reverse strand, counting down.
CAAATAAATAATTAAATTAACAAAAACAAACAATTTGTTAATATATTAACAAAAAAAGACCTGTGTTGGGGACTAGTATCTCATCCACAAACCACCTCCATCTCCTCTCACGCGTCTAGAACTCAGTCCCACAATTCCTCAGGTGTCCGTGCGAGTAGTTGTTCTGCGCAATTAGAGCGTAGGATCCTTTTGACTGCAGCCCACAAATTTTGAATCGGATTCATATCTGATAAACTTGGAGACCAGTCGACTGGGTCGACATCACGCCTCCTCGTAAACCATCTTTGAATCCGGTTGGCGGTGTGTATCGGACGATTATCCTTCTGGAAGAAAAGTGTTCCTTCTGGATATCGTTTTCGAGCGGAAGGGATCATTACATTTGCCAAAATGTGCTCGTAGACTTCTGCCGTAAACCGCCCGTGGATGCGTTCCATAAGTCCTGTCCCATCGTACGACATCCACCCCCAACACGCGACCCTCACGCGACCCGACTTGTTAATTCGTCTCACGAATCGTTCATCGTATCGGTGGCCATTCATACAATAAACTAGGGCAGTACTATCGTTGTTATCGGAGAAAATTACTTCGTCCGAGAAAATGACATTTCTCTAATCGAAGTCCTATCGGAGAGTAGCATACGCAGAATGCTACTGGAGACAATTACCTGGTCGGAGAAAATGACATTTTTCCAATCGAAGTCCTGTAGGAGAGTAGCATACGCAGAATAACGTTTGCGAACCAAGGCAATGAGTTATTGTTTCTGTGCCATCTTCAAGCGTAATGACGAGACATAACGTTGTATTAACAGATAGCAGTATTGCTTGAAAGAGAGAGGGAGGTTTATTATTTATTAGAGTTTGGGCATATTCTAAGAGATATCGCCACATAATTATAGCTTTGCAAGAAACATATGATTGCAAACTTGTAATTAAAAAAAGAAGATTTGGGGGAGATTCGAACCTTGAGCTACTACTATCAACTTGTTCAATAGACCAATGCCGTAACTACGTACGCTACTGTGTCTGTTCATGTCAGTTCGGTATGATACGTGGTTTTCCTGTTCATATTCTCTCCGGTTGATTTTGTATTTAAAAATTTTATTATTATTTCACTCTTCAAGGGCCCTGATGTATCTAGAATCAACCCGCCATTCGATTTTATTACATATTTTAGACTCTTAAACAAAATACAGCAAATTTAAATGGTTTAATTATGTGTTACCTAGTAAACTACGGCTTTGACGAGACGAGCATGCGGAATGTTAATGTCTCTGGAACTTAGAAATTGTCGGCTGGCCCATTCTTTTTGCCGCTAAGTGTACGTCTGTGCAGAGTACTGCCTGCTCAATATGTTGCCACGTCTCTCACGCCAGAATATTAACAAATTTCAGCATACATTATTATTTAATTTCACGAAAACGTAATACAACACACAAATATTTATTCAAACTAATATTAACTCTTTGCAAGATACACCTACTGGTGTAATTGTTTTACTAATTTTACTAATGATATAAGCAGTATAACGCGATTAAAATGAGAAAAATAAATATTTTTTTCTGGGAAAACTATCAAGTTTTGACCCTATGTTGTATAAACTTTTTTGATCCTGTAGACCTTCCCCGGCGGCTGTGAAAAGGATGGCACTTATACTCCTTACAACCTGTATAATGAGTAAGAATAGACCGTCCCCGGCGACTGTGAAATGGACAGCACTTATACTCCTTACAACCTGTATAATGAATAAGAATAGACCGTCCCCGGCGACTGTGAAAAGGACAGCTCTTATACTCCTTTCAACCTGTATAATGAATAAGAATAGATCGTCCCCGGAGACTGTGAAAAGGACAGCACTTATACTCCTTACAACCTGTATAATGAGTAAGAATATACTTAGTATCATAATTCTAATATAATATTCTCTCTGAATTTATCAATAAACAACACTAATAAATTTTCTGAAAGTAAGGATAAAATTGATTCGTAAAATTAAGTGTTAAATGAATATAATAAATTGTAGAGGAGTATTAAACAAATAATTTAAGACTTAAAATTACTTAACAGAGCTCATGAGTGATGCTTGTTGATGTATCTTGGTTGATGTATCTTGTAAGTGCCAGTCCTATATTCAAACAGTTGACTAAACGACAACAATATGACTAAAAGACTTAATCGAAATTGGAGTAAAAGATTTAATTTGATGTACTAGATACATGTTCCGAAAGTTTGCAATGTTAAGCTTTAAATTGTTAATTCAAAACCTGAACAACATTATGAAAGCCAAGGAGAGCTTTTTGAAAGACGGATTGAAAATTATATTATAACAAACTATAATATAATCCGAAAGATATGATTAAAAGTAATGACTATGACGACGATTATGGTGACGACAGCAATAAAGTATTAGCATTCTACTCTTCTATTCTGATATCTGAATGACTTGACATTCAAACAAAGGAATAGAACAAGTTTTCTCGAGGTTTTTTGTTTCTTTAGCTACATTTTATTAATTCAGAATTTCCCATTGTCTAGAAATTTAATTTAATTTATTGTTTTTCGATAATTTTTCCTGATTCATTGTTTCACTACTTTGTTCAGCGGTTTACCTGAGTTTCATTTGTTGTTTGAATGGGGAAGGGTTCGCCCAATACAACTTATTGACACTACTTTGAGAAAATTGTCAGTATCAGAAAACAAAGCAAGATAGCCATCGGTCTACTCAGGCGCGTTTGCCTGAAGATATGAAGTTGCCCTCGGGCGTGGGTTCGATTAACGATTGGGCTGATTACCTGGTTGGGATTTTTCCGAGGTTTTCCCCAACCGAAAGACGAATATCAGGTAATCTAAAAAGACAAAGCGGGAAGAACGCTTCATGTCACATGTCTTTCATGTTGAGATAAATCCCGATATGAATCATTCTTCCCTCTGGAGACCAATTTTCAAAGCGGATTTTAGTAAGATTCTGATCGTTTTTCCGTTTTGTGTTTTAGGCACGTGATACTGTTCGTCCTAAGCCACTAAAAGCAAGATGGCAGTTTCGGATCCTTTTGTACCGAAAGTGAACGTGAAGAGTTTTTCAGTTTGATCATAATAGACCGTAGTAAAAATATACTGTAATTAACATAACGGACAAATGGGTTTCATTACTTCTATTAATTTACCAATAGCCCTCCTATTCCTATATTCATACCATTGCATCACAAACTTTGGAACAATGATAGATATTGATACGGGAAAGATAAAGTATTATAAACTTGTTAACGATATACTACTGTATCTCCTTTTTTATATTGATTGTATGATTATATTTCCCATTCTCTTCTTTGTAATTATATTCTTTATTCTGTATATTTAAATAAATAAATAAATAAATAAAAATAAATATTAATGTAAGGGGAAAACTTGCCTTAAGAGTAAAAGTTTTCCTCATATAGCTTCGCATACACATTTCCTAATTTTTGAACCGATCAATGAACCAAGTATTCGAAATAAGGAACTGTCAAGTGTGTAACATTTTTCGTCGTGTTTTCAGCTAATTTAAATGAATTGAATTTGTTTGAAAGGGCGTAAGTAATGATTTTTGACATTTTCATTTTTATCGTAGTTTCGAAAGTGCATTGACAAACCCATTGTTTTACTTGAAATGACGCGAAGAACATTGTTTGTTGGGTTGTTAGAGACAAGTTAAAATCACAATTTGTTTTAATTGGTCAGTAATCAATGACGTGCATCGTTTTAAAACTACTCAAATGGCAGTGGTGACTCAGTGCGAACAGCTAAAAACAACATTATAAAAATACTGCTGTTTCTGAAGGAAGATGGAACAAACAAAGAATGAGATAATCAATTTTGAAATGTGTACCCTTTTCCACTTTGAGTATAAAGATGACAGAGTTGGATACAACATAGTACCAAGTAGCATCAATGAATTAGTAAGCCACGCATTCTTCATGACACTTCAGCGAGAATCTGTTTTTCCACCAACAGTTCCAGTCTACCCAGCAGGAAATGTGCCAATAAAATAGAAGTGCAAGACTTGGAAAAAATGAAGCAATAGGCCCTACATCTGAAGTGAGCATATACCATTTTATGAAGAACTTTTCAGCTGACCTACAGACTAATGCAACGTACGATGACTGCAACGTACATCCGAAGTGAGAAGACTGATTTCTCTTCATAATTCATGATAATTTCCTATTTTTTAATTTAAGTTTTAATAAATTATACATTGTTTGTTGATTGTGTATGATTTCCATTAAATTAATTCAAGAATAGCACGAAAATATCTGTATAATATTTGATTTTACTTGTTACTAAATTGATTTCTTTAAGGGCGGCTTTTTCCATATTTTAAATCTCAAAATCTTAAGTATCCGCATAATGCGTACAATTACTTTAAAAACCAACGAAGTAAATCTAGACTATTAGCCCACATATCCGGAATTATGTATTTCCAAATAGTTTTCCTCTAACATCGTTATTTTTTAATGTCTCACAAATTTCCATTTCCTGACTTACGCCCTTTAAAAATAACCGATTTAAATGTATCTAGTCTCTATTTCCGTACTATAATCGCTGACGTAACTCCTTGTACCTTGTCCCTTAGTATCTTTCCTCTTCTGGTTAACGCCATATCATCAGCAGTCTTATGCACATTTTTCTTTATTCTACCATCACTCCTCTCATGTATATATGTACAGACGGACTTGTTTCATAACATGGTATCGAGAAAATATTGTTATCTCATCAGATGTAGTTGAAATGTGTGTCTAAAGTAATAGTAGTAACAGACTTACTTCTTAAATTGTTATTATTGCGCTAAGTATGGCGTTAATAAGAAAACTGGAGAATAATGTAGAAGGAAAGTTGTACAGATTTTTGAACAAAAAATATAAAAACATTTTCTAATGTACAGTTTTCGAACATACAGCAAAGCAATAAAAGAACTATTTGTGAATGGATCTGGTAAATTTTGGTGAGCTACTAGCAGAAATATATATCAGAATTAAAATGAGACTTAATATTGAAATGAGAGTTTGTTGCTGCTGAACGATGACTTGCGATTTTAGTGAAATATTAAATTTAGCTACTGGATATATTAATAAAGGTTTTAAGGTTGCCATTGATGTTTCTTCTTAGCAGCTGGACGCAATGATGTCCTGTGCAATGTGCTATTGTGTGTCATTAAACGAACGGAAATATAGATTAAATGTTATGGGAGCCCAGTTTACAACTATAGTTATTGATACAAATTAAAAATGCAGTATGAATAGTAAATACGTCATATGTAAAATACAGATGTCTTTGAATAAATCAAACTTGGACTACATTGAGTGAAACTATCATACATCCAATACAAAAATGTCAAATTTAATAAATGTAAATCTAATTAAACGAAGTTGATCTGTCGACCTCGACACTCATATTTTTAATTTTATGTAATCTCGAAGGCTACACAGACATAACCGAATGTAGTCATGCAATGGGCGATGAGGTAGTGATAAAACATACTCGTTGGACTTGCAAGATAATGACATTTGTGCCGCGATACCTGCTGAGAGAGCATTATTTGAGTTCATTTATTATATACATAACCACAAAGGTTCAGAATTTTATAACGAGGACAGTTCCTTGGCATATTTCTCCAAAGTTACCTCAATATATAGTGTTATTAAAAACTTACGCAGGATTTAAACTGTAATTTTGTTGAAAGGTACTCAATATATTACATTTTCTTATGAAATAATTGTTTATTTCCAGATGAACTATGTTTTAATTGTTTAATTGTTTCATTATTGCTACTATAACCAGTAAAATAAACGAACAGGAATTCAAGTTGTTCTTGAGTGAGTTATCGGAAAATAATGCTCTTGCCTCCATAAGCGCGGATTAGCATTATTCAGTGTTATTACGAATGATATAGAGATTGTTCCATGCACTGAGAAGATTCACAACTCCAAATTAGAGCTGGAGACGGAGCGAGTAGAACTGTTGAGTAAAGGCTGGTTCACAATAAACCGGAAACGAAAACGACAACGAGAACGAGAACGGAAATAATGTTAAAATAAGTGTATTTAAATGTGAGAATTCACAATTAACTCTTGTGAACGCTCACATTTAAATGCAGTTATTTCAACATTATTTCCGTTATCGTTTTTGTTGTCGTTTCCGTTCCCGATTTATTGTGAACCAGCCTTTACTCGGTTCTATCGGTTTATGTGCTTGGCAGCGGAACACCGAAGTTACTCGGTTAACCGTAGCCGTTACCGGTCAGTTCAAACGCTCAAGCAGAGTTTTACTTAATTCTAACAGACAACAACGTAGGTACTGTTGTATATAAATATTTCCTGCTGCAGGATAAATTATTTCCTTATCCCCAAGGCGGGCTGAAAAGCCTCTAGTATTGAAGAGGAGTTCATACTATTATATGACCTGTCAAGTGGGCCTAATGAACATTGACAGTCTGAACATATTACTGTACATAATAATAATAATAATAATAATAATAATAATAATAATATTAAAGTCAAGGATAACAGAGAGAGTATGGAATTGAACGAGTTACATCAGCTCCTTGTTTATGCGGATTACGTGACTATATTAGGAGAAAATCCACAAAAAATTAGGGAAAACACGGGAATTTTACTTGAAGCAAGTAAAGAGATAGGTGTGAAAGTAAATCACGAAAAGACAAAATATATGATTATCTCTCGTGACCAGAATATTGTACGAAATGAAAATATAAAAGTTGGAAATTTATCCTTTGAAGAGCTGGAAAAATTCAAATATCTTGGAGCAACAGTAACAAATATAAATGACACTCGGGAGGAAATTAAACGCACAATAAATATGGGAAATGCGTTTTATTATTCGGTTGAGAAGCTTTTATCATCCAGTCTGCTGTCAAAAAATCTGAAAGTTAGAATTTATAAAACAATTATACTACCAGTTTTTCTATTTGTTGTGAAACTTGGACTCTCACTTTGAGAGAGGAACAGAAGTTAAGTGTATTTGAGAATAAGATGCTTAGGAAAATATTTGGAGCTAAGAGGAATGAAGTTACAGGAGAATGGAGAATGTTACATAACGCAGAAGTGCATGCATTTTATTCTTCACCTGACATAATCAGGAACATTAAATCCAGACGTTTATGATTATAGAGACTGGATTAACCTTGCTCAGGATAGGGAACGATGGCGGGTTTATGTGAGGGGGGCAATGAACCTCCGGGTTCCTTAAAAGCCATAAGTATTATTATTACTATTGTTATTATTATTATTATTATTATTATTATTATTATCATTATATTAAAGTTTTTGATTAATATTAAAATATGTTAAAAAAGGAAGTGCATTATATTTTTCTTCTATTTGTGTTTATTGGATTTGTGTTACCTCATCAGTCATCATTTTATTTGTATTTATTTCTACGAAATATGTTACCTAAGTACTTTAATTTGTCAATAATATTACTCTTCACCAAAGAGAACATGGTTGCATTGAAGGCAAGTAATGTTATAAAATAAATAAACATTATGTTCTTCAGTTTAAAATTCCATGTTTTACTGATTATTTATCCACTTTCCATAATACTAAATAATTCTGTTTTTTATTTTTAAGTGTTTTAGGCAGCGCTTCATGGAGTCCGTTTCTTTCTATCTTCTTTTTACTTAGCTGCAGTGTTTAACGTTTACCTCACATGTTAATTTGTTAGTTGTTAGTATTATACATTATTTTATCAATTTTATTTCGTCTGTCATATAGGCTGAAAGTTAAATAGGCCTTTCATACAAAATAACTCCGCAAATAATTGTAATGACGCAAATGAAATTTGCAACCGTCTTTTTGAAGTGAAGAGAAGCACTTTTTTCTCAGCAATTGGCAAAGCGAAAGCGCTTTACTGCAACGCTTTTAAAACACGCTTGGTTTCACTTTCAAAGTACGTTCTAAATTCGACTCAATCTATCTAAATTTTAAATCTGCCGCCACAAATTTGTACTCGGTTGTACACGGTACGTACTCGGTTCAACCGAGTAATGACGTCACAGTAACTGCTCCGAACCCAACCGCTCCGTCCCCAGCCCTACTCCAAATGGATTGAGGTAAGGACTCTGCGTATGGATGCTTGTAAAAATTGTTGCGGTAGACCGAAGTCCGTGAGAAAATGAAGTGAATGCTGCAATCGTTTCACAAGATGTACAGACAGAATATTGTATGTATTAATAAATAAGTAGAGAACGCATTTGGCGTTTGTAAACTGCAAGGTTAATTGCAACATCGGCTATTATGACTAGAGGCGAGAATTTCATGCACTATAAAATCTCAAAATATTCATGCATTCATGCATTACCAAACTATGAAATATGCACGATCAAGCGAAAAATACATTAAGATATATAGAGTTTCTTTTTTGTCCAAATGTTATTTCGCTTAACTTTTTTGCACAGTTAACAACCTAACAACATTTGTAAATTGGTTTCTGCGAGATTCCTGTGCTTGTAAGTCGATATATTTTTGTAGATAGAGAATGACCTTTCTACATCGCAAGAAGTTACAGTTTTAAACTTGAATGAACATATTTGTGACAGTGTCAGGTCAAATTCTTCATTCAAGTTTTCGCCAGAAATAACCTTCACTCAACAAAACAATCCGTCGTCCGGGTTAGCATTTATGTCCCTGTCTAATTAGTTTTTCGCCGATATACCAAACTTTCCCACTGACATAACTGTAGGATCTATGGAATTTTTGTCAGATTCTTTCCTTTTTTTGGATTCTTGCAATATGTGAAACAGATGCAACGTACTGGTCGACTTGAAATTTTTTAGTACATTTCATATGAAATTATAATAGACCTTATGGTTACCTAGATACGATTTAAAACCGACATTGTAATTTAATTAATTATTTTAAAGAAGTTTTGTAATTTATTACAAAGAACAACTGCCATATACAATTTCGGAAACAGAATAGCATTGCTTAACTCTTTACTGCAACAATCACAAAATACGATATCCCCATCTGATCTAAAAGTCCTTTCCTTTAATCCACTGTGCAAAGAGTACACTTTTGGAATCATTAATTGGAAGTATATTAGAACCACATTAACACACGCAAACAGAATAAACAAACATATTAACCACTTACGAGGTTCACACATGCAAACACAGTTTAGCGAATGATATCAATTTTAGTACTGAAAAAGGAAGAAAATTTACAACCTCCCTGAAAGACAGTGCTTTTGACCTAAATTATTTGCGGTACTTTCCTTCAGTCCTCTATATTTCCTCTCTACAATTTTCAAAATATTCAACGGAATAAATCCATTTATGACACTCAATGTAGAGGGGGTCCTCGGTGAAGTGTTGTAAAAGTGAACTTCCGTCCAGGAAAATGTCATATAACATCTTATTGTGAAAATCTTAACATTTTATTTCATTTTTCTGTTACTTAGATTTTCTCTTCTTCATTCCTGATTCATGAAGCTAAAATAAGGGTCATAGAAACTGAGAATCCGAGGTGTCCACTCAAAACCATTACAACTTGCATTTAAACTGAATGTAATGTATATTATATCCATTGGTAAGCATAAAAATTGCTTAAATATGCATTTTGCATGTTTTTATCCTCAAAAAGGCCAAAAGATTCAAATATGCACGGAAAAAGTATACATATTTGGAATCGTAAAGTAATGAAATGGATAAGTACTGAGTTTGAGCTATGTCCTATGTTCCTATAAAAACATGTATTTGCATGGAATTCTCGTCTCTAGTTATGACCATGAGCAACACGTCAGGCGGAGCAGTGTGCTATCTTCATACAGCCAGAACTACAGCTAAACGTGTCGATACAGTCGTTTGTGGTACATATTTTTATGTTCCGTGAATCTACTTTAAAATATTAAACCATCTATTTCTTACATTTCGCATTAAGTTACTACGTTTATTTACAATATGTACAATTCAGTGTGTCACAAATTATAATACACATATTTACAATGAATATACAGTTGACCACAAAAAGAAAATGTATGTCATCTTACTTTGATCTGTTTTCCCTTTTTTCATGGTTGCACTCGTTGCAATGAAGAACAATATATTTAATCAGGAATTGAGAGCTGAACTCCTTACGATATTCAATTATGAAGTGTTTATACTACGAAAAACTTCCCTTTACAATGCATGATGTGGCAGGGAAGAATTAAAAATATGATACTTACCGATGCATCATTATTTTATTCTATTTCGCAACAGAGTATCCAATATAATTTCTTAAAATTACTGAACAAAACAACATGAAATTAAAGAAATTATACTTATGGGCATAATAAAATAATTCTTCTCTCGCTATAATTGTCAGTAGAGAAGTGTTGAGGTCCAAACTCTTCAATAAATAACTGCAACTTCAAATGCCGAGACTTACTTGCTTTCGGCATATCTTCCCGATGTTTAGGTATAAAGGTAAATAAATGTTACAAAATTAAGTAAATAAGTACGGAAGTAAGGAAATGTTGCACGTAGCCCAGATGTACGAATAAAGAAATGAATGTGAAAAACTAAGAAAGGAAATTAAGAAATATGCCAACAAGTGTAGAAGTACGAAAGTAACGTCATCAATGCACTGTGTGTAGTAAACTTGCATTCTCTCAATATGCACCCATTTGCGTTTTTTAGTAATAAGCAGTGTGAATCAATTTGCGAGGCGATAATGGATTAACTACACAACAGTGTGGTGTATTGTAAGAAATTAGTTTATACCTGAATAAACCACACCCTTTTATGAACAAACTGTACTATTACAATTTTCCTATAACTTCTCAACAAAGAACAATTTCACATCTTTCGTGAATTTTGAATAACCCTATGAAAAATGCCATTCTTTATTCCAGAAAAGGAAAGTTGATTCTTCTCCTTGGGTGTATGTTAACAATTATATCCACGATTGTTTAATTAACTACTTATCCATATTTTTTACACTGATAACGACATTAATTACCGCACTCAGCTCTAACATAATATCGCACATTAATATAATACATAATTCTCTATTTTTTGGAGAAAGACACACAAACATTATATTGCTTATTTATTTACATTGCACTTATAATTATAAATTAGGACCAGATGTCAAACTTTGTAAAGAATTTCCACTGATAATACCCAATGCTTGATTAGTATTAAAGTCTGCGTTTCTTTTTCGACGTTCTCATATTTTTATAATAGAGATGTTATTTTTCTTCATACAATCGCAACAATTCACGAAGTGCTCATACACCAATTTGTGTGTGTGCGTGCGTGCGTGCGTGCGTGTGTGCCTGCGTGCGTACGTGCGTGTTTCTCTCTCTCTCGATTTTTTTTTTTGGTAAAAGAGATGAAATGCAGTAAATTGGGGAAACTTTGGCAATTTTTTCGTTATTTTAGAAGCTTACTGAGTACAACAGGATTAGACTTTTCGGTATTGTACCGTGTCCTGGAACTTGACATATCCAGCGTTTCGGAACTACGTAAAAGTAAGGGCAGATAAGTAATAGTCTCCTGCAATGTTTTAACATGAGAGAAGTGATCAAGACATTACACACTTCATTTTATATCGCATGAAAGACTAATCGCAACATATAAATCAAATATTCATATGAATGAGGTCTCGCCCACCTCATTGAATATTACACGACTAGTGTGAACTAGTCAGTTGTATTATTACTGATAAATACGAGAAAAATTCGTACCGGCACCGGGAATCGAACACAGGACCTCTCAGCTCTGCACGCTGAACGCTCTTTCCAACTGAGCCACGCCGGGACACGATCCACGGCGCCGGCCGAACCCCTCTCGTAGTCTATTTTACGGCCTTACTACCTGCATTTAAGACGATACACGTCATATGTATGTAGGAGCGCATATTAAATGACTTAGTGGCCGTATTCAACATCAGTTTGATGAAAACTGCTAACAGTTTATATATATCAAATATTCATATGAATGAGGTCTCGCCCACCTCATTGAATATTACACGACTAGTGTGAACTAGTCAGTTGTATTATTACTGATAAATACGAGAAAAATTCGTACCGGCACCGGGAATCGAACACAGGACCTCTCAGCTCTGCGCGCTGAGCGCTCTTACCAACTGAGCCGGAGCCGTGGATCGTGTCCCGGCATGGCTCAGTTGGTAAGAGCGCTCAGCGCGCGGAGCTGAGAGGTCCTGGGTTCGATTCCCGGTGCCGGTACGAATTTTTCTCGTATTTATCAGTAATAATCGCAACATCTATGCTGATATCCTATCCAGTTTAAAAAAATGAAGAGGTGGGAGTGGATGACAGCGAATATTTTTATTACAAGGCGGAACAAACATGACATCCTTCCTTCTGCAGAGAGGACATCGGTGAATATCGAACTGCGCCATACTCGACAAACTTGAACCGAACATAGAGTCAGTAATGTACGACGCTAAGAGGTAGAGCATAGGGAATTTTTACTCTGTTGGGCTTGTTGGGCCTCGCCTCAACTTGCCTATATATCTAGTTCCGAAATTTTGGAGATGTTAAGTTCCAGGACATAGTCCAATACCCAAAAACCCGATTGTGATCACATTCACCCTGAATGCCAAAAATCACATATTTATTGACTACTTATAGAAATAATCGTTTTTGAAAGGAATTGATTTTGACACTAAAACCTTCATTATACATACATACATACATACATACATACATACATACATACATACATACAGTCGACCTGGTTGGCGAGTTGGTATAGCGCTGGCCTTCTATGACCAAGGTTGCGGGTTCGATCCCGGGCCAGGTCGATGGCATTTAAGTGTGCTTAAATGCAACAGGCTCATGTTAGTAGATTAACTGGCATGTAAAAGAACTCCTGTGGGACAAAATTCCGGCACATCCGGCGACGCTGATATAACCTCTGCAGTTGCAAGCGTCGTTGTATAAAACATACATACATACGTACGTACATACATGCATGCATGCATGCATGCATACATACATACATACATACATACATACATACATACATACATACATACATACATACATACATACATACATTATTCTGGCTATGAGCAGGTCTTTCACTACAAACCCAGCTTTCTCCAATCATTCCTCTTTTCTGGCTTCCTCTTAGTCTCCGCACATGATTCACATATCTTCTTCTGCACCGAACTCTTCTCCCGTTCACCATTCCTTCCAGTGCATCATTCAATAGACAGTTTCTTCTCCGCCAGTGACCCAATCAATTCCTTTTCCTCTTCCTGATCAGTTTCAGTATCATTCTTTCTTGACCCACTCTTTCCAAAGCAGCTTCATTTCTTATTCTGTCTGTCCACTTCACACGTTCCATTTTTCTCCATATCCACAGTTAACATGCTTGTAGTCGCTCCTTTTCACTTCGTCGTAATGTCCATGTTTCTGCCCCATACAATGCCACACTCCATACAAAGCACTTCACTAGTCTCTTCCTTAGTTCTTTTTCCAGAGCTCCGAAGAAAATGCTCCTTATTCTATTAAAAGCTTCCTTGGTCATTGCTATCCTCCTTTTGATTTACCTGGCAGCAGCTCATGTTTGTCCAGTTTATTGTACACCCCAAGTATTTGAAGGTGTTCACTTATTCTACTTCAGTGATGTGAAAACAAGCACATTATTCCGATCTTGATGTTGTACATGGGCATCAAGCACTAAGTATGGAAGGAGGAAGAATTATGTTTATAAATAAGCAGCCTGTTGGATTACGAAAACAGTGATGTACAAACTTCAAACGGAACATGAAATTTTATGTCGTTATTTTTATATGGCTTCTTTCTGTGTGATATTTTCTATATAAAAGAAAAGTACTAGTACCAATTTCTTAATATTGTAGTTGTATTTTAAACGTTAATATAATAAAGAATAAGAAGAAATATTCACATAAAGTCCATAGTAGTACAACTATACTGTACTGAAACATCATTTATGAAGAAAGTGATATCCCAAAGAAAGAGATTGAGTATGACATGATAAGTTGGAACTGATATTGATGACGTCTTTAGCCTTGTAAAAGAATTCAATAAACTAATCAAAACAGTATTATACTACAAAGCAAAGTTACTTAGGTATATATATATATATATATATATATATATATATACCTAAGTAACTTTGCTTTGTAGTATAATATTGTTTTGATTAGTTTATTGAATTATATATATGTATATATATATACATATATATATATGTTTTAACTGTAACTAATATTACATAACAAAGCTCTTATCGCATTATGCTTTTAAGACGATGTTGGTGTGCAACTACCTATGATCAGAATATTAAATTATTTTTTCGAAATCTGATGTAGGTATAGAGCTTGGGCGCATATGTTTTGTTTATGATATAACAATAGTTGCTTTGTTAATTCATTTCCTTACAACTATTCTCCATGCTAATATTTTAAAAAGTTTCAAAATACTTACTTCAGTAATACGTATTTACGATATGTTAGATTTACGAAAACATAGTTTCAGTACCTGTAAGGCTACTAAATAAACATATCTGAAAATTTTACTTTTCTGTAGAAAAAAAGTTGAGAAAATATTCCTTTTGAATAAAAAAGCAAACTTGTGAAAAATGAACATTGAAATTAAAACTTATATTCTTATAATGCACTTACACTTCTCAGATAATCTAAAAATTAACATCGATGCAGTTTTAATAAGTTCTCTTCCCTTTATCCATTGAATCAATGCTGGCCATTCCTGTATAGAGCACGACCAAGCGATATATTCTACATCTTTCGTCTGTCTCTTTCCTTTCCGTTGTAAAGTGCTCAGGCTCTCATGAGCTCTAAAGCGCGAGCTTGCGTCTGTGGGCATCAGTTGACATGACTGCTCTACTGCCTCATTTAGAATTGGCAAGTTTATCTTTGTTATTTTTGTTGCGACAACCATGGTCTTCGAACCTTCCTTGGTATTCCCCATTAATTTTATTTTTTCTTCTATTTGTATTTATCTTTTTTAAATGTTTTTACTGCTAATTTTGCACTGTGAACGGGTAACTTTGGTGGGTTAATTTTTTAAGTTTGTTTGAGAATAATGTGTTCAGTAGAGATAAGTTTGACGTGCAAATACTACGTTTTCTTAAATATTTATCCCTGAGGTACCTACTATTTAAGCATTTTCTCACAGTTACTGAGGCGCAATATACAATACAAGTGGAAATATTGTTTTTGAGGCATTATGAACGTAAAGTGTTCCAAAAATGATATTACACAATAATAATAATAATAATAATAATAATAATAATAATAATAATAATAATAATAATAATAATAATATTATTATTATTATTATTATTAATTCAGAATGAAAGAGCAAACACACTGTATACGTAGCAAGATCTGTAATACTTTCATTACAAATTCCATATACCCATGGAAAACACAACACACACTGAACCCAATCGGGATCTTTATGATCATCTTAAAGACACGAACTTCTTGTGTTCAAGAAGTTGAATATTTTCACACTAGTTGAACCATGTGGACACAAATTCTGTTTCAGAATAATTATTGATACATTTTACCCTCCTCCTCTTTTGGGTTTCTGATATTTGCATATGAATTCCTGCAGCATCTCTGGAACACACTTATCAAGTGATATGTAATTTCTCCTTCTCCGGTATCAGGAATTGTTTCTAAAACCACTGATAGATTAATAGAATAAGCCCAGAAATATTATTACCAAAAGTCTCCCGATGAATACCAATGTTACCCCTGCTTGCCAAAGTTCCCCCTTTTTACGGTAACAGTTGAAGCTACTTCTGCAATATTTGATGCAATGCTTTCTTCAGAATCACGCATTTCAGCTAAAGAATTATTATGTTTTACTTGTAGCTAAACGTTCATCAATTATTGTAAATAAACACTGTTACATTGCAATGGCACTCAATGACTTATTACACTCATGGAGTTCAAGGTTTAGCCTACATCGAATGATACTTTTATATACAAATATTTACAATAAATCACTATTTAAAAATAAACATTATTAAACGAAAGTGGATAAAATATTACACGCCACTAGTGGGATGTGTACTGATTATTATTGCTCTCATGTAATTAAAGAATTCTGTTAATGCCTCGCTCGTCAAAGCACTCAAACGGTAATAATGCATTTATCACACTAATTTCATAAAAACTATTATCTATGTGTTTTTAAATTGTGAAATTTATCAATATTAAATAAAAACTAAAATCGAAATTGCTGTCAATGACAGTGGAATTTTTAAGACGGTCAGCGAGACATTCATAATTATATAAGATTATGAACACAGTTATAAAGAGATTAGAATTTTTATGTAATATCTAATAGCGAAATATAATACGTAAATATGCAGTAAAAGACAATAAAATATGTAGCCTAGCTGAATTATAAAAAGCCGTAAAAATATGCAACATCTTGTAAGTAGGACCTATACCAAAATATTTTATTAAGTAACATTTATCAGGTTTAAAATGTGATGGCATAGAGATTGATGGATTGCTTGTATTTCTTTGTTGCATGATATATGTTTTTAAACATTTCAACATTTTCTGTCGTCACTGATTGCCGCTTGTCGGAATATCCTTGTAGGCAAGAAAAACTCTTTTAATGATCCAAGTTGACTCTGACGCATATTTTAAGAGAGAAATTTTATTTCAGTAGATGGAGCACTGACAATTCCGTGGATTTCGCAACGACCATCGAAATACACAAATTCTTACAAAATTCCATTCTTGAACTGTAGGATTCTGTATCTGTGATACAAGTACTCGCTTCTCCGAAAAACTCTGTTTACTTTTCGCATGAAGTTCTTCCTATATATATATATATATATATATATATATATATATATATATTGATCCAATTGTAATTTCATAAAACGTTCCAAATGCCGTTGAAAGTTTGACACATTGTAACTTTATTGTCGATTGTGCAGGAATTGTTGATCGTAGCCCACGATTTTTATTTTATAGGCAGCAGAGGCGCAACAGATTTTATAGCAACAATTTGGATGGAAAAAGTGAAAAACCTGGGAACGTAACTTAACTGTTAAGACTTCTACTTTTAAAACATTACAGGACAAGAATGACAGTCGTAAGCCTGATTTGACTGATAAAGTAAATTTTGGGCAGACGTTTTTTTTATTCAATAAAAAGACCAGTGTTTCTTTATATCTTTTCAAAATTCTCCAAAAAAACGCATCCTAAATATATTGCATCCTCGCAAATATCCGAGTGGATTTTGTACTTTCTTATATTTCATTCGGATATAACTTTTGCCTGTAACATCCACCAAAACTGTGTTAAGTAATTAATTCAATAAATTGTTTAATTAATAGACATTTCAGTAGAAAACAAGAAAATATGTAACATTGCTGAATTACAAATAATATATGAAGTGAAAAATCAAATTATAATAATACTAATATTGTGATGGTTAATGTTTATATTCTCTGAGAACGTAAATGCCAAGGAATAACCTATACGACGTTTAAGGAGTTCATTGAGTATGTACAGCTGTCAAAAGAAAAAAAGTAACCGCAGTCTTGAACAGTGAATATTTTTAAGTCCACTTCGGATCACGGTGATGTTACACAATGCTCGCGCTTGTAGCAGTGGTTTCAGAACTATGGAGTCATTCGATATCTACGTCCCGTGGAGTAGCGATAAAGTGCTCGCTTAATGGTTCGAAAGTTGTGAGTTCGAGCCTTGTTCATTTTATCATTTTATTTTATAATTATTTAGCGATATAAATAATATTCAAGTTAACGTTTGTATTCTGCTACCGTTCTTTAACGATATACATAATATTCAATTTATCATTTATATTGTTATCGTTCTTCAGCGTTATAAATAGTATTCAAGTTATCATTTATATTCTGTTATCGTTCTTTAGCAACATAAATATTTTTCAAGTTATTATTTGTATTCTGCTATCCTTCCTTAGCGATATAAATAATATCCAACTTATCATTTATTTATTTTTATTTTATTGGGTTATTTTACGACGCTTTATCAACATCTAGGTTATTTAGCGTCTGAATGATATGGAGGTGATAATGCCGGTGAAATGAGTCCGGGGTCCAGCACCGAAAGTTACCCAGCATTTGCTTGTATTAGGTTAAGGGAAAACCCCGGAAAAAACCTCAACCAGGTAACTTGCCCCGACAGGGATTCGAACCCGGGCCACCTGGTTTCGCAGCCAGACGCGCTGACCGTTACTCCACAGGTGTGGACCTTATCATTTATATTCTGTTATAGTTCTTTAGCGTTATAAATAATATTCAACTTATCATTTATATGCTGTTATCGTTCTTTAGCTATATAAATAATATTAGCCACCGGCGTGGCTCAGTCGGTTAAGGCGCTTGCCTGCCGGTCTCAAGTTGCGTTCGGGCGCGGGTTCGATCCCCGCTTGGGCTGATTATCTGGTTGGGTTTTTTCCGAGGTTTTCCCCAACCGTAATGTGAATGCAAGGTAATATATGGCGAATCCTCGGCCTCATCTCCCCAAATATCACCTCGCTATCACCAATCTCATCGACGCTAAATAACCTAGTAGTTGAAACAGCGTCGTTAAATAGCCAACTAAAATAAAAAATAAATAATATTCAAGTAATCATTTATATTCTGTTATAGTTCTTTAGTGTTATAAATAATATTAAACTCATTTATATTCTGTTATCGTTCTTTGGCGATATAAATAATATTCACCTTATCATTTATATACTGTTATAGTTCTTTAGCGTTATACATAATATTCAAGTTATCATTTATATTCCATTATTGTTATGTAGCGATATAAATAATATTAAAGTTACCATTTATATTCTGTTATCGTTCTTTAGCTATATAAATAATATTCAAGTCATCATTTATATTCTGTTATAGTTCTTTAGCGTTATAAATAATATTCAATTTATCATTTATATTCTGTTATAGTTCTTTAGCGATTTAAATAACATTAAAGTTATCATTTATATACTGTTATAGTTCTTTAGCGTTATACATAATATTCAAGTTATCATTTATATTCCATTATCGTTATTTAGCGATAAAAATAATATTCAAGTTACCATTTATATTCTGTTATCTTTCTTTAGCGATATAAATAACATTCAAGTTATATTTATATTCTGTTATGTTGTTTCGTGATATAAATAATTCAAATATGAAGTTATATTTGGAAAAATACAGTTGTATAATTCGAGTATTAGTTTTTTCTTCTTATATTATTATACTATACAGTAACACAATAAAATGAAAAGGAACAACGAGCATTTGAGCCTGAGACGTTGATATCTGAATTCAGACGTTCTTCCAACTGAGCCATGGGGGCACAAGTAAAGAAGCATAATAATATGCAGAGAAATTGGCCCAATCCCCCTTCAAGACTTCCTGATGATTTGTGGAAGCTCGTCCAGGACATGGCCAGTCGACTGCAAAGTGTGATTGAGATAGGAGGAAGATGAACTAAATATTGAATCGTGGCTTTTAGTTTGGTTTATTAACTTTGAATTGTTTGAATTTTCTAAGGCAGAAGCCAGTATGCTTGTTTTATTTATGCCACGGAAGATATTTTGTTGAGTATAACATTTTTCTTCTTTTCTTTCCATTAGCAGCCATAATCTCATAGCAAATAATAAAGTCATGACATAATGCATTTATGAACCTGATGTTAATTAGGCCTACTAAAACAATCATAAAAGAGACAGCAGCAATTATATTTTCTGTGTATCTTAAAAAGAAAGAAAATACCATAAAAAGCATTTGGTGGTGTTCGAACGCACGACCTCACGAATACCGGCCCGGACTGCTACCATTACACTACAAGTGTAACACGTACAATACTTTAATTATCATTGAATACATTTTATTCAGTTTCCTCCAAGTGAAGGCTGCCTAGAAGACAAAGCTTACCACAAAATTGTTGAATGGAGAAGGAAAAGGAAAAGAAATAACACAATTATAAATAATTGAAAACGACTAAACAAAACATCATTAATTCCAGAAGAAACATAAAATAACTGTATATAACAGACATCGCCTATCTCCGAATTGTAGCGGAGATACCCGAAGGGTACTTATCTAGATAGCGGCCACCTTTTCATTTGATAGCTTTGTATGTGAGAAGAATGCAAAAGGAATAGTCACATAGAAAGGTATTTAAATGGAGTGAATCTGAGAGAAAACACTAAAATTTGCCTCAAAACTCGTGGATGCAAGTGTTGAGGTTAGAGGTGAGAGAAAGAGGACTGAAAGAATTGTAATGTATGGATAAGTGTGTGTGGAGAACAAGACTTTAGACACGGAAGGGAGTGTATACATTGTGATTTAGTATATTATTGAATCTCCAGAGACAAAGAAACCCTACTTCACCATAAGGTATATAAGGATTATACTATAGTTTGATACACAGGTAGAAATATATATAGCATAAATAGTACACTACGAGAATAATTAATACAATATTAATTCTACAAAATCTTATAAATATCATAAGTATTATCTGCAATGACTAACCTATAAATACTTTATGTACAAATGGCTATCTCCAATCTAACAATATATTGTAAAATGCTTTTCAAAAATAGTAACAGAAAATTAATTAATTGCAAGGAATAATCTCATTGGCGGACGAAACGTTAGCCAAATGTCTAGAACAGGTGTTTTCCACGCTGGTAATCTGGATTCGAATCCAGTTGGAGTTCAAGTGATATTTGTGGTGTACAAATACGGTGCCTAGCATTCCAACATTGCACCACGGTTGTATGTACGACGCCCACCGTCCACCATGATGCACAAGGAGTAACACTTAAAGCGGCGGCGAAAGGATTACAGCGCTGGCGCGTCACTCCTTGATAAGGACGATTAGGTGAAAGGCGGTGAGTCAAGTACCCACCTTTTAAACAAAAAGTAATATCATTCGCGATACTTTGAAGAACAGAATTTTTTCGGAACGCACAAAACGTATGAGAAAGTACGTGTCAATTTAATGATAATCGTGTTTTCTTTCTACAACTAGATAAGAAGACGATAATCAAGATGCGAAAGGAGTCGAGAAAAGCTTTCAAGGACAAAGTGATGCAATTAAGAGTAACTCAACACTTGTTTCTGTGAAGTGTTTATAGAATTCTACAAATATCGATTAAAATAAAGTGACATTTTCTCCAGTCATTCTATTTTGTGCTATCTGGTGTTATCACTACGGAAACCAATGTTCGAATAAGGGCAGATACTGTGGAATTCGTGAATAACAAAGCTATTCAGCTAAGGTACCACGTGAAATTCTGTT